>NC_140055.1:1450499-1562659 GCF_963513975.1 Fringilla coelebs
GGACCGCCCCCTCCTCAGGGACCCCCCCCCAAACAGCGACGGGGACCCCCCCAACAGCAATGGGGACCCTCGACAGGCCCAGGGACCCCCCCCACCCTCCAGGGACCGCCCCCTCCTTCCCAGGGACCGCCCCCTCCTCAGGGACCCCCCACAAACAGCAACGGGGACCCCCAACAGGCCCAGAGACCCCCCCCCTTCCCAGGGACCCCCCCCACCAGGGACCGCCCCCTCCCCAGAGACCCCCCCCAACAGTGACAGGGACCCCCCAACAGGCCCAGGGACCCCCCCTACCAGGGACCGCCCCCTCTCCAGAGACCCCCGCCCCCCCCCCCCCAACAGTGACAGGGACCCCCCCCCCCTCCAGCAACCAGAACCCCCCCTCAAAATCCCAGGGACCCCCCCACCCCCACTCCCTCCAGCCCAAATGAAATCCACACTCCTGGGACCCCCCCCAATAGCACCAAGGACCCCCCCCAGCCTCAGAGACCCCCCCCCCCAATAGCACCAAGGACCCCCCCAGCCCCAGGGACCCCCCCCCCCCATAGCACCAAGGACCCCCCCAGCCCCAGGGACCCCCCCCCAATAGCACCAAGGACCCCCCCAGCCCCAATTCCAAGGACACAGCGGGGGGGGGGCTTAGGGCTTTATTTGGGGTTCGTGGGGGGGGTCTCAGGGGGTCTTAGGGCTGTATTGGGGTCTGGGGGGGGTCTCAGGGCCATAGTGGGGTCTGGGGGGGTCTCAGGGCTGTATTTGGGGTTCGTGTGGGGGTCTCAGGGGGTCTCTGGGCTGTGTCTGGGCCCATCCTGGGGGTCTCAGGGCTCAGGCCAGGTCCTTGTGGGGCTCTCTAGGGGTCTCAGGGGTGTTCCCCTGGGGGTCTCGGGGGTCTTGGGGGTCTCAGGGGGGGTCTTGGGGCTCTCAGGGGCTCTCTAGGGCTCTCGGGGGTGTCCCCCCCGGGGTCTCGGGGGATCTCAGAGGTCTCAGGGGGGGTCTTGGGGCTCTCGGGGGTCCCTCAGGGGGTCTCGGGGGTCTCCCCCCGGCGCTCGGGCCGGCCCAGCTGCAGCAGGGACGAGAGCAGCCCCCGCAGGTTGTTCTGCAGCTCCCGCGCCAGCGGCTCCAGCTGTTTGTTAGCGCGCTCCAGGTACAGCCTGACGGACGGACGGACAGACGGACAGACAGACGGACAGACAGCGGGGTCAGCGGGGCGGCGGGGGAGGGGCTGGGGAGGGGTCCCAGAGTGGGGAGGGGTGTGGGGAAGGTCACGGGAGGGAGGGAAAGGGAGGGGAGGGGAGGGGAGGGGAGGGGAGGGGAGGGGTCGGGGGAGGGGAGGGGTCCCCGGGACGGGAGGGGTCCCTGGTGGGGAGGGGTCCCTGGAGGGGTCCCGAGTGGGGAGGGGTCCTTGGAGGGGTCCCGGGTGGGGAGGGGTCCCGGGTGGGGAGGGGTCCGGGGAGGGGAGGGGTCCTGGGTGGGGAGGGGTCCCTGGAGGGGAGGGGTCCCCATTGGGGAGGGGTCCCCGGTGGGGAGGGGTCCCCGTTGGGGAGGGGTCCCGGGTGGGGAGGGGTCCCTGGAGGGGAGGGGTCCCCATTGGGGAGGGGTCCCTGGTGGGGAGGGGTCCCGGGTGGGGAGGGGTCCCTGTTGGGGAGGGTCCCGATTGGGGAGGGGTCCCCGTTGGGGAGGGGTCCCCACTGGGGAGGGGTCCCTGCAGGGGAGGGTCCCCATTGGGGAGGGGTCTCCCCTACCCCGCCTGGTTGCGCAGCTCCTCGGGGCGCAGCTGCGGGGGCAGCTCGCGGGTCACCAGCTCGGACAGGCTCTGCAGCTGCCGGCTCAGGAAATCCGCGGGCTCCGCTCCCCCCGGGACCCCCGGGACCCCCGGGGCCTCCGGGGCCTCCGGGGCCTCCCCCGCCGCCTCCCCGGCCCCGGGGCGAACGGCGGCGAGCAGGAGCAGCAGGGCGGGCAGCGGGAGCCGCATGGCTGCGGGGACAGCGCGGGGACACCGTGGGGACACCGGGGAGACAGCGCGGGGACACCGGGGGGACACCGGGGGGACACCGCGGGGACAACGGGGGGACACCGTGGGGACACCGCGGGGACACCGGGGGCACGGGGGGCACTCGGGTCCCCGCGGAGACTCCCAGCCCCGACCCATTGATCCCATCCCTGCCCCATAGAACCTTCCAGCCCCGACCCACCCTGTTCTTGCCCCATGGAAACTTCCAGCCCCATCCCATGGATCCTATCCCATAAATCCCATCCCATGGATTCCATCCCATTCCAGCCCCATAAAAACTTCCAACCCTATAGAAATTTCCAGCCCCATCCCATCCCATAAATCCCATCCCAACCCGTTCCTGCCCCATAGAAACTTCCAGCCCCACAGGAGTTTCCAGCCCCATAGAACTTCCAACCCAACCCCATCCCATCCTGCTCCAGCCCCATCAAGATTTCCAACCCCATAGAAACTTCCAGCCCCATCCCATGGGTCCCATCCCATTCCAGCCCCATAGAAATTCCCAGCCCCATTCCCACCCCACAGCCCCTCCCCAGCCCCCCCCACCCAGCCCCGCGCTCTGCTCCCCCCTGATCCCACCCCAAAACTGCCCCCAGCCCCAAATCCCAACCCCTGCCCCTCACCCCAGTCCCGATCCCACCCCCCAATCCTTGTCCCCAAATCCCAGCCCCAAATCCCAGTCCTGACCCCACACCCCAATCCCTGTCCCCAATCCCAATCCTTGTCCCCAATCCCAATCCTTGTCCCCAATCCCAATCCCTGTCCCCTGTCCTCCCTGTCCCTGTCCCCTTCCCTCTCCCAAATCCCAATCCCTGTCCCCACCCCTGTCCCAAATTCCAGTCCCTGCCCCACACCCCAATCCTTGTCCCCAAATCCCAATCCCTGTCCCGTCGCTGTCCCCATCCCAAATCCCTCTCCTTGTCCCCCTCCCTGTCCCTGTCCCCAATCCCAAATCCCAATCCCTGTCCCCTGTCCCCTCTCCCCGTCCCCTCTCCCTCTCACCTGTCCCCAATCCCAATCCCAATCCCTGTCCCCTCCTGTCCCTGTCCCCTCCTGTCCCTGTCCCTGTCCCCTCTCCCTGTCCCCTCTCCCTGTCCCCTCTCGCTGTCCCCTGCTGTCCCCGCTGTCCCCTCACCTGCCAGGTGTCGCTGCACTTTTGGGGTCCCCCCTCCCCCGGCCCCGTTTTTATCCCGGCCCCGCCGCCCCCGGGGCAAACACGGCGGGCCCGAGGGGCAGCGCGGGGGGGCCCTGTCCCCTCCCTGTCCCCTCCCTGTCCCCTCGCTGTCCCCTCCGTGTCCCCAAGGGCCGAAGGTTGTCCCCGCGGTGTCGCCGACCCCCGGCCCCCGGCGGGGGGCAAAGGGCGGGGGTGGCGCTGGCGACAAAGGTCGGAGTCCCCGCGGCCACCGTGGGGATGGGGACAGCGAGGGGACACGAGGGGGTGGCGCGGGGAGGGGACAGTGGGCTGATGGGGACAGAGGGGACAGGGCGGGGACACGGGGGGGGTTGGGGACACAGCCATGGGGAGGGGGTAGGGACACGGGACACGCGGGGGGGACAAGAGGGGACACGGGGAGGGGGGAGCGGGGGGTGGCACAGGGGGGAACATGGGGGGGGGGTCCAGGGACATGGGGGGACATGGGGGTCACGGGACACGAGGGGGACAGCGGGGATTTGGGGACACTCAGGGTTTGGGGACACGCCGGATTTGGGGACACGCCGGATTTGGAGACAGCGGGGGTTGAGGACACGCAGGTTTGGGGACACACGGGGTTTGGGGACACGCGGGATTTGGGGACACGCGCAGGTTTGGGGACACAGGCAGGTTTGGGGACACGCCGGATTTGGGGACACGTGGGGTTTGGGGACAAGCGGGGTTTGGGGACACTCGCAGGTGTGGGGACACACGGGGTTTGGGGACACTCGGGGTTGGGGACACTCGCAGATTTGGGGACACAGGCAGATTTGGGGACACTCGGGGTTGGGGACACGCCGGATTTGGGGACACACGCAGGTTTGGGGACACTCGGGGTTGGGGGACACTCGGGATTTGGGGACACGCGCAGATTTGGGGACACGCGCGGGACCCGAGGGTGGCGCGGAACGCGGCCGCCCCGGAACGTCTCCGCTCGGGTGCGCGCTGTCGGAGGGGCCGCATTCCGGCGCGGCCCCGCCCTCCCCGCTCAGCCAATGGGCGGCGCGCGTTGCCCGCGGCCAAGATGGCGGCGGCGCCCCCCGTGAGGGCGCTCCGGGCGGCGCCGCCCGCGATGGCGGCGGCCGGCGGCGGCCCCTGAGGGCCATGGGCAACGCCGAGGGCCGCGCCCCGCGCCGGGCACAGCCCCGCGGCAACCCCGGCAGCTTCGATGAGCTGCACCGGCTCTGCAAAGGTGCGCCCGCGGGGACAGCGGGGCCGAGGGGACAGCGCGGGTGGCAGCGGGGACACCGGGGGCTGGCCCGGGGGGTCGGGGCTGGCCCCGAAAGGGGCTGGGGGTGTCACCAGGGTGACAGCCGTGTCCCCAGGGGTGACCGCCGTGTCTGGTGGTGACAGCCCTGTCTGGGGGTGACAGCCGTGTCCCAGGGGTGACAGCGCTGTCCCCGGGGTGGTGACAGCGCTGTCCCCCCAGAGGTGTTCCCGCCGCAGATGGAGGGGGTGAAGCTGATCGTCACCAAGACCCTGAGCAGCCACTTCCAGGTGGGGCAGGGGACACCTGGGGACACCTGGGGACAGCCGGGGGTGGCCGCGCGCCCCCCCCGCTCTGTCCCCCGCCCCGTGTGACAGCGCTGTCCCCGCAGGTGACACACACGGTGCACATGAGCACCCTGGGCCCCTCCGGCTACCGCTTCAACGCCACCTTCGTGGGGGACCGCCAGCTGGGGCCCACCGAGGTGACAGCGCGGGTGGCACTGGGGGTGGCACCAGGGGTGGCACCGGGGGTGGCACCTGTCCTGCAGCCTGCCGGTCATCCCCGGGCCACCAACGGGTCACTGCGGCCAGCTGGGACCCAGGGGGGGTTGGTGGCCCTGGGGACACTGGTGGCCTTGGGGTCATTGGTGGCCCTGGGGACATTGGTGGCTTTGGGGTCATTGGTGGCCCTGGGGACACTGGTGGCCCTGGGGTCATTGGTGGCCCTGGGGACATTGGTGGTCTCGGGGTCATTGGTGGCTTTGGGGTCATTGGTGGCCCTGGGGACACTGGTGGCCCTGGGGTCATTGGTGGCTTTGGGGTCATTGGTGGCCCTGGGGTCATTGGTGGCTTTGGGGTCATTGGTGGCCCTGGGGTCATTGGTGGCCCTGGGGTCACCGGTGGCCTTGGGGTCTTCAGTGGCCCTGGGGTCACTGGTGGCTTTGGGGTCTTCAGTGGCCCTGGGGTCACTGGTGGCTTCAGTGTCCTTGGTGGCCCTGGGGTCACTGGTGGCTTTGGGGTCATTGGTGGCCTTGGGGACACTGGTGGCCTCAGTGTCCTTGGTGGCCCTGGGTGGCCCCAGGTGGCCCTGGGCTCCTTGGTGGCCTCCCCGTGGCCACAAGGCCACAGCCTGGGGGTGCTGGCACGTCCCAGCCGGCCCCAGGAGCCAGGGGCGCTCGGTGGTGGCCCCGTGGCTGTCCCCATGTTCCCCTGTCCCTGTGTCACCCTGTCCCCAGGTGTTCCCCTGGTCCCCATCCCTGTCCCTGTGTCCCCTATCCGCATGCCCTGTCCCTGTCCTCATGTTCCTGTCCCTGTGTCCCTGTCCCCAGGTGTTCCCCATGTCCCTGTCCCTGTACCCAGGTGTTCCCCCGTCCCCTGTCCCCGTGTCCCTGTCCCTGTCTCCAGGTGTTCCCCATCCCTGTCCCCATATCCCTGTCCCTATCCCTGTACCCATGTCCCCATGTCCATGTCCCTGTCCCCAGGTGTTCCCCTGTCCCCAGATGTCCCCCATGCCCTGTCCCCGTGTCCCCTGTCCCCATGCCCTGTCTGTGTCCCCATGTCCTGTCCCTGTCCCCATCCCCTGTCCCCATGTCCCTGTCCCTGTCTCCATGTCCCTGTCCCCATGTCCCCATGTCCCCATGTCCCTGTCCCTGTCCCTGTCCCCCTGTCCCTGTCCCCATGTCCCCTGTCCCCATGCCCTGTCCATGTCCCCATGTCCCTGTCCCTGTCCCCATCCCCTGTCCCCATGTCCCCATGTCCCTGTCCCTGTCCCCATGTCCCCTGTCCCCATGCCCTGTCCATGTCCCCATGTCCCTGTCCCTGTCCCCATCCCCTGTCCCCATGTCCCCATGTCCCTGTCCCTGTCCCCATGTCCCCTGTCCCCATGTCCCCTGTCCCCATGTCCCCATCTCTGTCCCAGGTGTTCCCCTGTCCCCATGTCCCCGTCCCTGTCCCCAGGTGTTCCCCACGCTGCTCGGGGACATGGACAGCTGTGGCAGCCTCAACGCCCAGGCCCTGCACCTGCTGGGCGACCACCTGCGAGCCAAGGCCGTGTTCCAGGTGAGCCGGGGGTGCCACCCCGCCTGTCCCTGCCTGTCCCTGCCTGTCCCTGCCTGTCCCCGCCTGTCCCCTCCCTGTCCCCGCCCGTCCCCGCCGTGCCAGCAGCGGCGCTGTCGCTGTCCCCAGACGCACCAGGCCAAGTTCGTGACGTGGCAGTTCGACGGCGAGTACCGCGGGGAGGACTGCACGGCCACGCTGACCCTGGGCAACCCCGACCTGCTGGGCGGCTCCGGTGAGCGCCGGCACCGGGACACCGCCCCGGGACACCGCCCGGCACGGGGACACTGCCCGGGGACACCGCCCGGCACGGGGACACTGCCCGGGGACACCGCCCTGACCCTGGGGACACCGCCCGGCATGGGGACACTGCCCTGACCCCGCCCTGGGACACCGCCCTGACACGGGAACACCGCCCCGACCCCGCCCTGGGACACCGCCCGGCACGGGGACACTGCCCAGGGACACCGCCCTGACCCTGGGGACACCGCCCTGACACGGGGACACTGCCCAGGGACACCGCCCTGACACGGGGACACTGCCCAGGGACACCGCCCTGACACAGGGACACTGCCCTGACACGGGGACACCGCCCGGGGACACCGCCCTGACACGGGGACACCGCCCTGACACGGGGACACTGCCCTGACCCCGCCCCGGGACACCGCCCGGCACCGGGACACCGCCCGGCACGGGGACACCGCCCTGACACGGGGACACCGCCCGGCACGGGGACACCGCCCGACACGGGGACACCGCCCGGGGACACCGCCCTGACACGGGGACACTGCCCTGACCCTGGGGACACCGCCCGGCACGGGGACACCGCCCTGACCCTGGGGACACCGCCCTGACATGGGGACACCGCCTTGCACGGGGACACCGCCCGGCACGGGGACACTGCCCTGACACGGGGACACCGCCCTGACACGGAGACACCGCCCTGACATGGGGACACTGCCCTGACACGGGGACACCGCCCCGGGGACACCGCCCTGACCCCGCCCTGGGGACACTGCCCTGACACGGGGACACCGCCCGAGGACACCGCCCTGACCCTGGGGACACTGCCCGGCCCTGGGGACACCACCCGACACCGGGGACACCGCCCCGGGACACCGCCCTGACCCTGGGGACACTGCCCTGACACGGGGACACCGCCCCGGGGACACCACCCCAACACGGGGACACCACCCGGCACCGGGGACACTGACCTGGGGACACCGCCCCGACTGCGCCCCACCCGGCACCAGGGACGCCGCCCTAGGGACACCGCCCTGGTCCCACCCGGTCCCGCCCGGCCCCACCCCAGCCCCACCCCGGTCCCGCCCGGTCCCACCCGGCCCCGCCCGGCCCCGCCCGGTGCCCGCCCCGGTCCCGCCCGGCCCCGCCCGGTGCCCGCCCCGCTGAGGCGGCGCTGTCCCGCTGTCCCCGCAGTGATCGTGGTGGCGCATTTCCTGCAGAGCGTCACCGCCCGCCTGGTGCTGGGCGGGGAGCTGGTGTACCACCGGCGGCCCGGCGAGGAGGGAGCCATCCTCACCCTGGCCGGGAAGTACTCGGGTACTTGGGGACACCTGGGGACATCCTGGGGACACCCTGGGGACACGTGGGGCTGGGGGGGACAGAGGGGTCTGGTGGGGACAGATGGCCGTGCCTCAGCTGGGGACAGATGGGGACAGCAGGGGGTGCCTGGGACACCTTGGGGGGCATGGGGGATAGATGGGACAGCTGGGAAGGCGTTGAGAATGCCTTGGGGACACCTGGAGACATCAGGGGACACCAGAGACAGATGACACAGCTGGGACAGCTGAGGATGCCTGGGACAGATGGGGACAGCTGAGACACCTGGGGACACCTGGGGGATGCCTTGGGGACACTTGGGGGATGCCTTGGGGACATCTTGGGGACCCCTGGGGACCCCTGGGGACAGCTGGGAAGGCCTTGGGGATCCCTGGGGACACTTGGGGACCCCTGGGGACGCTGTCTCTGTGTTGCAGCCCCGAACTGGGTGACAACGCTCAACGTGGGCTACGGGGGGGCCCACGCCAGCTACTACCACCGTGCCAACGAGCAGGTGCGTGTCCCCAAATGTCCCCAGTGTCCCTCACGGTGTCCCCAGTGTCCCTGCTGTCCCCACACTGTCCCCAGTGTCCCCGCTGTCCCCGCAGGTGCAGGTGGGTGTGGAGCTGGAGGCCAACACGCGCCTGCAGGAGAGCACCTTCGCCTTCGGCTACCAGCTCAGCCTGCCCGCGGCCAACGTCGTCTTCAGAGGTGGGCAGGGCCCTGTCCCCGCTGTCCCTGCTGTCCCCACTGTCCCCTGCTGTCCCCTGCTGTCCCCTGCTGTCCCCACAGGCACTGTCACCTGCCGGTGGCGCTCAGGTGTCCCCTGTCCCTGCAGGGCCCCTGCTGTCCCCTGCTGTCCCCTGCCGGTGGCGCTCAGGTGTCCCCTGTCCCTGCAGGGCTCCTGGACAGTAACTGGAGCGTGGGGGGGGTCCTGGAGAAGAAGCTGCCGCCCCTGCCCGTGACGCTGGCCCTGGGAGCCTTCCTGAACCACTGGAGGAGCCGCTTCCACTGCGGCTTCAGCGTCACCGTGGGCTGAGGGGGACAGCGGGGACAGGGGACAGAGGGGACAGCACAGCGGGGACAGCACAGCGGGGACAGCACAGCGGGGACAGCAGGGACAGCACAGCAGGGACAGGACAGAGGGGACAGGACAGCGGGGACAGCAGGGACAGCACAGCGGGGACAGGACAGAGGGGACAGGACAGCGGGGACAGCAGGGACAGCACAGCGGGGACAGGACAGAGGGGACAGGACAAGGGGACGGGACAGCAGGGACAGGGGGACAGCAGGGACAGCACAGCACAGACAGCAGGGACAGGGGACAGCACAGCAAGGGCAGGACAGCAGGAACAGGGACAGGGGGCAGGACAGCAGGGACAGGACAGCAGGGATAGGGGGACAACGGAGACAGGACAGCGGGGACAGTGGGGACAGGACAGAGGGGACAGGGACAGGACAAGGGGACAGCAGCGACAGGACAGCGGGGACAGGGATAGGGAACAGGGGACAGGACAAGGGGACAGGGGGACAGCAGGGGCAGGACAGCAGGGACAGTGGGGACAGCACAGTGGGGACAGGACAGAGGGCACAGGACAGAGGAGACAGGGGACAGCAGGGACAGGACAGCAGGGACAGCACAGCGGGGACAGGACAGTGGGCACACCAGGGACAGGACAACAGGGACAGAGGGGACAGCACAGCAGGGACATCACAGTGGGGACAGCAGGGACATGGGGACATCACAGTGGGGACAGCGGGGACAGCGGGTGAGTGGCACCGTCCTGCTCAGGGAGCTGCCAGGCCAGGCCGTGCAGGTGCCGCGGGGACAGCGGGGACACGGCGGGCTGGGGACAGCGAGTGACACTGCCACGGGGGGGGGGGGTGGGGTGGGGGTCCCCACTGTCCCCAGTGCCACCCTCTGGGGGCGGCTGCTGCCACTGGGGGTGGTCCCCGTTGTCCCCAGCGCCACGGCGGCCGTGCCTCAGTTTCCCCGCGGTGACACGCCCGGGAGCCAGGATAAATAAAGGAGCTTTACTCTGTGCCTGGAGGCAGCTGTGGGTGACACTGGGGGACCGGGGGGTGACACTGGGGGACCGGGGGGTGACGCGGGGGCCGCGCTCAGCTGATGATCTCGGAGAGCAGCGGCGTCATGGCCGACAGGTCCTGGATGTGCAGGATCTGCCGCGTGTTCTCCACCTTCAGCGTCTGCAGCTCCGTCAGCAGCAGCAGCAGCTTGGCGTACAGGAACCTTGGGGACACCCAGCCGGCTGTGGTGGCCGTCCCCACCCCCTTGGGGACGCTGCCACCCCCCGCCCAGCCTCACCTGCCCTCCTCGGGGGGGTGCTGGTGGTCGATGTAGCTCTTGAGGGTCAGCGCCACCTCCTCCTGGAAGCCGTCGATCACCTCGCGCTGGGCGATGCCGGCGTGGTCTGGGGGCAAGGGGGGTGACCTCAGCGGGGCCTTGGGGACAGCGGGGTGTCCCCGTGTCCCCCCCGGGGGGTGGCTCACCTGGCGAGAAGAGCAGCATGGCCTGGAGCAGCGCGTACTCGGCCTCGTGCAGCCGCAGGCGCCGCAGGCTCTCGTGGAACTTGAGCAGCGGCTCCAGGTACACCTGCTGGAACCCGGCTGGGGAATGGCCCCAAAACCCCCTGGTCAGGGCGGGGAGCGCCGCTGGGGACGGTCCCCACCCTGCCACCGAGTGTCACCTCCTCGGACACCTCCGGGGTGGCCGCTCTGAACCCCCCCGGGCAGCCTCTCCCAAGATCTTTGCCCATTTCCTGGAGGAATTTCCCCAAATTTCCCACCCTGAGCATCCCCGGGCGGCCCTTCCAGGGCCTTTGCCCTTTTTCTGGAGGAATTCCCCAAATTTCCCACCCTGGGCAGCCTCTCCCAAGATCTTTGCTCGTTTCCAGGAGGAATTTCCCCCAAATTTTCACCCTGAGCATCCCCGGCACAGCTGGAGGCTCTGTCCCCTTGTCCTGCCCCATTCCCTGGGATCAGATCCCAAATCCCCCCAGCACACCCCAAATCCCCCCTGGCACACCCCAAATCCCCCTGGCAGATCCCAAATCCCCCTGGCAGATCCCAAATCCCCCCTGACACACCCCAAATCCCCTCTGGCACACCCCAAATCCCCCTGGCAGATCCCAAATCCCCCCTGACACACCCCAAATCCCCCCCGGATCCCCCTTTTTCCCCACGCTGATCCCCCCCAGCTCCCTCAGGACTTTCCAGACCCTTCCCCAGCCCCTCAAGGTCCCTCCTCACCTGAGTGACCGCACCTGGCCACCACCCTCGAGGCGTGGCCTCGCCAGGGGACAATCCCTGCCCTGCCACAGTGTCCCTGACCCGGCCCGGTGCCACCCTGGGCACACCTGGGCACCCCTGGGCACCCCTGGGCACACCTGGGCACACCTGGGCACCTCTGGGCACACCTGGGCGCACATCCCGGTGCTGTCCCTGCGTCCCACCAATGTCCCCACCCCGTGGGTGGGTGACACCACAGAGCCCTGCCCTTCACCCCCGCCGATCCCGCCTCCCTCAGCCCGCCGGGGCGGTGTCCCCAGGTGTCCCCAGTGTCGCCAGGTGTCCCCGCGGTACCGAGGGCGCCGTCGCGGATGGTGTAGCAGCGCTGGCCGCACTCCCAGGCCTTGGTGTCGGCGTTGAAGACGGTGTTGTAGCGGATCTGGCAGATGCCCAGCGTGGCCCCCTTCAGCAGCGAGATCTGCGCCTCCAGCGGCAAACTCCTGCCGGGAGGCGACACGGCGGCGACACGGCGGCGACACGGCCGCGCGTCAGCGGGGTGGCACCGAGCGCCGCCCCGCCGCGCCGTCCCCTTCCCACCTGAAGACCGGGATCTCCTTGGCGAATTTGATCACCTGCTGGATCATCAGCGTGCTCAGCTCCGCGAAGTGCGGCAGCAGCGACGCCTCCGGGCACGGCGACAGCGACATCCCCGAGGCGACAGCCGAGCCCGGAGGGCTGGACACCAGCAGGCGCTCCGAGGGCTGGGGACAGCGAGGGGACAGCGCTGGGGACAGGCGGGGACGGGCGGGGTGGAGGTGGGGGCGGGTGGGGAATCGTGGGGACAGTCGGGACATCGTTGGGGACAGACTGAGTACACGAAGGGACGGTCGGGACATCTTTGGGGACAGTCAGGACATCTTTGGGGACAGTTTGGGTACACGTGGGGACAGTCAGGACATCTTTGGGGACAGTCAGGGCATCGTTGGGGACAGCCTGAGTACACGGAGGGACAGTCAGGATGTCTTTGGGGACAGTCAGGACATCTTTGGGGACAGACAGGACATCTTTGGGGACAGTTTGGGTACACATGGGGACAGTCAGGGCATCGTTGGGGACAGTCAGGACATCTTTGGGGACAGTCTGGGTACATGTGGGTCCCCGTTAGGGACAGGGCTGTCCCGCTGGGGACAGGGGTGTCCCGTTGGGGACAAGGGGGTCCCGTTTGGGGACAGTGGGGGCAACCACAGGGACAGGGGTGTCCCTGTTTGGGGACAGAGGTGTCCTGCTGGTGACAGGGGTGTCCCGTTTGGGGACAGGGATGTCCCGTTGGGGACAGGGGTGTCCCGCTGAGGACAGGGGTGTCCTGCTGGGGACAGGGGTGTCCCGTTGGGGACAGGGGTGTCCTGCTGGGGACAGGGCTGTCCCGTTGAGGACAGGGGTGTCCCGCTGAGGACAGGGGTGTCCCGTTGGGGACAGGGGGGTCCCGTTTGGGGACAGGGCTGTCCCGTTTGGGGACAGGGCTGTCCCCACTCACCCAGCAGTGCATGAACTGCGAGAAGCTGGAGTCGAAGGTTCGCTGGTGGGCGCCGATGAGGAGCGCGATCAGCTCCTGCTGCTCGCCCGTCAGTCCCTCGTGTCCCCGCTGTCCCCCGGGCTGGCCCCGCTGTCCCCCGGGCTGTCCCCTCTGTCCCCGCAGCTCCCGCCGCCGCCGCAGCGCCTCCTCCGACATGATCACTGCCACCGCCGTGTCACCGCTGTCACCGCTGTCGCCGCGTCACAGGCGGGCGCGGCGATCGGCGACACCGCGATGTCCCTCCCCGAGCGTGTCCCCTCCGTGCCACACTCCCTGCTGCCACCTCCGCTGCCACCCCGCCCGGGCCGCTTCTCCCTGTCCCTTGTCCCCTGCGGGTCCCCTTCATCCCACCCAGCTGCTCCCCCGTGTCCCCCGTCCCTGTCCCCGCTGTCCCCCGTGTCCCCCGCGCCCTCCCCCGCCAGGTCCCCCTTGTCCCCCGCAGCTCCTCCCTCTCTGCTCTGCTCCGTGTCCCCCCGGTGTCCCCCCGGGTGTCCCCCGTGTCACTCACTGTCCCTCCTCATGCCCACGTCGAGGCACTTCTGGAGGCGACAGGCCTGGCACTGTCGCCGCTTGGCCTTGGTGACAGGGCAGCGCCGCGCCAGGGGACACGTGAAGCGGACACCTTTGATGATGGAGCGCCTGCGGGGACACGGGCAGTGCCACCAGGGGTGGGGACACTGCCACCAAGGGGTGGGGACACTGCCACCGCCACCGCGGGGACACGGGCAGTGCCACCAGGGGTGGGGACACTGCCACTGCCACCGCGGGGACACGGGCACTGCCACCAGGGGGCGGGGACACTGCCACTGCCACCGCGGCGACACGGGCAGTGCCACCAGGGGGTGGGGACACGGCCGCCAGGGGGTGGGGACACTGCCACTGCCACCGCGGGGACACGGGCACTGCCACCAGGGGGCGGGGACACTGCCACTGCCACCGCGTGTCCCCATGGGCAGGGCTGTCCCAAGCTCGGGGTGCCAGCTGCTGTCCCGTTTTGTCGCACGTTGTCCCCGCCAATGGCACCGTCCTGTGCCACCTCCTCCCATCCCAGTCCCCCCTGTCCCTTCCTGTCCCCTCGCCCTGTCCCCTTGTCCCATCCCGTTTTGTCCCTCTCTGTCCCATCCCATCCTGTCCTGTCCCTTTGTCCCATCCCATCCCGCACTGTCCCCAACTGTCCCCAGCTGTCCCCACAGTGTCCCCACAGTGTCCCCGCACTGTCCCCGGCTGTCCCCGCGGTATCCCCGGCTGTTCCCACGCTGTCCCCACGGTGTCCCTTCAGTGTCCCCGCGGTATCCCCGGCTGTCCCCACAGTGTCCCCAGCTGTCCCCGCGGTGTCCCCAGCTGTCCCTACAGTGTCCCCACAGTGTCCCCGGCTGTCCCCACGGTGTCCCCACGGTGTCCCCACAGTGTCCCCGGCTGTCCCTGCGATATCCCCGGCTGTCCCCAACTCTCCCAAGCTGTCCCCGCACTGTCCCCGGCTGTCCCTGCGGTATCCCCGGCTGTCCCCACAGTGTCCCCGCGGTGTCCCCGGCTGTCCCCGCGGTGTCCCCACCTGAAGAAGCCCTTGCAGCCCTCGCAGCTCATCACGTGGAAGTGGTACCCGTTGGCCCTGTCCCCACACACGGCGCACACTTTGTCCCCGTCGGGCTCCGTGTCCCCAGGGGAGTCCCGGGGGCTCGGCAGGGACACGCCTGGGGACACGGGGACATCAGGGAGTGACACACAGCCGCCACCAGCTCCCGCATCCCGTCCCCTCGAGGCCACCTCGTGTCACCGTGTCCCGCGGCGCTGTCACCCACCTGAACCCGCCCGTCCCCGCGGTGTCCCCTCCCCGCCACCCGCGTGTCCCCTCCTGTCCCCGAGTGTCCCCGCCAGCCCCAACGGGGACACAGTGGCCCCGCTGGTCCCTGAGTGTCCCCTCCGGTCCCCTCCGGTCCCCTCCGGTCCCCTCCTGTCCCCGCGGGTCCCCGTGCTGGCGGTACCTGAGCCGGTGTCCCCCGGTGCTGTCGGTAACGGGGAATTGTCCCCACACAGTGAGGGGACATCGGGTCCCCGAGTGTCCCCGACGGTCCCCGCGTGTTCCCGGCGATCTCCGTGTGTCCCCTCCATTCCCTGCGTGTCCCTGGTGGTCCCTGAGTGTCCCCTTCGGTCCCCGCTGTCCCCTCCGGTCCCTGAGTGTCCCCTCCGGTCCCTCTGTGTCCCCTCCGGTCCCTCTGTGTCCCCTCCGGTCCCCGGTGTCCCCTCCGGTCCCTGAGTGTCCCCTCCGGTCCCTGCTGTCCCCTCCGGTCCCTCTGTGTCCCCTCCGGTCCCCGCTGTCCCCTCCGGTCCCCGGTGTTCCCTCCGGTCCCTGAGTGTCCCCTCCGGTCCCTGCTGTCCCCTCCGGTCCCTCTGTGTCCCCTCCGGTCCCCGGTGTCCCCTCCGGTCCCTGCTGTCCCCTCCGGTCCCCGGTGTCCCCGCGTGTCGCCGGCGGTCCCAGGAAGGGCCGCGTGGAGTTTGAACCTTGAACTTGGGGCTGCGACAGGCGGGGACAGAGCGCGGGGCGGAGGGGACAGGTGGCACCCGGGGTGGCACCCGGGGTGGCACCTGGGGCGGGACAAGCGGGGACAGGCGGGGGACAGACAGACCGACAGGGAGGCACGGAGGGGACAGCCGGGATGTCACAGCCGCGTGCTGAGGGTGACACCCCCGTGTCACACACGGTGGTGGCCGTCCTGCCACCGCTGTCCCCACAGGAGGGTCCGTGTCACCAGCCCCGCGGGGGGACCGCCAGTGTCACCATGCCGGGACAGCGCCTGTGCCCTGTCCCCAGGTGTCACCCCCCGTGTCCCCTCGTGTCCCCCCAAGCCCTCCGTGTCCCCTGTGCACCCCTGTCCCTCCATGTCCCCCGTGTCCCCCATGTCGCCAATGTCCCCATGTCCCTAATGTCCCCCCGTGTCCCCCACTTCCCCACGTCCCCAATGTCCCCATGTCCCTGTGTCCCTCCATGTCCCCCAGGTCCCCCATATCCCCAGTGTCCCCCCCGTGTCCCCCAATGTCCCTCTCATGTCCTCCCCAATGTCCCCAATGTCTCCCCAATGTCCCCAACGTCCCCAATGTCCCCGTGTCCCCCAATGTCCCCAATGTCTGCAATGTCCCCCCAATGTCCCCAATGTCCCCCCAATGTCCCCAATGTCCCCGTGTCTCCCAATGTCCCCAATGCCCCCAATGTCTCTGTGTCCCCCAATGTCCCCAATGTCCCCTCAATGTTCCCCAATGTCCCCGTGTCCCCCAATGTCCCCCCATGTCCCCAATGTCTGCAATGTCCCCCCAATGTCCCCAATGTCTCCGTGTCCCCCCAATGTCCCCAATGTCCCCGTGTCCCCCAATGTCCCCAATGTCCCCAATGTCCCCCCAATGTCCCCCCCATGTCCCCAATGTCCCCCCGGCTCCGTCGCTCCTGGATCGGGGGGGGTGGAAGCCGCTCTTGTGGGCGTGTCCCTGTCGGCCCCGCCCCCGCTCCCCATTGGCTGCTCGCGGCTGTCACTCAAACCCCGCCCTATAAGAGCGGCGGCGGCGGCTCCGGTCCCGCACTGGGAGCGGCGGCGGCACCGGGCGGGATGAGCGAGGTGGGGACACCGGGGACACCGGGGGACACCGGGGACACCGGGGGACACCGGGACACACCGGGAGGGGAGTCCGCCCCTTTTCCCGGGGCTTTCAGCCCCGAGCCGGGCGGGGGGCGGCGCTGGGAGCGGGGATGGGGCCCGGACGCTGCGTCCCGGGGAGGGGGGGGCTGCAGGGCGAGGGGACACTCTGGGGACTCCGGGCCACCCGTGTCACCTCCCCTGTCCTCGCGGGCCCTCCTCTCTGCCCCCGTGAGCCCCACTCGGGCTGGAGGCTGTGGGGACCCCGGGGACAGTGGGGGGACCCCGGGGACAGTGGGGGGTCCCCGTGTCACCCCCCGGGTCCCCTCTCTCCGCAGCGCAGCCCCCACGCCCCCCCTTCCGCGGCGGAAGCCCCCGGTGGGCAGCAGCAAGGTGAGGACCCCCGGCAGGGGTGGGGCGCGGGTTTGCTGTCCCCTCTGTCCCCTCTGTCCCCTCTGTCCCCTCTGTCCCCTCTGTCCCTTCTGTCCCCTCCCGCGACCCCGCTGTCCCCGCAGACCCCAGCGTCCCCCCCATTGTCCCCGTCCTTGCGGGGGGTGGCACCTGGGTGCATTTGGGGACCTGCTCTGTCCTTCCCCTGTCCCCTCGGAGGTGTCGGGGTGTCCCCCTGGGAGGGGCCTTGGTGTCCCTTGTCCCCAGGGGGGTGTCAGGATGTCCCCATGAGTGTCCCCATGGTCAATCTGGGGGTGCCAGGCTGTCCCTTGTCCCCTGGAGGGTGGCATGGTGTCCCCATGAGTGTCCCCATGGTCAGTCTGGGGGTGCCAGGCTGTCCCCTGTCCCCCGGGGGGTGGCAGGGTGTCCCTCTGGGTGTCCCCACGGTCGATCCGCCGGTGCCAGGCTGTCCCCAAGCGTGTCCCCGTCCCCCGGCAGCCAAGGCTGACCCCAAGAAGGAGGAAGAGGAGGAGGAGGAGGAGGAGGAGGAGATCGACATCGACCTGAGCGCGCCCGAGACGGAGCGCGCGGCTCTCGCCATCCAGGGCCGCTTCCGCCGCTCCCGGCAGCGCCGGGAGGAGCCGAGGCCCTGACGGGGGTCCCGGGACCCCCCGACCCCCGTGGGGACCCTCCGGGGACCCCCCGACCGCGTGGGGACCCCCGAGGGCAGCTCCCGGTGGGGGGGGGGCTCGGCCCTTCCCTGCCCGGTGCGGGGACCGCGAGTGACACGGGGAGGGGGGGACACAGCCGGGGAGGTGGCCCGAGGGGAGGGGGCGGCGTGGAGCCCCCCGCGTTCCTGGGGACCCCCCATTTTCAGTGCGAACCCCCATTTCCCTGTCCTGCGGTGGCGCTGGGGACACTCCCGGTGTCCCCAAACGAGGGACACGCCCGCCCGGTGTCCCCCCGGGACGCATCCCGCTGCAGCCCCCAGCCCAGGAAATCGGGGCTCCCCACCCTCCTGTCATTGTCACCGCCCCCTCCCCACATTTCTGTCACTGTCACCGCCCCCTCCCCACCCTCCTGTCACTGTCACTGTCACTGTCACCGTCCCCCCCTCCCCGAGGGGCTTTTGGCAAAGAATAAAGCGTGAGGAAGAGGAGGCTGCGCTGGGAGCTCGGGGCAATTTGGGGAGGGGTCCCCACTGAGAGAGACCCCCGGGTCCCCCCTTTTTTAGTGGGGGGACCCCCCTTCAATCAACCCTGGGCTGGGGGGGGGAGGGGACAGGGGTGACCCCGGGGGTGGGGGAGGATCCCCTGTGGGATTTGAGGAATTTCCAGTGAAATTCCCGGGATTTTCTCACCCGCGGGGACTCGGGACCCCCAAAAGTGTTTGGGGGGGTAACATCTGGGATATTTGGGGGGGGGTCGCAGCAGGATTTGGGGGGTTCACAGGAGGATTTTGGGGGGGTCGCAGCCGGTTTTCCGGGGGGGGGGGTTCGCAGGTGGATTTTGGGGGAGCTCGCAGCCGGATTTGGGGGGATTTGCAGGCGGTTTTTCGGGGGGGGGCTCAGCAGCCGAATTTTGGGGGGTCCACAGCCGGGTCTGGAGGGTTCTCAGCCTAATTTTTGGGGGGGTTCGCAGCCGAATTTTGAGGGGTTCTCAGCCGGGTTTGGGGAGTTCACAGCCCGGTTTTCGGGGGGGTTTGCAGCCGGTTTTGGGGGGCTCGGGGGGGTTGGCAGGGCCCGGCAGTGCCGCGGTCCGGTGCAGAAATAGCTCCTTGGAAAGAAAAACAGCGGCGGCGGCCCCGGGGCAGGGCCCAAGGGACACGGCGGGGTCGGACAGCGCTGACTTATTAGGGAAAGGACAACGGCACCGGGGGGGCACCGGGGGGGCACCGGGGGGGCACCGGGGGCCGCTCCCGCCGCATTCCCGCGCTGCTCCGTGCCCCAAATGCCCCCCCCGGGGGTCTTTCCCCCCTCTCTCGCAGCCTCAGCGAGAGGAGGTGACAGTCACCCCCTCTCCCCACCATGGGGACCCCCGCCCAACCCCCCCCCACCCCCCCCGAGCCTCGGTCTCTGCGTTAATGACATTAATGACAGGCAGCTTTAATTAACGGCGGGTGGCAGGGAGGTGGCGCTGAGGTGGTGGCATCGGGGACAGCCCCTCCCGGTTGAGAGGGGACGCTGGGGTGCCACCAGGTCACCCTCGAAGTGTCACCTCCCCGCTGAGGGTGACAGCGGCGTCCCCGTGGTGTGGGGGTGAGCTCGGACACGGAGTGGGGACAGTGACAGGGACAGTGACAGGGACACGGGGCTCCCGGAGATGTCAGTTTTATTAATGGCACCACGGGGACAGGGAGGGGACAGGGACAGGGGGGTACAAAACGCGTCCGGGGGGCACGGGCGGCTCCCCCAGGCCGGCCGCAGCCTCGCCCCCTCCACGGGGCTCCGGCCGGTTTGGGGGGGGGTCCCGGGGGTTACGGGGCGCGGGGGTTAATGGGGGGACAGGAGGGGACAAAGGGGACAAAGGGGCGGGGGTCACCCCGCGACGTCATTTGGGGTCGGTCGCGGGGAGAGACGAGAAAACGGCCAGAAAAGGAGCGAAATTGGGGGGCAGGGAAACCCCCCCCGAGTTCGGGGAGGGGACACGCGGCGGGGACACGGCCCCGCGGGGACCCCGCAGGTCCCCGGGGAGGGGGGACCGACCCCCAAATCCGCCGGGTTCGCGTTCCAGGGGAGAAATTCCGCCCGGGGCCGGGCAGGGAGCGACCGAGGGGGGCCGGGGGGGACCCGCGCTTGTCCCCAGCGCTGTCCTCAAGGCCGGGGGACCCGAGGCGAGGACCACACCCCGCTCCTCGCCGGGTCCCGAGCCCGGAGGGGCCGTCAGGAGCCCCCCGAGTCGGGTTTGATGATGCTCAGCAGGGCGCTCTTGAGGCTGCCCCGGCTCGGGGAGCGGGCGGCGGGCGGGGGGGCGGCCTGGGGCTCCCCCCGCAGCTCCATCTCGATGGTCATGATGACTTTGGGGGGCCGGGGGTCCCCCGCGGCCCCGGCCGCCCCCGGGGGTCCCTCCCTGCCCGCTAACCGCTATTTCCTATCCTTGCGCGAGTCGCCCGCGCCGCCCTTGGCTTTCTTGGAGCCGCGGCCGTGGTCCAGCATGGCGTAGAGCACCGGGGCCTGCGGGGACAGGGGGGCTTCACCCGCAGCCCCCGGCGAGCCTGGGGACCGGGGGGACCGGGGGGACAGCCCGCCGTGCCCCCCGCCCCTCTCGGCGCTCACCTGCCGGCTGCGCTTGGAGCCGTCCTTGCCCGAGCGCTGCAGCTTCCCCTTCTCCATGGCGCTGGGGAGGGGGCGAAACGGGAAAAGAGCGGCTCGGCACGGCGGGAGTGACCCCCGGGACCCCCGGTGTGGGGGAAAGAGGGGCTCGGGACCGCGGGAGTGACCCCCGGGACCCCCGGTGTGGGGGGAAAGAGGGGCTCGGGACGGCGGGACTGACCCCCGGGACCCCCGGTGTGGGGGAAAGAGGGGCTCGGGATGGCGGGAGTGACCCCCGGGACCCCCGGTGTGGGGGAATGAGGGACTCGGGATGGCGGGAGTGACCCCCGGGACCCCCGGTGTGGGGCAAAAGAGGGGCTCGGGACCGCGGGGCTGACCCCCGGTGTGGGGGAAAGAGGGGCTCGGGACGGCGGGGCTGACCCCGGTACCTCCGGTCCTGGTGGGGAAGGGTCGCGGAAATTGCAGCCCCCGGTTAGGGGAGAGTCCCGGTTTGGGGAGGGGTCGCGGCTCGGGACGGCGGAATTGGTGCCGCCCGTTTGGGGAGGGGTCGTGGAAATCACAGCCCCCGGTGGGCCCGGTTCGGGGGAGGTCCCGGTTTGGGGAGGGGTCCCGGTTTGGGGAGGGGTCCCGGTTTGGGGGATGGGTCCCGGTTTGGGGAGGGGTCCCGGTTTGGGGATGGGTCCCGGTTTGAGGAGGGGTCCCGGTTTGGGGACGGGTCCCGGTTTGGGGCGGGGTCCCGGTTTGGGGATGGGTCCCGGTTTGGGGCGGGGTCCCGGTTTGGGGATGGGTCCCGGTTTGGGGGAGGTCCCGGTTTGGGAATGGGTCCCGGTTTGGGGGGGGGGGTCCCGGTTTGGGGAGGGGTCGCGGCTCACCTCAGCCGCCGCTGCAGAGCCGCCTGGCGCCGCCGCCAGCAGTAGCGGCTGCCGTAGCCCAGCGCCACCAGCGCGGCCACCAAGAGCAGCGTCCCGCCGATAACGGAGCCCAGCACGACACCGTAACGGGGTGGCACTGCGGGGACAGGGACACCGTGTCACCCCCGGCAGCGGGTGGCACTGCGGGGACAGTGGCACTGCGGGGACAGGGACACCGTGTCACCCCCGGCAGCGGGTGGCACTGCGGGGACAGGGGCACCGTGTCACCCCCGGCAGCGGGTGGCACTGCAGGGACAGTGGCACTGCGGGGACAGGGACACCGTGTCACCCTCCGGCAGCAGGGAGGGGACAGTGGCACGGTGTCACCGCCGCCAGTGGGGATCAGGGAGGTGACACCGGCCCAGTGTCCCCACCACCAGCAGGGTCTCCGGGAGGTGCCACCACCCCAGTGTCACCGCCACCAGCAGGGTCAGGGAGGTGACACCAGCCCCGTGTCATCCCCATCAGCTGGGATTGGGGAGGTGACAGCAGTCCGGTGTCCCCGTCACCAGCAGGGTCAGGGAGGTGACAGCAGCCCGGTGTCCCCGCCACCAGTGAGGATCAGGGAGGTGACACCGGCCCGGTGCCCCCACCACCAGCAAGGATCAGGGAGGTGACACCAGCCCGATGTCCCCATCAGCACCAGGGTCCGGAAGGTGCCACCAGCCCAGTGTAACCGCCACCAGCAGGGTCAGGGAGGTGACAGCAGCGCGGTGTCCCTGACAGCAGTGGGAATCAGGGAGGTGACAGCAGCCCAGTGTCACCGCCAGCAGTGGGGATCAGGGAGGTGCCACCAGCGCGATGTCCCCGCCACCAGCAGGGTCAGGGAGGTGACACCAGCCCTGTGTCATCCCCATCAGCTGTGATCGGGGAGGTGACAGCAGCCCAGTGTGGGATTAGGGAGGTGCCACCAGCGCGGTGTCCCCGCCACCAGCAGGCTCCGGGAGGTGACAGCAGTGTCGCGCACCTTTCTCCAGCACGTAGAGGGTGACCTGCGAGGACTTGCCCACGATGTCGGGCGGGTTCTTGACGTCGCACGTGAAGGTGCCATTGTCGCTGGGCTCCAGGCTGTGGATGACGATGGAGCCGTCGCGGCGCCGCGGGTTCCCCGCCCACTCCATGCGCTCCTTGAATGTCCCCACGTCGTCGATGTAGGGCTGGCCCTTGGCGTAGTGGAAGATCTGCCACGGTGACGGCGACACCGAGGTCACCCGGGGTGACAGCCGGCCGCGGGTGGGCGGTGACAGAGGGGACAGCGGGGTGGGAGGGTGGGATAGTGCTGGAGGGGCTGGGGATGTCCCCAAGGTGCTGCCGAGGGGTGAGGGTGGCACCCGCGGGGACGGGGCGGGGGCACGGGGACGTTGTGGGGACGCTTCGGTGTCACCGCGGTGTGAGGGGACACGGTGACACCCGCAGGAACGGGGCTGGGACACGGGGACACTGTGGGGACAGTTCGGTGCCACCGTGGTGCGAGGGGACACGGTGACACCCGCAGGAAGGGACGGTCCTGCTGGGGCTGGGGGACACTGGGACACAGGGACACTGTGGGGACACTTCAGTGCCACCGCGGTGTGAGGGGACACGGTGTCACCTCAAGGGAAGGTCTGTCCTGTGGGGCTGGTGCTGAGACCCGGCGGGCACTGGGGACACCTTGGGGACACCGCAGTGACACAACGGAGCAAGAAGACACCGTGTCACCCTCAGGGAGGGCTCTGTCGCGACACCGCTGGGACGAGGCGACACCGGGGCTGGGGGCGCGACGGGGACAATGGGGACACCTTGGGGACACCTTGGGGACACCGAGGGGACACCGAGGGGACACCGCAGTGCCACCACAGCGCGGGAAGGCCCCGTGTCACCCTCAGGGGAGGCTCCGCTGGGACGACGCGACGCCGGGGGCTGGGGACACGGCGGGGACGGGACGGGGACACCGCGGTGACAACGGGGACGGCTTGGGGACACCGGGGGGACACTGGGGACACTGACGGAGATGCTGTCGCGGGAGCCCTCGGCCTGGAAGTGCCAGGTGATGGAGATGTCCTCCGAGATCCACTCGCTGGACCAGAAGCTGCAGGACAGGGTGACACGCGAGCCCACCGTGCCATAGACCTCGCGCTGCGTGTACACGTGGATTGGCGACACCGGCGACACTCCTGGCGACACAGAGCCGTCAGCCCCGCGGTGTCCCCCGAGCTGCCGGCACGGCCCGGAGGTGTCCCCGAGCTGCCACCAAATGGAGCGCGCGGGCTGCGAGGGGACAGCGGGGTGGTGGCGCTGCTGTCGCCGGGGGTGGCACGGAGGGGACAGCGCGGCGGTGCTCGGTGACACCGGCAGGGCTGGGTGTGGCACCTCCCCGGCTGTCCCCAGGGAGGTGACAGCTCTGGGACCGTCCTTGCAGCCACACCCGCCCCTGTCCCCAGGGAGGTGACAGCTCCGGGACCCTCCTGGCCGCCACCCAGAGCCCCTCCCCCCGACACGTCCCCAAGGAGGTGACAAGTGACACCGTCAGGGCTGGGTGTGGCACCTCCCCGGCTGTCCCCAGGGAGGTGACAGCTCTGGGACCGTCCTTGCAGCCACACCCGCTCCTGTCCCCACTCAGGTGACAATGGCCGGGACTGTCCTGGCCGCCATCCGCTGCTGTCCCCAGGGAGGTGACAGCTCTGGGACCTCCTGGCCGCCACCCAGAGCCCCTCCCCCGACACGTCCCCAAGGAGGTGACAAGTGACACCATCAGGGCTGGGTGTGGCACCCCCTGCACTTGTCCCCGAGGAGGTGACAGCTCTGGGACCCTCCTGGCTGCCACCCCCAGCTGTCCCCAGGGAGGTGACAATGACCGGGACCCTCCTGGCAGCCACCAGCCACCCAAGTCCAAGTGACAGTCCCCAAGCCGCGGTGACAGTCCCCAAGCTGTGGTGACACTCCCCAAGCCGCGGTGACAGTCCCCAAGCCCAAGTGACAGTCCCCAAGCCCAAGTGACAATCCCCAAGCCGTGGTGACAGTCCCCAAGTGGCGGTGACAGTCCCCAAGGCGTGGTGACAATCCCCGAGCCCAAGTGACAATCCCCAAGCCCAAGTGACAGTCCCCAAGCCGCGGTGACAGTCCCCAGGGCGCGGTGACAGTCCCCAAGTCCCCGCCATCCCCACGGCCACCCCCAAACCGCTCCTGTCCCCCCTCCCCCCCCTTTTTGGGGACTGTCCCTTGTCCCCGAGCTCACCCAGCGCCGCCACGAGCCCGGCCACGAGGAGGAGGTGGCGGGTGGCCCTCGGCGACATGGTGGCGGTGACACGGAGGGGACAGCGGCGGGGACGCGGTTTTAGGGTGGCCCTGTCCCCAAAGGCCGGCCAATGGGCGCGGGGGGGCCGGGCCGCGGGGACCCCGCTCAAAGGCGACATTGAGGGACACCGAGGGACACCGAGGGTGGCGAGGGGGACGGGGACACTGGTGGCCTTTGTCCGGCCGCATTCCCGCGCGCCGCGGGGGCGGGGGAGCAGGAATGTGGCCCGAGGGGACAGCGGGGACAGGGGGGGACACGGGGGGACAGAGGGGGGACAGAGGGGGGACAGTGGGGGAACAGGGGGGGGGACATGGGGGGACATGGGGGGACATGGGGGGACGTGGAGGGGACATGAGGGGACAGCGGGGACAGAGAGGGGACACGAGGGGGACGTGGGGGACATGAACGGACACGAGGGGGACACGGTGGGACATGGGGGGGACAGGAGGGGACATTGGGGATAGAGAGGGGACATGAGGGGACAGCGGGGGACATGGGGGGGACAGAGAGGGGACAGAGGTGGGACGGGGGGGGACAGAGAGGGGACACGGGGGGACATGGGGGGACGTGGAGGGGACATGAGGGGACAGCGTGGACAGAGAGGGGACAGAGGGGGGGACACGAGGGGGACGTGGGAGACATGAACGGACACGAGGGGGACACGGGGGGGACACGGTGGGACATGGGAGGGACAGGAGGGGACATTGGGGGGGGACAGAGAGGGGACAAGGGGGGGACATTGGGGGATAGAGAGGGGACAGAGAGGGGACATGGAGGGACATGGGGGGACGTGGAGGGGACATGAGGGGACAGCAGGGACAGAGAGGGGACAGAGAGAGGACATGGGGGGGACAGCGGGGGACATTGGGGATAGAGAGGGGACATGGAGACAGGAGGGACATTGAGGGGACAGCGGGGACAGAGAGGGGACATTGGAGGGACATTGGGGGACCAGGAGGGGACAGTGGGGACAGAGGTGGGGACACGAGGGGGACGTGGGGGACATGAACGGACACGAGGGGGACAAGGTGGGACATGGGGGGGACACGGGGGGGACATTGGGGATAGAGAGGGGACATGGAGGGGACCTCGATCCCAGTACCGATATCAATAACCGATCCCAATAACCAATATCAGTTATCGATCCCAGTATCGATCCCAGTACCGATATCAATAACCGTTATCAATAACCGATATCAATAACCGATCTCAGTTATCGATCCCAACAACCGATATCAATAACCGATATCAATAACCGATATCAATAACCGTTATCAATAACCGATCTCAGTTATCGATCCCAATAACCGATATCAATAACCGATATCAATAACCGTTATCAATAACCGATATCAATAACCAATATCAGTTATCGGTCCCAGTACCGATATCAATAACCGATATCAATAACCGATCCCAATAACCGATCCCAATAACCGATATCAATAACCGATCTCAGTTATCGATCCCAGTACCGATATCAATAACCGATATCAATAGCCGATATCAGTTATCGATCCCAGTACCGATATCAATAACCGATATCAATAGCCGATCCCAATAACCGATCCCAATAACCAATCCCAATAACCGATATCAATAACCAATCCCAATAACCGATCTCAGTTATCGATCCCAGTACCGATATCAATAACCAATCCCAATAACCGATCTCAGTTATCGATCCCAATAACCGATATCAATAACCGATATCAATAACCGATATCAATAACCGATCCCAATAACCGATATCAATAACCGATATCAATAACCGATATCAATAACCGATATCAATAACCGATATCAGTTATCGGTCCCGCCCGTTCCCATGACCGGAAGTGCGTCACGGCACTTCCGGCGCGGCGGCTCCAAGATGGCGGCGCTGGCTCTGAGGTGACTCCGAGGGCCCGGGACAGGCCCGGGGGACACCGGGGGACACCGGGGGCACTGGGGACACCGCGGGGACACCGGGGCGGGGGCGGGCCCGGCCTGAGGCGGTTTCTCGGTTCCGGCCCGGGATTCGCGGGGCCGGGCCAGCCCCGTGTCCGCTCCGTGTCCGCTCCGTGTCCCCTCGGTGTCCCCTCGGTGTCACCCCCGCGTCCCCTCCATGTCACCTCCTTGTCACCCCCGTGTCACCCTCTGTGTCCCATTTCCCCCCCCCGTTTTTTCTCATTTTTTTCGCATTTTTTTCTCTCTTTTCCAGGGGTTTGGGGCGGCGCTGCCTCCTGGCCCGGCTGGGGCCCGGCCCGGCCCTGCGCCAGTGAGAGACTGGGAGGGACTGGGATGGACTGGGATGGGACTGGGATGGACTGGGATGGGACTGGGATGGTACTGGGAGGGACTGGGAGGGACTGGGAGGGACTGGGATGGACTGGGATGGGACTGGGATGGGACTGGGAGGGACTGGGATGGACTGGGATGGGACTGGGAGGGACTGGGATGGGACTGGGATGGACTGGGATGGACTGGGAGGGACTGGGATGGACTGGGAGGGACTGGGATAAACTGGGAGGGACTGGGAATGGACTGGGATGGGATTTGGGGGTTTGGGGCTGGTTTGGGCTTTTTGGGAGTTTCCAAGGGGTTGTTTTGGGGTTGGTTCGGGGTTTTTAGGGTTGTTTTGGGGTTTTTGGGGTGTGTTTGGGGTTTTTGGGGTGTGTTTGGGGTGGGTTTGGGGTCAGGTTCAGTCCCTGTCCCCCCCAGGGCCGTCCCCATGGCCAGCTTGGCCCGGGAGGAGATGAGGAGGGGCAGGGTTGGGGTTGGGGTGGGTTTGGGGTTTTTTAGGGTTTTTTAGGGTTTTTAGGGTCAGGTTCAGTCCCTGTCCCACCCAGGGCCGTCCCCATGGCCAGCTCGGCCCGGGAGGAGATGAGGAGGTTCTGGGAGAGGAACGAGCGCTCGGGGCGGCCGCTGTCCCCCCACGTCAGCATCTACAAGTGAGGGACACCCCAAACCCCAAAATCACCCCAAAATCACCCCAAAACCTGACGAGGAACCCCAACATCACCCCAAAACCTGCCGGGGAACCCCAAAAGCACCCCAAAAACTGCCGGGGAACCCCAAAATCACCCCCAAAACTGATGGGGAACCCCAAAATCACCCCAAAAACTGCCAGGGAACCCCCAAATCACCCCAAAATGACCCCAAAACCTGACAGGGAACCCCAAAATCACCCCAAAATGACCCCAAAACCTGACAGGGAACCCCAAAATCACCCCAAAATGACCCCAAAACCTGACAGGGAACCACAAAATCACCCCAAAAACTGACAGGGAACCCCAAAATCACCCCAAAAACTGACAGGGAACCCCCAAACCACCCCAAAACAGCCCCAAAACACCCCAAAATTTCTCTCAATCTGCCCTAAAACAGCCCCAAAACTGCCTTAAACCACACAGGGAACCCCAAAATCACCCCAGGCCATTCCAGATTCACCCCAGAATCCCCCAGATTCACCCCATGACCCCCCCAAAATCCCCCAAATTCACCCCAAAATGCCCCAGATTCCCCCCAGACCACCTCAAATTCCCCTAAATTCACCCCAAAATCCCCTGAATTCCCCCCAAAACGCCCCAATTCCCCCCAAATCCCCCGAATTCACCCCAAAATGCCCCAAAATCCCCCGAATTCCCCCCAAAACACCCCCAATTCCCCCCAAATCCCCCCGTGCCCTCCCCCCCCGCTGCTGTGGGTTTTGGGGTGACCCAGCCCCCCCCGTCTCTGTTGCAGGTGGTCGCTGCCCATGGCCATGTCCATCACCCACCGCGGCACCGGCGTGGCACTCAGCCTCGGTGGGTGGCACTGGGACACCTGGGACACCTGGGGGGACACCTGGGACACCTGGGGACACCTGGGGACACACCTGGGGACACCTGGGGACACACCTGGGGACACCTGGGACACCTGGGGACACCTGGGGACACCTGGGACACCTGGGGACACACCTGGGGACACACCTGGGGACACCTGGGACACCTGGGATACACCTGGGGACACCTGGGACACCTGGGATACACCTGGGGACACACCTGGGGACACCTGGGACACCTGGGATACACCTGGGGACACACCTGGGGACACCTGGGACACCTGGGGACACCTGAGATACACCTGGGGACACCTGGGGACACCTGGGACACCTGGGGACACCCCTGGGACACCTGAGACACACCTGGGACACCCCTGGGGACACCTGGGACACCTGGGGATACCTCTGGGGACACCTGTGACACACCTGGGACACCTGGGGACACCTGGGATACACCTGGGGATACCTCTGGGGACACCTGGGACACCCCTGGGGACACCTGGGATACACCTGGGGACACCTGGGGACACCACTGGGACACCTGGGGACACCTCTGGGGACACCCCTGGGGACACCTGGGACACCCCTGGGGACACACCTGGGACACCGGGGACACCTGGGGACACACCTGGGGACACACCTGGGACACCTGGGACACACCTGGGGACACCTGGGGACACCCCTGGGGACACCTGGGACACCCCTGGGACACCTGGGACACCCCTGGGGACACCTGGGGACACATGGGACACCCCTGGGAACACTCCTGGGGACACCTGGGGACACACCTGGGGACACACCTGGGGACACCCCTGGGGACACCTGGGGACACCCCTGGGTTCCCACAGCCCGGGGGTTTGCTGGGAAACATCTCTGCCTTTTCTAGCACCACAAAATCCCCCCAAAATCCCCTAAAATTCCCTCAAATTTTCCTCCAAAATCCCCAGGTGTGTCCCTGAGTGTCCCCAGGTGTGTCCCCAGGTGTGTCCCCAGGTTGTCCCTGACTGTCCCTCCTGTGTCCCCAGCTGTGTCCCTGACTGTCCCTGGCTGTCCCCCCCATGTCCCTGACTGTCCCCATGTCCCCAGCCGTGTCCCTGGCTGTCCCTGACTGTCCCCTGTGTGTCCCCAGGCGTGTCCCTGTTCTCGGTGGCCGCCCTGCTGCTGCCCGAGCCCTTCCCCCATTACCTGGCCCAGGTGTGTCCCTGTCCCCAGCTGTGTCCCTGAGTGTCCCCTGTGTGTCCCCAGGCGTGTCCCTGTTCTCGGTGGCCGCCCTGCTGCTGCCCGAGCCCTTCCCCCATTACCTGGCCCAGGTGCGCGCGCTCAGCCTGGGCCCCGCCCTCGTCTGCTCGGCCAAGTTCCTGCTGGCCCTGCCCCTGTGCTACCACACCTGGAACGGCATCCGCCACCTGGTGAGCCTGGCCACCCTCAGGGGACACCTGGGGACACTGGGGATGGCTGGGGACGGCTGGGGACAGCTGGGGACACGGGGGTGGCAGCGGGGTGTCCCCCCTGCCTGAGATCGGGGGGGAATTTTGGGAATGGCACAAAATGTTGGGAGGGGTTTTTGGGAGCCCATCCCAGTGTGGAACTGGGAATTGTGCACCTGGAGTGTCCTCAGGAGCCCTTTTGGGGACAGCTGGGGACACTGGGGACGGCTGGGGACACTGGGGACAGCTGGGGACACGGGGGTGGCAGCAGGGTGTCCCCCCTGCCTGAGATCGGGGGGGAATTTTGGGAATGGCACAAAAGGTTGGGAGGGGTTTTGTGGGAGCATCCCAGAACATCCCAGTGTGGAACTGGGAATTCTGCACCTGGAGTGTCCTCAGGAGCCCTTTTGGGGACAGCAGGTGACAATGAGGTGGCACTGGGGTGTCCCCCCTGCCTGAGATCGGGGGGAATTTTGGGAATGGCACAAAAGGTTGGGAGGGGTTTTTGGGAGCCCATCCCAGTGTGGAACTGGGAATTGTGCACCTGGAGTGTCCTCAGGAGCCCTTTTGGGGACAGCAGGTGACAATGGGGGTGGCACCAAGGTGTCGTCCCCAGCCTGGGTTTTGGGATCAGGGAGGATTTTTGGGAACAGCTCAAATTGTTGGGAATGGGGGGAGGGGTTTCTGGGAGCCCATCCCAGTGTGGAACTGGGAATTGTGCACTTGCAGGGTCCTTTTGGGGACAGCAGGTGACACAGGGGTGGCACCGAGGTGTCCCTCCCTGCCTGGGTTTGGGGATTGGGGGGGAATTTTGGGAATGGCACAAAAGGAGAGAGGGGATGGGAAAAAGGATGGGAAAAAAGGGGGAGAGGAATTGGGAAAAAGGGGATGGGAATGATGGGAATGGGGAATGGGGGGAAAAGGGGATGGGAATGGGGAGAGAAAACGGGAAAAAGGATGGGGAAAAGGGGATGGGAATGGGGAGAGGGGATGGGAAAAGGGATGGGAAAAAGGGGGAGAGGAATTGGGAAAAAGGGGATGGGAAAAGGGGGAGAGGAATTGGGAAAAAGGATGGGGAAAAGGGGATGGGAATGGGGAGAGGAATTGGGAAAAGGGATGGGGAAAAGGGGATGGGAATGGGGAGAGGGGATGGGAAAAAGGGGATGGGAATGATGGGGATGGGGAATGGGGGGAGAGGGAATGGGGAAGAGGAGAGAAAATGGGAAAAAGGATGGGGAAAAGGGGATGGGAATGGGGAGAGGGGATGGGAAAAGGGGATGGGAATGATGGGAATGGGGAATGGGAGGAGAGAGGATGGGAATGATGGGAATGGGGGGAGAGGGGATGGGGAAGGGGAGAGAAAATGGGAGAAAGGAAGAGGGGAGGGGAAAAAATGGGAGAGGAAATGGGAGAAAGGGAGAGGGGATGGGAGCAGGGGACACCGCGGGCAGGTCCCCCAGCCCCGGGGACAGTGTGACACCGCTGTCCCCGCTGTCCCCGCAGGCCTGGGACCTGGGCAAGGGGCTGAGGCTGCCGCAGGTGACCCAGTCGGGGCTGCTGGTGCTGGCCCTGACCCTGCTCTCCTCGGCCGGCCTGGCCGCGCTGTGACAGCGACAGCGACAGCGACAGCGACAGCGACAGCCCCGGGGCGTTCCCGCCATCCCGGGAATCCCGGGAATCCCGCCCCGCCCTGGGGAAGGTGACACCTCCCCTCCCCTCCCCTCCCCCTCCCCAAAATCCCGGGATGAGCAGAGCTGCCCCACCCCCACCCCCCTGCCGGCAGCGCGGCCCGCCGCGTCCCCAGCGGTGTCCCCAGCGGTGTCCCCAGTGTCCCCACGTGTCCCCGAGGCCGGGACAATGCGGGATCTGTGTCCCCACGAGTGGGATTGGCACCGGGGTGGCACCGCAGCGGCACAAGGAGCTCCATTGAGGCAGCGCCCCACGGGGGTGGGTGACAGGTGACATCTGGGTGCCACCCTGCTGCCACCCCTGGGGTCCTCAACCCCGTGGGAATTCCATGATTCAGCCCATTTTGGGGGCAAAAATCCCAAATTTGGAGCCTCCTGCCAGTGGGGAGGCAGAGCCCCACGGGGGTGGGTGACAGGTGACATCTGAGTGCCACCCTGGTGCCACCCTGGTGCCATCCCTGGGGTCCTCAACCCCGTGGGAATTCCATGATTCAGCCCATTTTGGGGGCAAAAATCCCAGTTTTGGAGCCTCCTGCCAATGGGAATGTCCTGGTTTCGTGCTGGGGAGGGGTTTGTCACCCAGGTGTTGTCACCCCAGGTGTTGTCACCCCAGCTGTTGTCACCCAGGTGTTGTCACCTGTCCCCTGGGGAATAAAGCAGCTCTGACCCTCCAGCCCCGTGTCCCTCCCTGTCCCTCTCCCACCAATGGGATTTTTTGGGATTTTTTGGGATTTTTGGGGAATTGCTGCTCCCCACAGGAGCCCAGCGTGGAAAAACGTGGGAAAAACCCCAAAATTTGCAGTTCCTGGAGGAGCCTGGGGGGTTTTGGGGTCGGGTTTGGGGGTTTTGAACCTTTGCCAAGGGACCCCAGCCCGAGCTCCTGCCCCAGCTCCCTGCTGCCAAAATCCAGCTTTTTTTTGGGGTAAATCCTCTCCAGGTTGGGATTTTGGGGTGGCAGGAGGGGTGTGGGGGGTTTGATCCCACCCCTAATTAATTTCCTAATTAAGAATCCTCCCCTGGAACCAGGGAGGAGGAAGAGGAGGAGGAGGAGGAGGGTCAAACCCTAAACCCCAAACAGATTTGGGCTCATCCCAAGGATTTCCTGCATTTCCCAGCCTTTATTTCCCCTTTTTGGGGGGGGGGGGAAGGTGGGATTGGGGTGGGGGGGATTGTCCCTAAGGGAGGTGACAATGACAGCAGAGCCACCTCCAGGGGCTCAGGAGCTTTGGGGGGCCCCAGAGCCGGGGGGATTTGGGGGGCTGGGTCCCCAGCCATAGGGGCTGAGGGGACAGGGCCCCTCCCCGGGGGGGTTTTGGGGATCCCCCAAATGGGGGCTGAGGGGACAGGGCCCCCCCTCTCGGGGACTCAGGGGACAGGGCCCCTCCCCTGAGGGATTGAGGGGACAGGGCCCCTCCCCGGGGGGGGTTTGGGGACAGGGCTCCCCCTCAGGGGTGGCGCCGGCTTTGGGGGGCTCAGGGTGGGGGGAGCCCTCGCTGGGACCCCCCTGGTCCTTTCCAGAAGGTTCCGTGTCCCAGGGCTGCTGCAGCTGTGGGAGGGAGGGAGGGCAGAAATTGTGTCCCCCGCTCCTGTCTGCGCCCTGTCCCTGTGTCCCCTCTGTCCCCTGTCCCTGTGTCCCCTCTGTCCCCATCCCTGTGTCCATGTCCCCATCCCTGTGTTCCCTCTGTCCCCTGTCCCTGTGTCCCCTCTGTCCCCAATCCCCGTGTCCCCCCATGTCCCCCATCCCCGTGTCCCCTCTGTCCCCCATCCCCGTGTCCCCTCTGTCCCCCATCCCTGTGTCCCCCATGTCCCCATCCCTGTGTCCCCCGTGTCCCCATCCCTGTGTCCCCTCTGTCCCTGTGTCCCCCATGTCCCCACCCCTGTGCCCTCCCATGTCCCCCATCCCTGTGTCCCCTCTGTCCCCAATCCCTGTGCCCCCCATGTCCCCATCCCCGTGTCCCCTCTGTCCCCAATCCCTGTGTCCCCTCTGTCCCCATCCCTGTGTCCCTCTGTCCCCATCCCTGTGTCCCTCTGTCCCCCCTCATCCCTACACCCCCATGTCCCTGTCCCCCATGTCCCCATGTCCCCCCTTATCCCCTGTCCCCCATGTCCCCGTGTCCCTGTCCCCTCTCCTGTCCATTCTGTGTCACCCCTGCCCCTCCCCGAGCCCCGGGGGTGTCCCTGCTGTGTCCCCAGTGTGTCCTGGGGGTGTCCCCGTGTCCCAGCTGTCCCCCCATGTCCCAGCGGTGTCCCCGGGGTGTCACCTTGCTGGTGACGTGTGTCCGGATGCCGTTGTTGCGGGCTCTCCGCGGGGCTCGGGGCTGTCCCTGTGTGTCCCTGTGTGTCCCCAGCTGTGTCCCCATGTCCTTGTGTGTCCCCGGCTGTCCCCCCAGCTGTCCCCCCAGCTGTCCCCCCGGGTGTCACCTTGCCGGTGACGTGTGTCCGGATGCCGTTGCGGGCTCTCCGCAGGGCCGGCGGCTGCTCCCGGGCCAGGCGGGCGGCGGCGCGGGGCTCGCGGGCGCTCAGGTCCAGCCGGGCCGGGGGGATCCGCGCCGGCATCGCCCACGTGCCCAGGAAGGTGCCCCAGGGCGACACCTGCGGGGTGGCACCGCTGGGACCCGGGACCGGCGCGGGGACCCCGAAACTGACCCGGGACCGGCGGGGAGTGACCCCAAACCTGCCCCGGGACCGCCCGGGGGACCCAAAACTGCCCCGGGACCGCCGGGGCGTGACCCCGAAACTGCCCCGGGACCGCCGGGGGAGTGACCCCGAAACTGCCCCCCGGGACCGGGGAGGGACCCCGAAACTGCCCCGGGGCTCCGGGAACGGGGAGTGACCCCAAAACTGCCCCGGGACCGGCGGGGGGACCCCGAAACTGACCCGGGACCGGGGAGGGACCCTGAAACTGCCCCGGGACCGCCGGGGAATGACCCCAAAACTGCCCCGGGACCGCCGGGGAGTGACCCCGAAACTGCCCCGGGACCGCCGGGGAGGGACCCCGAAACTGCCCCAGGACCGCCGGGGAGGGACCCCAAAACTGCCCCGGGACCGGCGGGGGGACCCAAAACTGCCCCGGGACCGAGGAGTGACCCCGAAACTGACCCGGGACCGGGGAGTGACCCCGAAACTGCCCCGGGACCGCCGGGGAGGGACCCCGAAACTGCTCCGGGGCTCCGGGAACGGGGAGTGACCCTAAAACTGCCCCGGGACCGCCGGGGGGGGACCCCGAAACTGCCCCGGGACCGCCGGGCGGAGACCCCGAAACTGCTCCGGGACCGCCGGGGAGTGACCCCGAAACTGCCCCGGGACCGCCGGGGGGGGACCCCAAAACTGCCCCGGGACCGCCCGGGGGACCCAAAACTGCCCCGGGACCGAGGAGTGACCCCAAACTTGTCCCGGGACCGGGGAGTGACCCCGAAACTGCCCCGGGACCGCCGGGGAGGGACCCCGAAACTGCTCCGGGGCTCCGGGAACGGGGAGTGACCCTAAAACTGCCCCGGGACCGCCGGGGAGGGACCCCGAAACTGCCCCGGGAGTGGAGAGGGGCCCCAAAGGTGCCCCGGGATGGGAGGGGGACCCCAAAGCTGCCCCGGGAGCAGGGCTGGGGACACCCCCAAACCTGCCCCGGGGCTCCGGGACTGCGGGGGGACCCCAAAGCTGCCCCGGGATGGGAGGGGGACCCCAAAATGCCCCGGGGCTCACCTTGGATCGCGGCACGTGCGGCAGGAGGTGGCCCCGGTCGTCGGCGATGAACGGGGTGGGGGGGTGAGGGGTGGGCAGCTGGGGGGGGAGGGGCGGGGGGTCAGCACCGACCTGGGGGTGGGGGCTGGGAGGGGGTTTGAGGGTCCTGGGGTGGGGTTTGAGGGGTCCCGGGGGGTCAGGACTGGGCTGGGGGGGGGCTGGGAGGGGATTTGGGGGTGCTGGGGTGGGGTTTGGGGGGGTCAGGACTGGGCTCGGGGGGTCCTGGTGGCCCCGGGAGGGGTTTGGGGGTCCCGGGGTGGCCTTTGGGGGGGGTCCCGGGGGGGCAGGATTGCCCTGGGGGCTCCTGGTGGGTCCTTGGAGGGGTTTGGGGGTCCTGGGGTGGGGTTTGGGGGGTCAGGACTGGGCTCGGGGGGTCCTGGTGGGTCCTGGGGTGGGGTTTGGGGGTCCTGGGGTGGAGTTTGGGGGATCAGGGCTGGGCTCGGGGGGTCCTGGTGACCCCGGGAGGGATTTGGGGGTCCAGGCTGGGGCTGGGGGGGGTCTCAGAGGGCTCCGGGGGGGGCTGGGCTGGGGTTGGGGAGGGGTCCGGGGGGTATCTGGGGGTCCCGCTCAGGGTCTGGGGGAGGGGGTCAAGGCCCCCCCCCCTCCGGGTCGGGGTTTTGGGGGGGGTCAAGGCCGAGCTCGGGGGGTACCTTGGGGGTGGGGCGGGGCACGGTCCAGCACTGCAGCCGGGGGGGGCTGAAGGCGTCCTCGTACTGGGGAGGGGGAGGGGCGGGGGGGCCGCTGAGAGCCGGGACCCCCCCGAGCCCCTCCCCCGCCAACCCCGCGGCCGCTGTCCCCCCTTTACCCCCATCCCGCCCCCATTTTTCCCCCTTTTCTCCCCCTCTCTGCCCCCCCCGTTTCGTCCCCTCTTCCATCCCACCTCTGTCCCCCCTTTCCTCCCTCTTTTTCCCCCTTTTTCTCCCTTTTTTCCCCTTTTTCCCCCCATTTTCCCCCGCCCCCCCCACCTGCCCCGCCATGTTGCGTTGCCCGGCAACGGCCGCGAGCGCCCCCTGGCGGCCGTTACGGCTCCAACGAGGGGCGTGGCCAATTGCGTCATCATCGACCGCCACGCCCCCTTCATGACCACGCCCCTCTATGGCTCCGCCCCCCGGCGGGTCTCGGAACCGGGACAGGGACAGGAAGGGACAGGAGGGGACACAAAGGGACAGGAGGGGACAGGAGGGGTCTGTCCCCATTGTTGTCGCCATCCCTTTCGTCATTTCTGTCCCCTCCCTTGTCCCCTCTGTCCCCTCTCTGTCCCCTCTGTCCCCATCCCTGTCCCCTCTCTGTCCCCATCCCTGTCCCCTCTGTCCCCTCTCTGTCCCCATCCCTGTCCCCTCCATGTCCCCTCTGTCCCCTGTCACGCCACTCCCATCTCAATTCTCAATTTTATTCCATTTTCTTTCGCCTTTTTTTCCTTTTTTTCCCTTTTTTCCTTTTTTTTTCTTGGTTTCGGGTCCGTTTTCCTTTCGCTTCCTTCCGAACCGGCTCCAAAAAAACCCCCCAAAAAAATCCCAAATGTGGGGGCGGAGCCGCTTTTGGGGCGGGGAGGGGACAGGGGGTGACAATGACACCGCGGAGGAGGGGGGGGGGCTGCGAGGGGAAACTGGGAGAACTGGGAATGGGAACTGGGAATGGGGAAGGACGTAAAAAAAGGATCCAAACCCTAAAATAAAGCAATGGGGGAGCGGGGAGGCGATTTTGGGGCATTTTGTGGTTTTAGGGTTTTTTGGGCGGTGCGAGCCGCTCCTGCCGTCACTTTGTCGGGCGGGCTGTCGCTGTCGCTGTCGCTGTCGCTGTCGCTGTCGCTGTCGCTGTCCCCTCAAAGGAGCTCCGGGAAAGGAATTTTTTGGCCATTTTGAAAGATTTTATGGAATTTTGGGGGATTTGAAAGATTTAATGGGATTTCGGGAGGAATTTTGTAGAAATTTGAAGATTTTTAGGGTTTTTCGGGGCGGTGCGAGCCGCTCCTGCCGTCACTTTTGCGGACCGGCTGTCGCTGTCGCTGTCCCCGTCCCTGTCCCCGCGAGGGAGCTCCAGGAAAGGAATTTTGGGGGATTTTCAACGATTTTATGGAATTTTGTGGGATTTTGAGGGGTTTTTATGGTTTTTTTGGGCTTCGGGAGCCGCTCCTGCCGTCACTTTTGCCGACCGGCGCTCCCTGTCGCTGTCGCTGTCGCTGTCGCTGTCGCTGTCGCCGTCCCCGCGAGGGAGCTCCAGGAAAGGAATTTTGGGGGATTTTGAACGATTTTATGGAATTTTGGGGAGAATTCCCTGGGATTCTGTGCGTTTTTGTGGGATTTGGGGAAGAATTTTGTAAGATTTTGAAGCTTTTTAAGGTTTTTTGAGCGGCGGGATCCGCTCCCGCCGTCGCTTTGTCGGGCGGGCTCTCGCTGTCGCTGTCGCTGTCCCCGTCCCTGCGGTGGCCCCGCGAGGCCCCTTCAGGAAAGGAATTTTGGGGGGTTTTGGACAATTTTATGGAATTTTGGGAGGAATTCTGCGGGATTCTGTCGGATTTTGAGGCTTTTTAGGCTTTTTTAAGCGGCGGGAGCCGCTCCTGCCGTCGCTTTGTCGCGCGGGCTTTCCCTGTCCCCGTCCCCGCGGTGGCCCCGCGAGGGCGCTCCAGGAAAGGAATTTTGGGGGATTTTGAACCATTTTATGGAATTTTGGCAGGAATTCTCTGGGATTCTGTAGGAATCTGTGGGATTTCGGGAAGAATTTTGTAAGATTTTGAATCTTTTTAAGGTTTTTTGAGCGGCGGGATCCGCTCCTGCCGTCACTTTGTCGGGCGGGCTCTCGCTGTCGCTGTCTCTGTCGCCGTCGCCGTCGCCGCGGGGTGTCCGCGGTGTCACAGCGCGGGACAGGTGACCTGGTGTCGCATGCCCTCGTTGCAGAGCAGCGCGGCCGCGCGCTCGTCGCTGTCGCCGTGCTGGCACTGCATGTAGCTGATGCCGTGCGGCGAGTACGAGTGGTGGGCGCAGGCGGCGCAGGGCCGGGGCATGGTGCCACCCGTGCTGCTCCTGTGGGGACAGCGCGGCGACACCGCGTCAGCTGGCACCGCCAGGGGCTTGGTGGCACCCGGGGGGAGGGGGTTGTCACCGCCCTGAGTGGCGCTCTGCGGATGGTGGCGCTCGGATGGGTCTGGTGGCGCTTGTTGGCATCCCTTGGTGACCATCCCTGTGCCACCCTCCTGTGCTTGGTGACACCCCTTGGTGACCATCCCTGTGTCACCCTCCTGTGCTTGGTGACACCCCTTGGTGACCATCGGTGCGCTGTGCCACCCTCCTGTGCTTGGTGGCACGCCTTGGTGTCCCTCAGTGCCCTGTGTCACCCTCCTGTGCTTGGTGACACCCCTTGGTGACCATCCCTGTGTCACCCTCCTGTGCTTGGTGACACCCCTTGGTGACCATCCCTGTGTCACCCTCCTGTGCTTGGTGGCACACCTTGGTGTCCCACCTGCAGTTGGTGCCACCCGCCAAGTGCCACCCAGTGTCCCATTTGTCCCCAGCTGTGCCCAATTGTGCCCAGTGCCAGTCACTGGTGCCCAGCACAGCCCAGCATAGCCCAACACAGCCCAGTACAGCCCAGTACAGCCCAGTACAGCCCAGTGCCGCTTACTGGAGCCCAGTACAGCCCAGTACAGCCCAGTACAGCCCAGTGCCGCTTACTGGAGCCCAGTACAGCCCAGTACAGCCCAACACAGCCCAGTACAGCCCAGTACAGCCCAGTACAGCCCAGTGCCCCCCAGTACAGCCCAGTATAGCCCAGTGCCCCCCAGTACAGCCCAGTACAGCCCAGTGTCACCCAGTGCCACTCCCTGGAGCCCAGTAGAGCCCAGTAGAGCCCAGTGCCCATCACTGGTGCCCAGTAGAGCCCAGTAGAGCCCAGCACAGCCCAGCGCAGCCCAGTACAGCCCAGTACGGCCCAGTACAGCCCAGTACAGCCCAGCACAGCCCAGTACAGCCCAGTACAGCCCAGTACAGCCCAGTGCCCCCCAGTACAGCCCAGTACAGCCCAGTACACGCACCGGCAGTCGCTGCAGGCGCGCTGGCACTCCTTGCGCTGGTAGCGGGCGATCAGCGCCCAGATGAGCAGCCCCAGCAGGCTGAGCAGCAGCAGCGAGCCCAGGATGGAGCCCACGATGATGCCGGCCTGGCGCCCGCCTGGCACGGGGACACGGCTGTCACACGCCTGTCACACGGCTGTCACCGCCACCCCCGCGGCTGGCCGGGCACCACGGTGCCAGCCCGGGCCACACAGGGCCACACAGTGTCACCCAGAGCCCCCTTGGTGGCACCCAGAGCTACCCCAGGCCACCCAGAGCCATCCCCAGTGCCACCATGGTGCCACTCAGGGCAACCCAGAGCCACCATGGTGCCACCCAGAGCCACCCAGAGCCACCCTGGTGCCACCCAGAGCCACCCCGGGCCACCCAGAGCCACCTTGGTGGCACCCCGGGCCACCCAGAGCCATCCCCAGTGCCAGCCTGGAGCCCAGGGACACCCAGAGCCATCCCCAGTGCCACCACGGTGCCACTCAGGGCAACCCAGAGCCACCCTGCTGCCACCCAGAGCCACCCTTGGGACACCCTGGCACCTGAGGCATCCTGGTGCCACCCTGTGTCATCCCCAATGTGTCCCCAGTGTCACTCACGGGGCCCTGGGGCTCACGTTCAGCTGGCACACCCCAGTGTCCCAAATGTACCCAATGTCCCCAATGTCCCCAGTGTCCCCAATGTCCCCGTGTCACTCACGCGGCCCGGAGCTCAGGTTCAGCTGGCACACCCCAATGTCCCCACTGTCCCCAGTGTCCCCAATGTCCCCAGTGTCCCCAGTGTCCCCAATGTCCCCACTGTCCCCAGTGATGTCCCCGTGTCACTCACACGGCCCGGGGCTCAGGTTCAGCTGGCACACCCCAATGTCCCCAGTGTCCCCAATGTCCCCAGTGTCCCCAGTGTCACTCACGTGGTCCCGGGCTCAGGTTCAGCTGGCTCACCCCAATGTTCCCAGTGTCCCCAATGATGTCCCCAGTGTCCCCAGTGTCACTCACGGGGTCCCGGGCTCAGGTTCAGCTGGCACACCCCAATGTCCCCAATGTCCCCAATGTCCCCAATGTCCCCAGTGTCCCAGTGTCACTCACGTGGCCCGGGGCTCAGGTTCAGCTGGCACACCCCAATGTCCCCAATGTCCCCAATGTCCCCAATGTCCCCAATGTCCCCAGTGTCCCAGTGTCACTCACGTGGCCCGGGGCTCAGGTTCAGCTGGCACACCCCAGTGTCCCCAATGTCCCCAATGTCCCCAATGTCCCTGATGTCCCCACTGTCCCCAATGTCCCCAGTGTCCCCGTGTCACTCACGTGGCCCGGGGCTCAGGTTCAGCTGGCACACCCCAATGTCCCCAATGTCCCCAATGTCCCCAATGTCCCTGATGTCCCCACTGTCCCCAATGTCCCCAGTGTCCCCGTGTCACTCACGCGGCCCAGGGCTCAGGTTCAGCTGGCACACCCCAATGTCCCCAATGTCCCCAATGTCCCCAATGTCCCCAATGTCCCCAGTGTCACTCACGGGGTCCCGGGCTCAGGTTCAGCTGGCACACCGAGTAGCCCACCCGGTTGGTGACACGGCACTGGTAGGTGCCCGCGTGGGCGCCCGTCAGGCTGCGGATCAGGAGGTCACCGGGGGCACGGCCTGGCACAGCACGGGTGGCACTGTCACCTCGGGGCCACCCGCGCCCCCCAGAGGGAGAGCGGGGACACGGGGACAGGGACGGACACACGGACAAGGATGAACATGGGGACACACAGGGACACAGAGGGACACGGGGACAGGGACACAGGGACATGGGGACATGGATGGACACAGGGACATGGATGGACACAGGGACATGGGGACATGGACAGACACAGGGACATGGATGGACACACGGGGACATGGGGACACACGGGGACACGGACACGGATGGACACAGGGACACGGGGACACGGGGACATGGGGACACAGAGGGACACGGGGACAGGGACGGACACGGATGGACACAGGGACATGGACACAGGGACACAGGGACACGGGGACATGGACACAGGGACATGGGTGCAGGGACGGACACACGGACATGGATGGACACAGGGACACGGGGACATGGGGACAGGGACAGACACACAGACATGGATGGACACAGGGACATGGACGGACACAGGGACACGGGGACATGGACAGACACAGGGACATGGACACACAGACACGTGGACACACAGACATGGACTCACGGACACAGGGACACACAGACGGGGACGTACAGGGACACAGGGACACAGGGACACACGGACAGGGACACACAGACATGGAGAGACACAGGGACATGGACAGACGGACACGGGGGCACCGACATGGACACACGGACATGGGGACACACAGACATGGACACGGGGACACACTGGGACGTGGACAGACGGACGTGGGGACACAGGGACATGGACAGACACACGGACACACAGGCATGGACACACGGACCCCACCATGGGCACCCCCAGCCAGGACCCCCCCCCTCCCCGAGCCCTTGCAGGGTGCCCGAGGGAGGGACCCCCCAAAGCCCCCCGAGCCCCCAGACCCACCTTGGGGGGGGGTTCCCGAGCACAGGGACACCCCCAAACCCCCAAACCCCCCCAAAGCCCCCAGACCCACCTCGGGGGGGGGGGGTTCCCGAGCACAGGGACACCCCCAAAGCTCCCAAACCCCCCAAACCCCCCGAGCCCCCAGACCCACCTCGGGGGGTGGTTCCTGAGCACAGGGACACCCCCAAACCCCCCAAAGCCCCCAGACCCACATCGGGGATGGTTCCCGAGCACAGGGACACCCCCAAAGCTCCCAAACCCCCCAAACCCCCCGAGCCCCCAGACCCGCCTCGGGGGGTGGTTCCTGAGCACAGGGACACCCCCAAAGCTCCCAAACCCCCCCGAGCCCCCCGAGCCCCCAGACCCACCTTGGGGGGGGATTCTCGAGCACAGGGACACCCCTAAACCCCCCCCGAGCCCCCAGACCCCCCCGAGCCCCCAGCCCCACCTCGGGGGGGATTCCCGAGCACAGGGACACCCCCAAACCCCCCCAAACCCCCCCGAGCCCCCCGAGCCCCCAGCCCCACCTCGGGGGGGGGGGTTCCCGAGCACAGGGACACCCCCAAACCCCCCCAAACCCCCCCAGACCCCCCGAGCCCCCAGCCCCACCTTGCAGGGTGCCCGCGGGCAGGCGCCCCCCGCCGTAGCCCTCGGCCAGCTTGGCCCACTGGTAGGAGAGGGGCGCGGTGCCCCCCCGGCTGAAGCAGCGCAGCAGCACCGAGCCCCCCTCGATCAGCTCCCCCTCGCTCCAGCACTGCGGGGCCGCCGGCTTCTCTGCTGGGACACGGCGACACTCGTCAGGGGACAGCGTGACACCCGGGGACAGCGACACAGCCGGGGGACAGCGACAGTCAGGGGACAGCGACAGTCAGGGGACAGCGACACACGGCAGGGGACAGCGACAGTCAGGGGACAGCGACACACGGCAGGGGACAGCGACACGGCAGGGGACAGCGACACACAGGGGACAGCGACACACAGGGGACAGCGCGACAGCCGGGGGACACCGTGACACCCGGGGGACAGCGACACACGGCAGGGGACAGCGCGACAGCCGGGGGACAGCGACACACCCAGGGGACAGCGCGACACACAGGGGACAGCGCCACACGGCAGGGGACAGCGACACACCCGGGGGACAGCGACACACAGCAGGGGACAGCGCCACACCAAGGGGACACCGCGACAGGGGCAGGGGACAGCCCAGGGGACACCGCCACTCGTCAGGGGACACGGCTACACGTCAGGGGACACCGTGACACCCGGGGGACACCGCCACACCCGGGGGACACCACCACATGTCAGGGGACACCGCCACACCGAGGGGACACCACCACACGTCAGGGGACAACTCAGGGGACACTGCGACACCGAGGGGACACCGCCACACCGACAGGGGACACCGCTGCACATCAGGGGACACCGTGACACCGAGGGGACACCGCCACACCGGCAGGGACAGCCCAGGGGACACGGCCACACATCAGGGGACAGCGCGACAGGGGCAGGGGACAGCGCGACACCAGCAGGGGACACGGGTCACCGGCAGGGAACACAGTGACACCGGCAGGGACAGCCCAGGGGACACGGTGACACCGGCAGGGGACAGGGAGACACTAGCAGGGGACACGGTGACACCGGCAGGGACAGCCCAGGGGACACGGTGACACCAGCAGGGGACACCGCCACACAGGCAGGGACAGCCTAGGCGACAAGGGACAGGGGAGGGGCACAGGGACAGTGCCAGGGACATCTGAGGGGAGAGGGGACAAGGGACAGGGACACTGCAGAAGGGGACAGGGAGGGATGGGGACATGCGGGAAGGGGACAGGGACATCGTCAGGGACAGCCAGGGAGGGGACAGGGGACACTGTCAGGGTCACTCAGGGGACACCATCGGAGTCACCAGGGGTCACCCAGCAGAGGGGACACCTGGGAGTGGGGGGGGACAGGAGTCACCTGGGGCAGGGGGACACGGGACACTGTCAGGGCCACCTGGATGGGGGACAGGGGACATTGTCAGGGCCACCAAGGGCCACGTGAGAGGGGCACAGGTGACACTGTCAGGGCCATGAGGGGCCAGCCAGGAAGGGGACATGGGAGTGGGACAGGGGACATTGGGGGCCACATGAGAGGGGCACAGGTGACACTGCCAGGGCCACATGAGAGGGGGACAGGTGACACTGGAGGCCACATGAGAGGGGCACAGGTGGCACTGCCAGGGCCACCAGGGGCCACCTAGAAAGGCGAGCTGGGAGTGGGGCAGGGGACACTGCCAGGGCCACCAGAGGCCACATGAGATGGGCATAGGTGGCACTGCCAGGGCCAGTGGGGCCCAGCCAGGAAGGGGATGGGACAAGTGACACTGCCAATGCCACCAGAGGCCACATGAGAGGGGCACAGGTGACACTGCCAGGGCCACCAGAGGCCACATGAGAAGGGCACAAGTGACACCATCAGTGTCACATGAAAGGGGCACAAGTGACACCATCAGTGTCACATGAGAGGGCACAGGTGACACTGGAGGCCACATGAGAGGGGCACAGGTGACACTGCCAGTGCCACATGAGGCCACATGAGAGGGGCACAGGTGACACTGGAGGCCACATGAGAGGGCACAGGTGACACCGCCAGCACCACCCACAGAGCAGCGTGACCACAATGCCCCAACGCCCCCCGGGCGCGGCACGGGGAGGGGCCAGGTGACACTGGGCGCGGGGCGGGGAGGGGACAGGTGACACCGGTGGCACACCGATGGCACACCGGGCGCGGGGCGGGGAGGGGACAGGTGACACCGATGGCGCACCGGTGGCACACCGGTGGCGCCCTCACCTTGCACGGTGACGATGACCTCGTGCACGGCCACCGTGTTCTTCTTGACGCGGCACTGGTAGGTGCCGGTGTCGCTCTCCTGCAGGTCGGCCACGCGGATGGAGGCGTCGCGCTGGCCCGGGTCCGTCTGCACGAAGGCCACGCGGTCCTGCAGCCCCGAGCTGCCGTAGTTGACGTGGTGGTCCTGGTAGGACAGGAACTGGGGACACGGGGACACGGGGACACGGGGACGGCGTCAGCGCGGCCTCGGGGACGCCGCGGGACGGGGCTTGGGCTGGGGCTGGGTTGGGTTGGGTTGGGGTTTGGGTTTGGGTTTGGGGTTGGGTTGGGGTTGGGTTGGGGTTTGGGTTTGGGTTTGGGTTGAGGTTGGGTTTAGGTTGGGTTGGGTTGGGGTTGGGCTTGGTTTAGGTTAGGTTGGGTTGGGTTTGGGGTTGGGGTTGGGGTTGGGTTTGGGTTAAGGTTGGTTTAGGTTGGGTTTGGGATGGGTTTGGGGTTGGGTTTGGGTTGGGGTTGGGTTGGGTTTGGGTTGGGGTTGGGTTGGGTTTGGGTTTGGGGTGGGGGTTGGGTTTGGGGTTGGGTTTAGGTTGGTTTGGGTTGAGGTTGGGTTGGGTTTGGGGTTGGGTTGGGGTTGGGTTGGGGTTGGGTTGGGGTTGGGTTGGTTTTGGGTTTGGGTTTGAGGTTGGGTTTGGTTTGGTTTGGGGTTGGGTTTGGGGTTGGGTTGGGTTTGGGTGGAGGTTGGGGTTGAGGTTGGGTTTAGGTTGGGGTTGGGTTTAGGTTGGGTTTGGGGTTGAGGCTGGGTTTGTGTTGGGTTTGGGGTTGGATTTGGGTTGGGGTTGGGATTGGGTTGGGTTTGGCTTTGGGGTTGGGTTAAGATTGGTTTAGGTTGGGTTTGGGTTGGGTTTCGGTTGGGTTGGGTTTCGGTTAGAGTTGGGTTTAGGTTGGTTAAGGTTGGTTAGGTTTGGGTTGGGTTTAGATTATGGTTTAGGTTGGTTAAGGTTGGTTAGCTTTGGGTTGGGTTTGGTTGGGTTTGGGTTGGGTTGGTTAGGATTAGGGGTTGGGTTGGGTTTAGGTCAGGGTTAAGGTTAGTGGGGTTGGGTTTGGGGTTGGGTTAAGGTTGGTTGGGTTTGGTTTAGATTAGAGTTGGGTTAATGTTGGTTTGATTGGGTTAGGGTTAGGGTTAGGTTAGGGTTGGGCTCAGCTCTGGGCCTGCCTGTTCCTACCTGAGCCTGCTCCTTTCCTGCCTCTCCCTGCTCGTCCTTCCCTGTCCTCTCTGTCCAGGGCCTTCTCTGCCCTTTCCCGGACCTCTCTGTCCCCTCCTGTCTTGCCTGTCCCTGCCTGTTCCCCATTGTCCCTGCCTGTCCCTGCCTGTCCCCGATTGTCCCTGCCTGTACTTGTCTGTACCTGTCCCTGCCTTTCCCTGCCTGTCCTTGCATCCTTGGCCGTCCTCCAGCCCAGCCCAGCCCAGCCCAGCCCAGTCTGGTCCTTCCCAGACGCTGCCAGACCTTCCCTGCCCTGCCTGTCCCTGCCCTGCCTGTCCCTCTGGCCAGTCCCTGCCTGTCCCTGCCTGTCCCTGCTTGTTCCTTTCCTGCCCTTCCAGACCTTCCCTGTCCTGCCTGTCCTGCCTGTCCAGCCTGCTCAGCTGGGCTCCATCCCATGGATCCCATCCCATCCCATGGATCCCATCCCATCCCATCCCATCCCATCCCATCCCATCCCATCCCATCCCATCCCATCCCATCTCATCCCATCCCATCCCCTCCTGCCTGTCCCTTCCTGTCCCTGCCCTGCTGTTTCCCTGAGGAGCAATTCCAGACTTTGCCTGGTATTTTCCTGCCCTGCCTGTCCCTGCCTGTCCCTGCCTGTCCCTGCCTGTCCCAGTTCATCCTTCCCATCCCAGCATTTCCAGACCCTGTCCGTTCCCTCCCTGCCCTCCCCAACCTTCCCTGTCCCCGCCTGTCCCTTCCTGTCCCCGCCTGGTGTTTTCCTGCCCTTCCCAACCTTCCCTGTCCTGTCTGTCCCTCTTTGTCCCTGCCTGTCCCTGCCTGTCCCTGCCATCCCTGCTTCTCCTGCCTGTCCCTTCCTGTCCCTGCCTGGTGTTTTCCTGCCCTTCCCAACCTTCCCTGTCCCTTCCTGTCCCTCTCTGTCCCTGCCTGTCCCTGTCTGTCCCTTCCCTGTCCTGCCTGTCCCTCTCTGTCCCTGCCTGTTCCTCTCTGTCCCTTCCCTGTCCCTTTCTGTCCCTTCCCTGTCCCTCTCTGTCCCTGTCCTGCCCAACATTTCCAGACCCTGTCCGGTCCTTCCCTGTCCTTCCTGTCCCTTCCCTGTCCCTGTCTGTCCCTTCCTGTCCCACTTTCCTTCCCATCCCTGCACTTCCAGACTCTGCTTGGTCCTTCCCTGCCCTGCCACATCCTGTCTGTCCCTGCCTGTCCCCTGTCTGTCCCACCTGTCCCTCCCTGTCCCTCCCTGTCCCTCTCTGTCCTCTCTGTCCCTCCCTGTCCCCTGTCTGTCCTGCCTGTCCCACCTGTCCCTCCCTGTCCCACCTGTCCCTCCCTGTCCCCTCTGTCCCCCCTTGTCCCTCTCTGTCCATGTCTGTCCATGTCTGTCCTGTCTCTCCCTCTTTGTCTCTCTCTGTCCCCTCTGTCCCGTCTGTCCCTCCCTGTCCTGTCTGTCCCTCTCTGTCCCCTGTCTGTCCCTCTCTGTCCCACCTGTCCCTCTCTGTCCCGTCTGTCCCTCTCCGTCTCTGTCTGTCCCTCTCCATCCCTCTCTGTCCCACCTGTCCCCTCTGTCCCTCTCTGTCCCCTCTGTCCTTCTCTGTCCCTCTCCCTCCCTCTCTGTCCCTCCCCTCTCGGCTGAGCCCCCCCGACCCCCCCGACCCCCCCTGACCCCCCCGACCCCCCCAATCCCCCCAAGCCCCCCGGGCCCCTCACCACGTTCTCGGGGCTGGGTCTCTCGGGGCTGATCTGGATCCACTCGATGCCCACGCCCTGGGGTCCGTTGTCCTCGGGCTCCAGGACATACGGACAGCCCAGCTTGACCGAGTCGCCCTTGGCCAGGTACAGAACCTCGCGGCCCTGGCCATTGATCCTGACGGCCACCAGGAGAGCTGGGGACAGAGGGGCACTGTCACACGGTGACATGGCTCTGTCACAGCCGACATGGCACTGTCACACGGTGACATGGCACCATCACACGGTGACATGGCTCTGTCACATCGCGACATGGCACTGTCACAATGCGACATGGCACTGTCACACCTGACATGGCACTGTCACACCCCGACATGGCACCGTCACACGGTGACATGGCTCTGTCACACCCCAACATGGCTCTGTCACCCCCCAACATGGCACTGTCACACGGTGACATGGCACTGCCACACTCGACATGGCATTGTCACACAGTGACATGGCACTGTCACACGGTGACATGGCTCTGTCACCCCCCGACATGGCTCTGTCACAGCCGACACGGCACTGTCACCCCCCGACATGGCACTGTCACCCCCCGACATGGCACTGTCACACCCGATATGGCACCGTCACACAGCGACATGGCACTGTCACACCCGACACGGCACTGTCACCCCCTGAAATGGCACTGTCACATCGCGACATGGCACTGTCACATCGCGACACGGCACTGTCACACAGTGACATGGCTCTGTCACACCCGACACGGCTCTGTCACTCTCCGACATGGCACTGTCACACTCGACATGGCACCATCACCCCCCGACATGGCACTGTCACACTCGACATGGCACTGTCACCCCCTGAAATGGCACTGTCCCCCCCTTAAACATCATGGTCATCCCCAAAATGGCGCTGTCACATCCCGATATGGCACCGGCACACCCCGAAATGGCGCTGTCACACCTGACATGGCACTGTGACCCCCTGAAATGGCTCTGTCACACTTGACACGGCACTGTCATACCCAACATAGGACTGTCACCCCCGAAATGGCACTGTCACACCTCGACATGGCACTGTGACCTCCCAAAATGGCACTGTCACACCCCAAAATGGCACTGTCACCCCCGAAATGGCACTGTCACCCTCTGAAATGGCACTGTCGCCCCCGGAATTGGCACTGTCACCCCCGAGACGGCACCCAGAGCGCCCCACACCTGCCGCTCCTGACCCACGCGGAGCAGGGGTGGGGCACAGGGACCCCAAACCTGTGCCCAGACACACCTGGCAGCCCCAAAACCCCACACCTGAGAGGTGCTCACCCCACACCTGTGACCCCAAACACCCCACACCTGTAACCCCAAACCCCCACACCTGTAACCCCAAAACACCACACCTGTAACCCCAAAACCCCCACCTGTAACCCCAAAACCCCACACCTGTAACCCCAAAACCCCACACCTGTGACCCCAAAACCCCTACACCTGTAACTCCAAAACCCCACACCTGTGACCCCAAACCCCCACACCTGTCACCCCAAAACCCCACACCTGTGACCCCAAACCCCCCACACCTGTGACCCCAAACCCCCCACACCTGTGACCCCAAAACCCCCACACCTGTCACCCCAAAACCCCACACCTGTAACCCCAAACCCCCACACCTGTCACCCCAAAACCCCACACCTGTAACCCCAAACCCCCCACACCTGTGACCCCAAACCTTTCAGCCCCAAACCCCCCACACCTGGGACCTCCTGACCCCACACCTGTGACCCCAAACCCCCACACCTGTGACCCCAAACCCCCACACCTGGCAGCTCCTGACCCCCCACCCGCGGCTCTCCCACCCCCCCGGTCCCCTCGGTGCTGTCACCTCCCGGCAGCCCTGGTGACACGCGGGGCTCGACGCCACCTGCCGTGCCCAGCACAGGAGCCGGGTGGTGGCCGCAGGTGTGACAGGGGGGACAGGGGTGACAGGAACCCCAGGTGTGACAGGGGTGACAGGGGGGACAGGAGCCGCAGGTGTGACAGGGGCGACAGGGGGGACAGGAGCCGCAGGTGTGACACGAGCCCCAGGTGGGTGCCCAGGTGTGTGACACGAGCCCCAGGTGTGTGACACGAGCCCCGGGTGTGTGCCCAGGTGTGCCCAGGAGCCCCAGGTGTGCCCAGGAGCCCCAGGTGTGTGCCAGGAGCCCCAGGTGTGTGACACGAGCCCCAGGTGTGTGCCAGGAGCCCCAGGTGTGGACAGGAGCCCCAGGTGTGTGACACGAGCCCCAGGTGTGTGCCAGGAGCCCCAGGTGTGGACAGGAGCCCCAGGTGTGTGACACGAGCCCCAGGTGTGTGCCAGGAGCCCCAGGTGTGGACAGGAGCCCCAGGTGTGTGACACGAGCCCCAGGTGCATGCCTAGGTGTGTGCCAGGAGCCCCAGGTGTGTGACACGAACCCCAGGTGTGCCCAGCAGCCCCAGGTGTGTGCCACGAGCCCCAGGTGTGTGCCACGAGCCCCAGGTGTGTGCCACGAGCCCCAGGTGTGTGACACGAGCCCCAGGTGTGTGACAGGAGCCCCAGGTGTGCCAGCAGCCCCAGGTGTGCCCCGGAGCCCCAGGTGCGTGCCCAGGTGCGCGCCCAGCAGCCGCAGGTGTGACCCCGGGCGCGTCCCGCGCTCCTCCCCGGCGCTCGGAGCATCCCCGGTGCCGCGGTCCTACCTGGCAGCATCCCGAGCAGCAGGAGCAGGCTGGCGCCGTGCCCTGCCATGGCGGCGGCGGAGGAGGAGGAGGAGGAGGAGGAGGAGGAGGGCGCGGAAGGCTCCGAGGGCAGGCGGCCCGCGCGGGGCCCTTTTAGGCGCTGGGCCGGGGCCGCTCCTCCCCGTGGGGAGGATTCCTGCGGGATGAGTGAGTGGCTCCGAGCTGTGCGTGGCTGCCGCCCTGCTCCGCTCCTACCCCCTAATTAGGGAGCGCCCGGCCCGCCGGACCCGGCCGGACACGGGGGGACACGGGGGGACACGGGGGGACAGTGGGACAGTGGGACAGTGGGACAGTGGGACAGAGGCGGAGGTGGCCCCGCGGGTCCCCGCAGGGTTCCGGGCTCGGAGGGGTTAAAGGTGGGGCTGGAGCGGGGTTCGAGGGCTGCGGGTCCCCCCTCCGGAGCGGGCCCGCGGGGACATGGTGGGGTGGCGGGGACAGGGATGTGGCAGGGGGACAAGGACATGGCAGGGATGGATCCCATGGGGACAGGAACACGGCAGCGGGGACAGGGACGTGGCAGGGATGGAACCCTTGGGGACAGGGACATGGCAGGGGGACAGGAACACGGCAGGGATGGAACCCATGGGGACAAGGACGTGGCAGGGGGACAGAGGGGGGACAGAGACATGGCAGGGATGGAACCCTTGGGGACAGGGACGTGGCAGGGATGGAGGAGCTGGGACAGGGCCACAGCGGTGGACAAAGTGTTGGGGACAGGGAGGTGACAACAGGGGCAGGAGATGGGACAGGGACACAGGAATGGACGGAGGAGCTGGGACAGGGACGTGGCAGTGGATGGAACCCTTGGGGACAGTGACAGTGGCAGGGACGGAGGAGCTGGGACAGGGACATGTGACAGTGGGTGACAGCGACCCCGCCCCAGTGTGTGACCCCCTCTCGGTGCTGCCACCCCACCCCCGTGCTGTGCCCCGCCCTCAGTCCCATGTCCCCTCAATGCCATGTCCCCTCTCAGTGCCATGTCCCCTCAATGCCATGTCCCTTCTCAGTGCCATGTCCCCTCAATGCCATGTCCCCTCTCAGTGCCATGTCCCCTTTGTGCCATGTCCCCTCTCAGTGCCATGTCCCCTCTCAGTGCCATGTCCCCTCTCAGTGCCATGTCCCCTTTGTGCCATGTCCCCTCTCAGTGCCATGTCCCCTCAATGCCATGTCCCCTCTCAGTGCCATGTCCCCTCAGTGCCATGTCCCCTCTCAGTGCCATGTCCTCCCTCAATGCCATGTCCCCTCAATGCCATGTCCCCTCAGTGCCATGTCCTCCCTCAATGCCATGTCCCCTCAGTGCCATGTCCCCTCAATGCCATGTCCCCTCTCAGTGCCATGTCCCCTTTGTGCCATGTCCCCTCTCAGTGCCATGTCCCCTCTCAGTGCCATGTCCCCTCAGTGCCATGTCCCCTCAGTGCCATGTCCTCCCTCAATGCCATGTCCCCTCAGTGCCATGTCCCCTCAATGCCATGTCCCCTCTCAGTGCCATGTCCCCTTTGTGCCATGTCCCCTCAATGCCATGTCCCCTCTCAGTGCCATGTCCCCTTTGTGCCATGTCCTCCCTCAGTGCCATGTCCCATCCCCATGCCATGTGCCCTCTCTGCTGTGTCCCCTCTCTGCCCCAGTGTCCCCTCTCCATCCATGTCCCATTCTGTGCCACGTCCCTTCAGTCCCGTGTCCCCCCTCTGTGCCACATCCCCTCTCTACCATGTCCCCTCTCCGTGCCATGTCCCCTCAGTCCCGTGTCCCCTCAGTGCCATGTCCCCTCTCCGTGCCATGTCCCCCCAGTCCCGTGTCCCCTGTCAGTGCCATGTCCCCACTCACTGACGTGTCCCCTCTCCGTGTTGTGTCCCCTCAGTGCCACGTCCCCCCTCTGCTCCGTGTCCCCACTCAGTGCCGTGTCCCCTCTCCCTGCCGTGTCCCCTCAATCCCGTGTCCCCCCTCAGTGCCATGTCCCCTCAGTCCCGTGTCCCCTCTGCTCCATGTCCCCTCTCCGGTGCCATCTCCGTGCCATGTCCCCCCTCAGTCCCGTGTCCCCTCAGTCCCGTGTCCCCCCTCAGTGCCATGTCCCCTCTCGGTCCCGTGTCCCCTCAGTGCCATGTCCCCCTCTGCTCCATGTCCCCCCTCAGTCCCGTGTCCCCCCTCATTTCCGTGTCCCCTCTGCCCCGTGTCCCCTCTCCGGTGCCATCTCCTTGCCGTGTCCCCCCTCAGTCCCGTGTCCCCCCTCAGTCCCGTGTCCCCCCTCATTTCCGTGTCCCCTCTGCCCCGTGTCCCCTCCCCGGTGCCATCTCGGTGCCCGGCCCGGCCCCGCCCGGCCCGGCTCTGCCCCGCGGCCCCGCTCGGCCCTTCCGCGGCTCCGGGACCGCCCGGGCCGGCTCTGCCGCTGTGGCGGCGCGGCCAAACCCCGGCCCCGGGGCCACGAACTGCTCCAGTTCCCGGCGCCGCTCCCGGCCCGGCCCCGCCCGGCCCCGCTGCGAACGGGCCCGGCCCGGCACGTGCGGGGCCGCGTCTGGCACCGGCACCGGGAACGGGACCGGCACCGGGAGCGGGAGCGGGACCGGGCAGAACCGGGCCGGGGCTGCGGCCCGAGGGGCTGCGACGGGTGGGAGCGACACGGGGGTGGACACGGGGGTGGAAAATTGGGATGGAAAATTGGGATGGAAAATTGGGGATGGAAAATTGGGGTGGACATTGGGGTGGACAATGGGGTGGACACTGGGGGTGGAAAATTGGGATGGAAAATAGAGGTGGACACGGGGGTGGACATGGGGGTGGACATCGAGAATGGACGCCAGGGGTGGACACTGGGATGGACATTGGGGATGGAAAATTGGGGTGGACATTGGGGTGGACAATGGGATGGACACGGGGGTGGACATCGAGAATGGACACTGGGGTGGACACTGGAGATGGAAAATTGGGGTGGACATGGGGGTGGACACTGGGGTGGACATCGAGAATGGACACTGGGGTGGACACTGGGGATGGAAAATTGGGGGTGGGAAATTGGGGTGGACACTGGGGTGGACATCGGGGGTGGACATCGAGAATGGACACTGGGGTGGAAAATTGGGATGGAAAATTTGGGATGGAAAATTGGGGCGGACACTGGCGTGGACATTGGGGTGGACATTGAGGATGGACGCTGGGGTGGACAATGGGGATGGAAAATTGGGGATGGAAAATAGGGATGGAAAATAGAGGTGGACATGGGGGTGGACATGGGGGTGGACATCGAGAATGGACACTGGGGTGGACACTGGGATGGACATTGGGGATGGAAAATAGGGATGGAAAATTTGGGATGGAAAATTAGGGTGGACATCGGGGTGGACACAGGGGGTGGAAAATGGGGGGGACATCGAGAATGGACACTGGGGATGGAAAATTTGGGATGGAAAATTGGGGTGGACATTGGGGTGGACAATGGGGTGGACATTGAGGGTGGAAAATAGGGATGGACACAGGGGTGGACACGGGGGTGGACATGGGGGTGGACATCGAGGAGGGACACTGGGGATGGAAAATTTGGGATGGAAAATTGGGGTGGACACTGGGGTGGACACAGCGGGGATGGATATTGGGGATGGAAAATAGGGATGGAAAATTGGGGATGGAAAATTAGGGTGGACATTGGGGTGGACATCGAGAGTGGACACTGGGGTGGACATGGGGGTGGACATTGAGAGTGGACACTGGGGTGGACACTGGGGGGATGGACATATGGACGTGGGAGGTGGAAAATAGGGATGGAAAATAGAGGTGGACACGGGGGTGGACATGGGGGTGGACACTGGGGATGGACATTGGGGATGGACACTGGGATGGAAATTAGGGGTGAAAATAGGGATGGAGAATGGGGGATGGACATTGGGGATGGACACCAGGAGTGGACAATGGGGATGGAAAATAAGGGTGGACAATGGGGGTGGACATTGAGAATGGACACTGGGGGTGGAAAATAGAGGTGGACACAGGGGTGGACAATGGGGATGGACATGGGGGTGGACAATGGGGATGGACTCTGGAGTGGAAAATAGGGATGGAAAATGGGGTCGGACAATGGGGATGGAGATTGGGGTGGACACTGGGGTGGACAATGGGGGTGGACATTGGGATGGACACCAGGGATGGACATGGGGATGGACACAGGATGGACACCAGGATGGACACAGGATGGACACCAGGATGGACGCTGGCAGTGGACATTAGGGATGGACACTGGGGATGGACACAGGATGGACATGGGATGGACACCAAGGTGGACACTGGGGTGGACAATGGGGGTGGACATTGGGATGGACACCAGGACGGACACAGGATGGACACCAGGATGGACACTGGGATGGACACTGGGATGGACACCAGGACGGACACTGGGGATGGACACTGGGGATGGACACTGGGATGGACACTGGGATGGACATGGGATGGACACCAGGACGGACACGGGATGGACACCAGGACGGACACAGGATGGACACTGGGATGGACACCAGGATGGACACTGGGATGGACACCAGGGCTGGCACAGAGCCCCACAGGGGAGGTGACATCGGTGGTGACAACGGCCCGGCCGTCCCCGGGATCTCTGTGACCCCGGTGCCTCCCTCCCCCTGAGGTGACACCTCTGTCCCCCAGTGTCACACGGGGGGGGGTCACAGGGGACAAGGACCCCAAGGGACGAGGGGGCTGCGGGCCGGGCCAGCTCCTGGCAGTGTCCCCAGGCTGTCCCTGCACTGTCCCCAGGCTGTCCCCACTCTGTCCCCACGCTGTCCCCGCGCTGTCCCCTGCCCAGCCCCCCTCGTTTTCCAGCTGCTCCTGGAATTACTCAGCCGTCCCCATCCCCCCACCGGAGGCGACACCTCCGCGTCACCCCCGGTGGCCCCGAGGGGACACGGAGGTGGCACCGCGGTGACAAAGTGGCACCGGGGGTGAGGGGACCCGGCCGAGGTGGCACTGGGGACAGCGCGGGGTGGCACCCAGGGGACAGGAGGAGCCCCGGGGCAGCCCCCGAGGTGGGGGAAGGGCGGAAAAGCAGCACGGGCTGGAAAAACACGGTTTAATTAAAAGCATGGCTTAATTAAAGCCGGCGGTTAATTGAAAAGAGGTTAAAGAGGCGGAGGATGAATGGGTTACAAAGGTGGGGTGAAAATGGGGTGCGGAGGTGGAGGAGAAGGGGTTAAAAATGGGTGAAAAATGGGTTAAAAATGGGTTAAAAATGGGTTAAAAATGGGTAAAAAATATGGATTAAAATGGATTAAAAAATGGGCAAAAATGGGCTAAAAATGGGTTAAAAATGGATTAAAAATTGGTAAAAATTGGTAAAAAATGGGCAAAAAAAGGGCAAAAAATGCGTTAAAAATGGGTTAAAATGGATTAAAAATGAGTAAATATGGGTAAAAAAGGGTAAAAAATGGGCAAAAAATGGGTTAAAAATGGGTTTAAAAGGGGTTAAAAATGAGTAAAAAATGGGTTAGAAATGGGTTAAAAATGGATTAAAAATGGATAAAAAATGGGTAAAAATGGGTTAAAAATGGGTTAAAAACATGGATAAAATGGATAAAGAATGGGTTAAAAATATGGATAAAATGGGTAATAAATGGGTAAAAAATGGGTAAAAAATGGGTAAAAAATGGGTAAAAACCACGGATAACACGGAGAAAAGATGGGTTAAAACATGGATTAAAAATGAGTTTGAAAGGTGGATAAAAACCAGGTTAAAATGGCTAAAAAATGGGTAAAAACCAGGTTAAAACAGGGATAAAAGGTTAAAAATGTGGATAAAAAAGGTGTTAAAAAGCAGGATCCTCAGGGTGTCCTGGCTCGTGTTTTGGGGCAAAAATCCGATTTTCCCCCACTAGATTTTGGGGCAAAAATTTGCTTTTCTCTGGCTGTGTTTTGAGACTAAAATCCCCTTTCCCCCCCCTGTATTTTGGGATAAAAAGTCGCTGTATTTTGTGATTAAAATCCCCTTTTCCCCGCTGCATTTTGGGACTCAAATTCTCTTTTCCCCGCTCTATTTTGGGACTAAAATCCATTTTTTCCCCGCTGCAATTTGGGATTAAAATCCATTTTTTCCCGCTATATTTTGGGGCTAAAATTCACTTTTCTCGCTCTATTTTAGGACTGAAAATCGCTTTTTCCCCTCTTTATTTTAGGACTAAAATCCATTTTTTCCCCTCTGCATTTTGGGATAAAAACTCGCTGTAATTTGGGACTAAAATCCATTTTTCCCCTCTATATTTTGGGACTAAAATCCATTTTTTCCTTGCTGTATTTTGGGATAAAAAGTCGCTGCATTTTGTGATTAAAATCCACTTTCCCCCTCTGCATTTTGGGATAAAAACTCGCTGTAATTTGGGACTAAAATCCATTTTTTCCCCACTCTATTTTGGGGCTAAAATCCATTTTTTCCCCTCTGCATTTTGGGACTAAAATCCACTTTTCCCCTCTGCATTTTGAGATAAAAACTCGCTGTAATTTGGGATTAAAACCCATTTTTCCCCGCTATATTTTGGGGCTAAAATTCACTTTTCCCAGCTCTATTTTGGGATAAAAACTCGCTGCATTTCTTGATTAAAATCCACTTTTTCTCCACTGTATTTTGTGATTAAAATCCCATTTTCCCCTTTGTATTTTGAGATAAAAACTCACTGTAATTTGGGATTAAAACCCATTTTCCCCGCTCTATTTTGGGGCTAAAATTCACTTTTCTCGCCCTATTTTGGGGCTAAAATTCACTTTTCTCGCCCTATTTTGGGGCTAAAATTCACTTTTCTCGCCCTATTTCGGGGCTAAATTCCATTTTTTTGCCCCTCTGTGTTGCGGGACGCCAGCGGGCCGTGTCCCCCGGGGGAGGTGACACCGCGGTGACACCGGGGTGGCAGCGGGTGACACACGGGGGGGACGCGTGTGTCACCCTGGGAGGGAACGGGAGCGGAATTCCAGCCCCGGGCGGGACGCGGCTCCCGGCGGGGAATGACCCGGGCTGGGTTTTCAGGAATTCCGCGGGTGGAGAGAAAAAATAAATAAATTAAAAATAAAATAAAAATAATTCGGAGCAGCTGCGGGATGGAATGAACGGGGTAAAAAAAAATAAAATGTAATAAATGGGAAAGAGATAGGAGGGGTTTGATTTAAAATAAAAAAAATAAATAAATTAAATATTTCATTTAAATATTTTAATTTTATTTTAATTTTATTTAAAATTTTTATTTAAAATTTTTATTTAAAATTTTTATTTAAATGAAATTTTTTAATTCCGTTCGTGTTAGAATTGATCTGTTTAAATTTAAGAAATTAATTTGGTTTGGGTTTGATTGAAAAGATTTTTACTCCATTTTATTTAGGTATTTTTTTAAAAAGTAATTTTATTTAAATATTTAAATTAAAAGGAGGAGGTTGGGAATTTTATTTGAATTTAAAAAAATAAAAAGGGAAATAACAGGAGGAGGTTGGGAATTTTATTTAAATTAAATTACAAAAAAAACCCCAAACAAAACAGGAGGAGGGAGGGTTGGAGGAAGTTGGGAATTTTATTTGAATTAAAAAAAAAAATAAATGGGAAAACAACAGGAGAGGGAGGGTTGGAAATTCCAAAATTGGAACAAACCCCAAAACCAGCCCCAAAATCAGAGCCAGCCCCAAAAACCAACCCCAAAATTGGAACAAACCCCAAAACCCAGCCCCAAAATCGGCCCCAAAATGGGAACAAACCCCAAAATCAGGACCAGTCCCAAAAACCAGCCCCAAAATTGGAACAAACCCCAAATTTGAATCAACCCCAAAACCCAACCCCAAAATCGGCCCCAAAATTGGAACCAGTGACAAACCCTGAATCATCCCAAAGCCTGAATCACCCCAAACTCTGAACCGACCCTAAAACCTGAACCAACCCCAAAATCAGCCCCAAAAACCCGACCAGTGACCAACCATGAATGACCCCAAACCCTGAATGACCCCAAGGCCAAACCAGCCCCAAACCCAGCCCCAAAAACCAACCCCAAAATGGGAACAAACCCCAAAACCTGAATCAGCCCCACAACTGGGACAAGCCCCAAAAACCAACCCCAAAATCGGCCCCAAAATTGGGACAAGCCCCAAAACCCAACCCCAAAATCGGCTCCAAAATTGGAACAAGGCCCAAACCCAGCCCCAAAATCAGCCCCAAAACCTGAATCAGCCCCAAAACCAACCCCAAAATTGGAACAAGCCCCAAAACCCAACCCCAAACCCGACCCCAAAATTGGAACCAGCCCCAAACCCAGCCCCAGAATTGACCCCAAAATTGGAACCAGCCCCAAAACCCAACCCCAAAATTGGAACAAGTTTTAAACCCAGCCCCAAACCCAGCCCCAAACTTGGAAGCAGCCCCAAACCCAGCCCCAGAATCGACCCCAAAACTGGAACAAGCCCCCAAACCCAACCCCAAAATCAGCCACAACACCTGAATCAGCCCCAAAACCAACCCCAAAATTGGAGCAAGCCCCAAAACCCAACCCCAGAATCGGCCCCAAAACATGAATCAACCCCAAAATTGGAACAAGCCCCAAACCCAACCCCAAACCCGACCCCAAAATTGGAACAAGCCCCAAACCCAACCCCAAACCCGACCCCAAAATTGGAACAAGCCCCAAACCCAACCCCAAACCCAGCCCCAAACCCAACCCCAAACTTGGACCCAGCCCCAAACCCGACCCCAAAATTGGAACCAGCCCCAAACCCAACCCCAGAATCGACCCCAAAATTGGAACAAACCCCAAAATTGGAACCAGCCCCAAACCCAGTCCCAAACCCAGCCCCAATCCCAACCCCAAACTTGGAGCCAGCCCCAAACCCAGCCCCAAACCCAGCCCCAAACCCCGAGCCGTGCCCAAGCCTGAATCACCCCGAAGCCAAACCGGCCCCAACCCCTGAATCACCCCAAACCCCGAGCCCCGCTCGCCCTTCCCAACCCCAAAAACCCCAACCCTGACTCACCCCCTGCAAACAGGAAGCGAAGCCGAACCCGGGGAGCTCCAAAGGATCCCAAATTGGGGCACGTTGGGTTAATGGCCCCATTCCGGCCCTAATGAGGCGCCTTAATTAGGGCCGGGCTTTCCTCAATCATCCCCGGGCACAAACAGGCGGCGCGGCGCCGGGGATTTGGGGTTTGGGGCGCGTTTTGGGGGTGAAGCACCTGCAGAAATGATTAAAAGGGTTTTTTTGGGGTTTTTTGGGGTTTTTTGGGGTTTTTGGGGTTTTTTTCTTTGTGGGGTTTTGGCGGGATTTGTTGGGTTTGGGGATTGTTCGGGTCTGTGTTTGGTGCTGAGCCCTGAGGGTTGGGACACCCGTGGGACCCCAAATCCCCCCCCAGAGACCCCAAATTCCTCCTAGGGAGACCAAATCCTTCCCTGATCCCAAATCCCCCCCAGGATCCAAAATCCTCTCAGGGTTCCAAATCCCCCCCAGGATCCCAAATCCCCCCCAGGATCCAAAATCCTCTCAGGGTTCCAAATCCCCCCCAGGATCCCAAATCCCCCCAGGATCCCAAATCCCCCCCAGGGACCCCAAATCCCCCCAGGATCCCAAATCCTCTCAGGATCCCCAAATCCCTCCAGGATCCCAAATCCCTCCAGGATCCCAAATCCCTCCAGGATCCCAAATCCTCTCAGGGACCCCAAATCCCTCCAGGATCCCAAATCCTCTCAGGATCCCCAAATCCCCCCAGGATCCCAAATCCTCCCAGGGACCCCAAATCCCTCCAGGATCCCAAATCCCCCCAGGATCCCCAAATCCCCCCAGGATCCCAAATACCCCCAATGTCCCAAATCCTTCCCTGATCCCAAATCCTCCCAGGGACCCCAAATCCCTCCAGGATCCCAAATCCTCTCAGGATCCCCAAATCCCCCCCAGAGATCCCCAAATTCTCCCAGGATCCCAAATCGTCTCAAAGTCCCCAAATCCCCCAAAAAATCCCTAAAAATCCCCCCCAAATCCCCTAAAAATCCCCCAAATTAACCCCAAAATCCCCCCCACAGGGGGTCGGTGTGGGAAGGGAACCGAGGGCCCTCAGCTCCAGCAGCACCGCGGCCACCAGGGGCTGTCCCCTGTCCCTGTCCCCTGTCCCTGTCCCCTGTCCCTGTCCCCTGTCCCTGTCCCCTGTCCCCTCCTTGTGGCCACCAAGGGATGTTCCCTGCTGGGAGGGTTCCCGCGATTTTTGGTTTTCCCCGGATTTTTGTTTCCCGGGATTTCTCTTTTCCCTGGAATTCTGTTTCGCCGGCATTTCTGATTCCCGGGATTTCTGTTTCCCGGAAATTCTGTTTACCTGGAATTCTGTTTTTCTGGGATTTCTGTTTTCCCTGGATTTCTGTCTCCCTGGAATTCTGATTCCTGGGAATTCTGATTCCCGGCATTTCTGATTCCCGGGATTTCCGTTTTCCCGGGATTTCTGATTCCCGGGATTTCCGTTTCCCCAGGATTTCAATTTTCCCAGAATTTCTGTTTTCCCAGGATTTCTCTTTTCAAACCCCAGCCCCAATCCCACTCCCCATTCCCCGGGACCTCCCTCCCGGAAATATTCCCAAATTTTGGGATCTTCCCCCCGCAGATCCCAAATTTTGGGCGGTTGGATTTGGCGGTGACAGCGCCGCAACCGCCGGGATTAATTAGTTAATTAACCCTGGAATCCAATTAGGAGATTTTCATCCGGGTGCCTCCGAGATAAGAGATCCCAAAGCCGCCCGGGGCTGCTCGGGGAGGCGGCGGAGCAGCTTCCAGAAGGTTCGGGAGTGGCCACGATCCCGTCCCAGCCCCCAGGGAAATCCTTCGGGGCGGATTTGGGGCAAAACGGGGCTGAGCCCCTAAATGTCCCCAAAAGGGAGAAATGTCCCCGAGCCCGCGGGGACATCGCGGGGACAGCGAGGGGACAGCGAGGGGACAGCGAGGGGACAGCCCTGAGCAGGGAGAGGACCCTCAGGACGTGTCACCCACCTGGATGTGCCACCCCCAGGACAGGGACAGGACCCTCAGGACGTGTCACCCACCTGGATTTGTCACCCCCAGGACAGGGACAGGACCCTCAGGACGTGTCACCCACCTGGATGTGTCACCCACCTGGATGTGTCACCTCCAGGACAGGGACAGGACCCCCGGATGTCCCCTCCAGGACAGACCCCACCCCCCGTGTGACACCCGGCCCTTGTGACATTCTTCCTTCTGCTGCGGGAGAGAAAGTGAAAGTGGTGGGGGGCACAGCCGGACCCCCCCATCCCCCGCAGCCCTCCCTGCCCCTCCCCCCCCACCCCCGCACCCCCTTTTTCCCCTCCCCGGGGTTCCCCCAGCCCGGTCCCCCCTCGGGAGTTCCCCGGGAACTGAGGGGGTGAGAAAGCGGCAGAAAAAAAAAAGGGAAGGAAATGGAAATGAAGAGAAGAAAAAAAATCTCTGGGGGTGTGGGGACAGAGCCAGAGCCCCCCGGAATCCACCTGGGGGGATCCCCACAACCCACCGGCACCTCGGGGGGGCTGTGCTGGGCTCTGGGGCACCCCAAAATCTGAGGGACCCGGGGAAGGAGCTGAGACCCGCGGGCTCACCCAGCCCTGCCCACCCCGGGCACCCCCATTCCTTTGGGACCCCAACCGTGGCACCCCCATTCCTTTGGGACCCCAACCATGGCACCCCCATTCCTTCTGTCCCCCCATCTCTGGGACCCCCATCCCAGTACTGACATTCCCCCGGATCTCCATGGCCCAGCACCCCATTCCCAAGGAACCCTCTCCTGTTCATTCCATCCCTGCAATCCTCCTTCCCCCAGGACCTCGGTTCTCGCAGGAACCCCATTCCCACGGGATCCCCCATTCCCCCAGCATCCCCGTCCCATGACCCCAAATCCCTGGAGCCCTGGGACTCCCATCCCTGAGCCCCCCAGCCCTGGGGACCCCCATTGCCATGGCACCCCCATTCCCAATGACTCCCCCTCTTCAGGATCCCCATTCCCCAGCGACCCCACCCCTGGGACCCCCCATTCCCTCAGCACCCCACTCCTGACAATCGGCATCCTGTGACCCCAAATCCTTGGAGCCCACGTTCCCCTGGGACTCCCATCCCTGAGCCCCCCAAACCTGGGACCCCCATTGCCACGGGATCCCCCATTCCCCCAGCATCCCCATCCCATGACCCCAAATCCCTGCGACTCCCATCCCTGAGCCCCCCAAATCTGGAGACCCACATTCCCACGGACACCATCCCTGGGACACCCCATTCTCATGGCACCCCCATTCCCAGTGACTCCCCCTCTTTAGCACCCCCATTCCCCAGCGACCCCATCCTTAGGATCCCCCATTCCCCTGGACACTTATCCCTGAGCCCCCCAACCCTGGAGACCCCCATTCCCACGGACACCATCCCTGTGACCCCCCCATTCCCACGGCACCCCCATTCCCAGTGACTCCCCCTCCTCAGCCCCCCCATCCCCGGATCCCCAAACCCCCTGAGCCCCCCACTCCTGGGACCCCCATGTCCCACCCAGCCTTGTCCCCAGCCTGTCCCCACCCTGCCCCCCCCGTGCCCCACCCCCACGCGGGGACCAGATGTAAATTCTCTTCCTTCCCCTTTATCTCGAGTCACCAGGCTGGGGACAGGTGGCCCTGGCAGCGGGTGACAGCCAGGGGACAGCGGGATGGCCGGGAGGGTGACACTGCTGCTGTGGGGTGAGTGCCACGGGGACGGGCCTGGGGTGGCAGGGACGGGAGGGGAGGGGGCACGGGGGGGCACAGGGGGGCACGGGGGGGCACAGGGGGGCACAGGGGTCCCCTGATGTCCCCAAGGGCAGCAGAGGCGGTGGGGGACAGGGCCGGTGTCACCCCGGTGGGGAGTGGCTTTGGGGACAGAGATTTGGGCACAGGGATGGGGGGACAGGGATGTGGGGACAGGGATGTGGGGACAGGGATGTGGGGACAGGGATTTGGGGAGAGGGATTTGGGGACAGGGATGGGGGACAGGGATTTGGGGACAGGGATGGGGGACAGGGATGGGGGACAGGGATTTGGGGACAGGGATTTGGGGTTCGGCACCTTGGGGCTGGGGCAGCTGTGGGGACAGGGATGCAGGGACAGGGACAGGGACAAGGGGACAATCACGATGGAGATGTGGCCACGGGCACAGGTGACATCAGAGTGGGACCATGGGGACATGGCCATGGGGGTGTGGCCGTGGGGCTGGCGCGGGTGACCTGTGCCATCCTGGGGTGGCCGCGGTGTCCCCGTGGCATCCGTGTCACCCGAACGTGGCGCGTGGGCGGCTGTGACAGAGCTGTCCCCTGGGAGCCCCTCCTGACCTGCTGGGGACTGTCCCCAAGCACTTTCCCAGAAGAACTGCTGTCCCCACGGGGACACTTTGGGGACAGCCCCCACACCCCGTGCCCCCCTGCTGCTGTCCCCACGGTGCCACCCCCAGCCAGCCCTGTCCCTTCTCCCTTCCAGCCCAGACCCTCGGCCTCGCTGGTGAGTCCTCGGGGGTGCCATGACCCCACCCTGCTGTCCCCAGCCCTGCTCTGGCCCTGGCAGGCTGGTGTCCCCTGTCACCCGCAGGTGCCCAGACCACCCAGCTCCTCGTGCAGCCCCCCTGGAGGCCGGCGGTGTCGTGGGACCGGGTGACACTGACCTGCCAGGGCTCGGGGACCGCCGGTGCCACCACCTGGTACAAGGACGGGTGGCAGCAACGGGGGCCGCAGGGACGTGACCGCCTCACTGTCACTGTGAGGGGCACCTACGAGTGTGACAGACCCTACACCGGGCTCAGCCCCCCGGTGACAGTCTCAGACGGTGAGGGGGGTTTGGGTGTCCCCAGCCTGGCACCCGCGGGGACCCCGAGGGCTCTGGGTGGGCTCTGCTCCATGGGTCACCTCCTGTGTGACCAGAGCCTGTCCCCTGCTCTGGGGACATCCCAGAGCATCCCAGTGTTGGGGGACCCCCGTGTTGGAATTGGGGACCCTGTTGCACTGCGTGTGACCCAGTGGGGGGTCCCGGTGCCATCGGGTGTGACAGGTCCCCTCTGTCCCCCAGACCTGCTGGTGCTGCAGGTGCCGGCGCGGGCGCTGCTGGAGGGGGACAGGGTGACACTGCGCTGCCGGGGCTACTGGAACCTTAAGGTCACCTCGGTGTCCTTCTACCGAGACGGGAAGAAACTGGAGGTGCTCCCCTATGGGGCCGAGCTGTCCCTGTCCCCCCTGCAGCTGCACCACAGCGGCCGCTACAGCTGCAAGGGCCGGGTGGGATCCTGGGGGTCCGAGGAGTCAGCGCCGGTGACAGTGACAGTGCACGGTGAGCACCCGACAGCCGCCACCCCGACACCCCCGCAGCCCCTCCGCAGGGACTCGGGCTCACAAATCCCCCTCCCCTCTCCTTCCCAGAGCTCTTCTCGGTGCCGCTGCTGGAGGGTCCCCCCGAGCCCACCGAGGGATCCCCCCTGACTCTCAGCTGCCTCAGCACCCCCAGCCCCCTGCGGCCCCCAGCCCCCCTCCTGCACGTGTTCTACCGGGATGGGCAGGTGGTGGGGGGCCCGCAGGTGTCCCCTCAGCTGCTGGTGCCCGCCGTGGGGGTCTCCCACTCGGGGAATTACAGCTGCCAGGTGCGCTCCGAGGGCGGGGCCGTGTGGAAGAGCAGCGCCCGGCTCAGCGTCACGGTGCGCAGTGAGTGCGGGGGTGGGACCGGGGAGCCCCCACATCCCTCCCCCGTCCCGTGGTTGGGGACCCCCATCACTGCCTGGGGACCCCCAGCCCTCCCTGACACGTTTCCCGGGTCCCCCAGCCCGGACTTGCTGCCCCCAGCCCTCCCCGAGTCCTTCCTGGGGTTCCCCCATCACCGCCCCCATCTCCCCATCCCTTCCCGGGTCCCCCCCTCTTTTCCCGAGTCCCTTCCCGGGTCCCCCAGCCCCACCTGGGGACCCCCAACCCTCCCTGGCACCATCCCCGGCTCCCCCCATCGCTGCCCGGGTCCCTCCCCAGTTCCTTCCATCCTTCCCCGGGTCCCCCATTTGTGCCTCGGGTCCCCCCTGTCCCTTCCCGGGTGCCACCCTGGGTCCCCCCATCCCTTCCCGGACCCCCTGGCCGGGTCCCCCCGCCCTGTCTGGGTACCCCCACCCTTCCCTGACCTTTTCCGTGTCCCCCCAATACTGCCCGGGACCCCCATCCCTGCCCCGAGTCCCCCCCTCACTGTCCCCATGTCCCCCCATCCCTGTCTGTGTCCCCTCACCCTTCCCTGGTGTCGCCCCCCTCCCTCTCCAGGTGTCCCCTCCCTGACCCCCCGGTTTCCAAGCCCCCCCAAATCTCTGCACCCCCTCTCTCTCTCTGGTGTCCCCCTGCCCGACCCCCCCGGGTCCTTCACTGTCCCCTGCTGTCCCCTCCTCCCGCAGGGGTCCCACCCTCGGGGGTGTCCCTGTCAGCACAGCCCCCCGGGGGACAGGTGGCACTTGGGGACAGACTGGTGCTGAGCTGTGCGGTGGCCAAGGGGACAGGTCCCCTGTCCTTCTCCTGGCACCGGGAGGGCTCAGGGGCACTGCTGGGCACCGGCCCCCGCCTGGAGCTGCAGCACGTTGGTGACAATGACAGCGGCCAGTACCGGTGCCGGGTCAGCGACGGGGACAGCGTGGCCAAGAGTGACCCCCTGAATGTCACCGTGCTGGGTGAGCGGGACCTCGGGCTGGGGGTGACCCCACCCACGGCACCCCCATCCCACCTCACCCGGTGCCAGCCCCGTCTGTGTCCCCGCAGTGCCCGTGGCCAATGCCACCATCACCCCCTGGCCCCTGTCACACCCGGTGCGTGCAGGTGACAACGTGACCCTGCGCTGCTCGGTGCAGGTGGGCTCAGCCCCTGTCACCTTCACCTGGCTGCACAACGGGCAGGAGGTGGCCCGGGGTCCCCTCCTGGAGCTCAGGGACATCGATGTGGGACATTCGGGCACCTACCAGTGCGTGGCCACCAACCAGCTGGGACAGGACGGGCACCGCGTGTTCCGGGCACTCAGCCCTGAGCTGGCACTGGAGGTGACACCGTGGGGACATGGGGACACAGGTGACGTCACTCAGGGACACTGTGGGGGGCTCGGAACCACGGGTTTGTCCCTGGAGGTGACACGGAGGGGACAGGGCAGAGGTGGCATCGCCCCAGGTCACTGTGAGGAGCTCAGACTGCCAGGTTTGTCCCCAGAGGTGACACAGAGGGGACAGGGCAGAGGTGGCATCACTCGTGGGGAGCTCGGACTGCTGGGTTTGTCCCCGCTCTGTCCCTGGTGACACGGAGGGGACCTGGAGGGGACAAGACAGGGCACAGGTGGCATCACTCAGGGACACTGTGGGGGCTCAGAGCTCTGGATTTGTCCCTGGTGGTGACACAGAGGGGACAAGGCACAGGTGGCATCACTCGGGGACACTGTGGGGGTTTGGATTTGTCCCTGGTGGTGACAAGGAGGGGGACACGGAGGTGACAGGGCGCAGGTGGCATCTCCCCAGGTCATAGCGGGGACTCAGCCCGCCAGGTGTGTCCCTGGAGGTGACATGGAGGTGACACAGGTGACAGAGCAGAGGTGGCATCACTCGTGGGGAGCTCAGCCCCCTGGGTTTGTCCCTGCTCTGTCCCTGGTGGCACGGAGGTGACACGGAAGTGACACGGAGGTGACAGAGAAGAGGTGGCATCACGCCAGGTCACAGTCACCCCCCGGGTGACCCCAAAGTGTCCCCTCTGTCCCCAGCAGTGGCCGCAGGCGTTGGCAGCGCCCTCCTGGCCCTGGTCCTGCTCGTGGCCGCCATCGTGGGCTGGCAGCGGTGCCACCGCCGGGGTGGGTGACAACGGGGACAGGGGGGACAATGGGGTGGGGACAATGGGGACAGTGGGATGGGGACAACGGGGACAGTGGGGACAACAGGGACAATGGGATGAGGACACTGGGGGGATGCTGGGAACAGTGGGGACAATGGGGACAGTGGGGACAATGGGGACAGTGGGGACAATGGGATGGGGACAGGGGGGACAGTGGGGACAATAGGGACAATGGGGACAATGGGGACAATGGGATGGGGACAATGGGGAGGGGACGCTGGGGACAGTGGGGACAATGGGGACACTCTGGACACTGGGATGGGGACAATGGGGACAATGGAGTGGGGACAACGAGGGGGACACTGGGGACAATGGGGAGGGGACAATGGGGACAGTGGGGACAATGGAGTGGGGACAACAAGGGGGACACAGGACAATGGGGAGGGGACAATGGGGACAGTGGGGACAATGGGGACAATGGGGAGGGGATGCTGGGGACAGTGGGGACAATGGGGACACTGGAGACAATGAGATGGAGACAATGGGGACAGTGGGGACAATGGGGGACAATGGAGACAGTGGGGACAATGGGGACACAGCGGTGGGTGACGATGGGGACAATGGAGTGGGGACAATGGGGATGGGGGGACAATGGGGACAATTTTGGGGTCCCCTGACCCCATTGTCACCCCATTGTCACCCCCCCCCCCTTTCCCGCAGCCCCCAGGACGCCCCAGGACAGGTGAGTGGGGGAGGGGCCTGGGGGTGTCCCCATGTCCCCAAACGCCACCTCGAGGCCACCCTGCTGTCCCCGTTGTCCCCGCAGGACCCCCGCGGTGCCCCCCGAGGGGGGGGAGGTGCTCTACAGCCACGTGGTGCCCACGGCGAGGACAGCGGGTGAGTGGGGACAGCGGCGGTGGCACGGGGGGGGCTTAAATGCCACCCCCAGGGAGCTGCCGGGTCCCCAAATGCCACCAGGGGACAGCGGTGACATCGACTGGAACGTGCTGTGACAGCGGGGGACACTGGGGGTGACACTGGGGGTGGCACTGGGGGTGGCACATGGTCCCCAAATGCCACCCAGGGGACAAAGGAGAAGTGCGGGGACGGGGAGGTGGCACCCATGGGTGGCTCTTGGTGGCACCGGTGTCTCCCGCAGGGTCCCCAGGTGCCACCCCCGAGGTGCCCCAGGTGACCTACGCGGAGCTGCGGGGACCGGGGTGGCACCCAGGGGACAGCGGTGACTACGAGAACGTGCTGTGACACCGGGGGGTGGCGCTGGGTCCCCAAACGCCACCCGGAGACAGCGGTGACATCGGCGAGACCGTGCTGCGACACTGCGGGTGGCGCCGGGTGACACTGGGGACAGCCACACGCGCGTGTCCCCTCGTCCTGTGGGTGCCCACCCTGCCCGTGGCCACCGCGACCTGTCCCTGTCCCTGTCCCTGTCCCTGTCCCCTGTGACCGAGGCCACCACAAGCTGCTGGCAGCTGGCCCTGTCCCCTCCCAGTGGCCACCGGGATCTGTCCCTGTCCCTGTCCCTGTCCCTGTCCCTGTCCCCTCCCTGGAGCCACCAGAACCTGTCCCTGTCCCCTGTCCCTGTCCCCTGTCCCCTCTCCCCTGTTCCCGTCCCTGTCCCCTGTCCCTGTCCCCTGTCCCTGTCCCCTGTCCCTATCCCCTCTCCCCTGTTCCTGTCCCTGTCCCTTGTCCCTGTCGCTTGTCCAGTCCCTGTCCCCTGTCCCTGTCCCCTGTCCCTGTCCCCTGTCCCTTGTCCCTGTCCCTGTCCCTGTCCCCTGTCCCTTGTCCCTGTCCCTGTCCCTGTCCCCTGTCCCTTGTCCCTGTCCCCTGTCCCCTGTCCCCTGTCCTTGTCCCCTGTCCCCTGTCCCCTATCCCTGTCCCTGTCCCCTGTCCCTGTCCCCTGTCCCTGTCCCCTGTCCCTGTCCCCTGTCCCCTGCCCATGGCCACCGTCCCTGTCCCTCCGAGCCGCAGGAATTTGGGCCTGGGGACAGCCCCGAGTGACCCCGAGTGACCCCCGGGGGGTTTTGGGGACATCCCGGGGGGGTCCCGGCGAGCGGAGCCCCCCCGGTGGGCGGGGATGAGGCGGGGGAAGGGTTAAACTTTGATTTCTGTCCCGTTTTTCGTGTTTCTGGACAATAAATTCAATTCCTGTCCCCAAAGCCCGCCCGGACCGAGCCCGCCCGGCACTGGGGGGGTCCCCAGGGGGGTCCCGGCGGTTTTGGGGGGCTCAGGGTCCGTCCCGACCCCCCCGGGCCGCCCTGGGCGTTGTTCCTCGCTTTGTCCCCAGAGGGGACACGGGGGGACACTGGTGGCACTGGGGGAGGGGCTGGGACCCCAAAAATGGGACCCCCAAACTGGAGGTGCAAGGTTTGGGACCCCAAAACTGGGACCCCAAAATCTGGGACCCCAAAATCTGGGGCATCCAAGCGCTGGGACCCCAAACTCCGGGACCCCGGGACAGGGACCCCAACATTTGGGATGGGGGGTCCCATTCCCGTTCCCTTTCCCGTTCCCGTTCCCATTCCCGCTCCTGTTCCCGCTCCCATTCCCCTTCCCCTTCCCGCTCCCGTTCCCGCTTCCGTTCCCATTCCCGTTCCCGATCCAATTCCCCTTCCCGTTCCCGTTCCCCTTCCCGTTCCCCTTCCCGCTCCCGTTCCCCTTCCAGTTCCCCTTCCCATTCCCGTTCCCGTTCCCGTTCCCCTTCCCGTTCCCGTTCCCATTCCCGATCCCTTTCACCTTCCCCTTCCCCTTCCCGCTCCCGTTCCCGCTCCAGTTCCCATTCCCGTTCCCGTTCCCATTCCCATTCCCATTCCAGTTCCCTTTCCCGCTCCAGTTCCCATTCCCGTTCCCATTCCCGCTCCCGTTGCCATTCCCCTTCCCGTTCCCATTCCCGTTCCCGTTCCCGTTCCCGTTCCGTTCCCCTTCCCGTTCCCATTCCCGTTCCCATTCCCGTTCCCGTTCCCGTTCCGTTCCCCTTCCCGTTCCCGTTCCCGTTCCCGTTCCCGTTCCCGTTCCCGTTCCGTTCCCGTTCCCGTTCCCGTTCCCGTTCCCGTTCCCGTTCCCGTTCCGTTCCCATTCCCGTTCCCATTCCCGTTCCGTTCCCGTTCCCGTTCCCGTTCCCATTCCCGTTCCCGTTCCCGTTCCCGTTCCCGTTCCCGTTCCCATTCCCGTTCCCGTTCCCGTTCCCGTTCCCGTTCCCGTTCCCGTTCCCGTTCCCATTCCCCTTCGCGCTCCCATTGCCATTCCCGTTCCCGCTCCCTTTCCCCTTCCCGTTCCCATTCCCATTCCCATTCCCATTCCCGTTCCCGTTCCCGTTCCCGTTCCCGTTCCCGTTCCCATTCCCGTTCCCGTTCCCGTTCCCGTTCCCGTTCCCGTTCCCATTCCCATTGCCATTCCCGTTCCCGTTCCGTTCCCGTTCCCGTTCCCGTTCCCGTTCCCGTTCCCATTCCCGTTCCCGTTCCCGTTCCGTTCCCGTTCCCGTTCCGTTCCCATTCCCGTTCCCGTTCCCGTTCCCGATCCCGTTCCCGATCCCGTTCCCGTTCCCGTTCCGTTCCGGGTTTTCAGTGGGCGTGGCCAGCACAGGGGGCGTGTCCTGGGGCGGGCAGGGGCGTGTCCCGGGCAGCGCCCCCTGGCGGCGGAGGGCGGAGCGGGCCAAGATGGCGGCGGAGCCGGGCCCGGGCCCGGGGCCCGACGCGGAGCTGGAGGAGCTGCTGGAGAGTGAGGGGGGCCCGGGGGGGGAATGGGGGACACCGGGGGGCACCGGGGGTCATCGAGGTGCGGGGGGGCTGCGCGGCGTTGGGAGCGATGGGGGGCGAGGGGGGCCGGGGGTCATTGGGGTGAGGGGGGGAGCGGGGGGGCCGGGGGTCGTGAGGGGTTGGGGGGGTCATTGGGGTGAGGGGGGGTCTGGGGGTTATTGGGGTGAGGGGGGGTCTGGGGGTTATTGGGGTGAGGAGGGGTTGTGGGAGGCCGGGGGTTATTGGGGTGAGGGGGGGATCCGGGCCTTATTGGGGTCTGGGGGTCATTGGGGTGAGGGGGGGTCTGAGGGTTATTGGGGTGAGAGGGGGGTCGTGAGGGGCTGGGGGGTTATTGGGGTGAGGGGGGGTCTTGGAGCTATTGGGGTCTGGGGGTTATTGGGGTGAGGGGGTCTGGGGGTTATGGGGGTGAGGGGGGGTCTTGGAGTTATTGGGGTCTGGGGGTTATTGGGGTCTGGGGGTCATGGGGGTGAGGGGGGGGGTCTGAGGGTTATTGGGGTCTGGGGGTTGTTAGGGTCCAGGGAGTCTGGGGGTCATGGGGGTGAGAGGGGGGGTCTGGGAGTTATTGGGGTCTGGGGGTCATGGGGGTGAGGGGGGGGTCGTGTAGGGATCTGGGGGTTATTGGGGTCTGGGGGCTATTGGGGTACAGGGGGATGAGGGGTTTGGGCTGCAGTTTTTCAGCTAGGGTTTATTGGGGTGCCCTTTTGGGGTGCAGTTTTTGGGGTAGGGCTTATTGGGGTGCCATTTGGGGTGCAGTTTTGGGGTGCAGTTTTTGGGGTAGAGGTTATTGGGGTGCCCTTTTGGGGTGCCCTTTTGGGGTGCAGTTTGAGGTGCAGTTTTGGGGTGCAGTTTTGGGGTAGAGCTCATTGAGGTGCCCTTTTGGGGTGCAGTTTGAGGTGCAGTTTTGGGTAGAGGTTATTGAGGTGCCCTTTTGGGGTGCAGTTTGAGGTGCACTTTTGAGGTGCAGTTTTTCAGCTGGCCTTTATTGCGGTGTCCTTTTGGGGCGCCCCATTACCATCCCCATTACCCTGGCTGCCACCCCCTCCCCGTGAGGGGGTGCACCCCCCAATTCACCCTCCCCTGCCCCCCCAAACCCCAAACCCCAAACCCCAAACCCCCCCTCAGGTGCCCTGGACGACTTCGAGCGCAGCCGCCCCGCCCCCGCCGGCCCCTCCTGCCCCCCGAGCCCCCCGCCGGCCGCCGACCCCGCCAAGGTGGGCACCCCAAACCGGGCACCCCCAGACCCGGGCGCCCCTGGGGGGGCTGTGGGGCCGCGCTGACGCCCCCGGGGCGGGCAGGGCTCGCTCTTCTCCTCGCAGGAGAGGTTCTTCCAGGAGCTGTTCGAGGGCGAGCTGGCGGCGCAGGCGGCGGCCGAGTTCCAGGAGGCCATGCAGGAGCTGGCCCGGCAGGAGCCACAGCTGGTGGAGCAGTTCCAGAAACTCTCGGAGGCTGCGGGCAAAGTCGGTGGGTGGGGGGGATTGGGATGGGATGGGATGGGATGGGATGGGGGGGTCACAGCCCCAGGAGGGGCATCCTGGTTATCCCCAATCCCAACCCCATCTGGAGCTGTTCCCCTGTTTGGGGTTGGGGACAGCGCCCCAGCGGGATCCTGCATTATTCCCATTATCCCCCATCCCAACCCCATTCCCACCCCCATTTCTAACCCTATCCCAACCCCATCCTGACCCCAAATTCATCCCATCCCATCCCATCCCCATCCCAATCTCAACCCCATCCCATCCCAATCCCATCCCAATCCAATCCCAATCCCAACCCCAATCCCATCCCAATCCCAATCCCAATCCCATCCCAACCCCATTCCATTCCCAATCCCCATCCCAATCCCATCCCATCCCAATCCCATCACATCCCATATCCCAACCCCATCCCAATCCCCATCCCAACCCCAATCCCAACCCCATCCCAACCCCATCCTAACCCCACCCCAACCCCAATCCCCATCCCAACCCCATTCCATTCCCAATCCCAAGCCCAACCCCAATCCCATCCCAATCCCAACCCCATCCCAATCCCATCCCTATCCCAACCCCAATCCCAACCCCAATCCCATCCCAATCCCATCCCAACCCCATCCCCATCCCAATCCCATCCCAGTCCCATCCCAGTCCCATCCCAACCCCATCCCAATCCCAATCCTATCCCAACCCCATCCCAACCCCAATCCCAATCCCATCCCAATCCCAATCCCATCCCAGTCCCGTTCCCGCCCGCAGGCAGCGATGCGGCCTCCCAGCAGGAATTCACCTCCTGCCTCAAGGAGACCCTGAGCGGGCTGGCCAAGAACGCCAACGACCTCCAGGTACCGCTCCCTGCCAGCCCTTCCCGGGGCTCCCGGGGCTGTCCTGGGGGTCCCGGGGGTCTGACGGGCCCGGGGGTCCCGCAGAATTCCCCGGGCTCCGAGGAGGAGCTGGCCAAGGCCCTGGAGGGGCTGGGGCTGGACGAGGGCGGCGGCGACGGCGTCCTGCCCGTCATGCGCAGCATCATGGAGTCCCTGCTGTCCAAGGACGTGCTCTACCCCTCCCTCAAGGAGATCACCGAGAAGGTGGGACCCCAAAAACCGGGAGGAACCCCAAAAACCGGGAGGGCACCCCAAAAAACCGGGAGAGCACCCCAGGAAACCTGTGGGGATCTCGTGGGGTGTGGGAAACTCAGGGGTGTCATGGGGACATGGTGCAGTCCCTGCTGTCCAAGGACGTGCTCTACCCCTCCCTCAAGGAGATCACTGAGAAGGTGGGACCCCAAAAACCGGGAGGAACCCCAAAAACCGCGAGGGCACCCCAAAAAACCAGGAGAGCACCCCAGGAAACCTGTGGGGATCTCGTGGGGTGTGGGAAACTCAGGGGCGTCATGGGGACATGGTGCAGTCCCTGCTGCCCAAGGATGTGCTCTCCCCCTCCCTCAAGGAGATCACTGAGAAGGTGGGACCCCAAAAAATGGGGATGGGGACCCCAGAAAACCTGGGGGTGTCCCCAAAACTCTGGGGGTGCCCTTGGGGCATGAGGAATGAGTAGGGGTCATGGGGACATGGTGCAGGCCCTGCTGTCCAAGGACGTGCTCTGCCCCTCCCTCAAGGAGATCACTGAGAAGGTGGAACCCCATGGGGGATTTGGGGGTGCCATGGGGGATTTGGGGGTTCCCACGGTGTCCCCTCCATGTCCCCTGGGTGTCCCCAGTACCCAGAGTGGCTGTGGCAGCACGAGGGGTCCCTGTCCCCAGAGCAGCGGGCGCTGACGGGGGTGGGATGGGCTGGGATTGGGGGGTTCCATGGGGGATTTGGGGGTTCCATAGGGGATTTAAGGGTGACATGAGGGATTCGGAGGTTCCTACAGTGACCCCACTGTCCCCTCACTGTCCCCTCACTGTCCCCAGTACCCAGAGTGGCTGTGGCAGCATGAGGGGTCCCTGTCCCCGCAGCAGCGGGCGCTGACGGGGCTGGGATGGGCTGGGACTGGGGGTTCCTACAGTGACCCCGCTGTCCCCTCACTGTCCCCTCACTGTCCCCGCTGTCCCCAGTACCCGGAGTGGCTGCGGGCGCACGAGGGCTCGCTGTCGGCGGAGCAGCGGGCGCGGTTCTGCCAGCAGCAGGCGCTGATGCTGCGGATCTGCGCCGAGCTGGAGCGGGAGCGGCCCGAGGAGCCCGAGGGGCAGCGCCGGGAGCGCTTCGAGACCCTGCTGGACCTGATGCAGCAGGTGCGGCCCGGGTCACCCGTGTCACCCCCGGGTCACCCTTGTCACCCCCGTGTCACCCCCGTGTCACCCCCCCAGGGCCCAGTGTCACCCCCGTGTCACCCCACGGGGCCCCGTGTCACCCCCGTGTCACCCTGTGTCACACTCGTGTCACCCCCCCCCCCCCCCCCGGGGCTCTGGGTCACCCCCATGATGTCACCCCCATGCCACCCCTCCTTGTCCCTGTGTCCCCTCCTTCAGTCCCCCCCGCCCCTCTGTCCCCACTGTGTCCCTTCTATGTCCCTCTGACCCCCCCCTGTGTCCCTCTGTCCCCTCCATGTCCCTGTGTCCCCTCTGTGTGTCTCTGTCCCCTCTGACCCTCACCATGTCCCTCTGTCCTGTCTGACCCCCCTGTGTCCCCATGTCCCCTCCATGTCCCTCTGTCCTGTCTGACCCCCCTGTGTCCCTCTGTCCCCTCCATGTCCCCTCTGTGTCCCCTCACAGCTGCAGGACCTGGGCCACCCCCCCAAGGAGCTGGCAGGGGACACGGTGAGCGTTTGGGGACACCCCTGAAGGGGTCGGGGGTCACTCAAAGGCTTTGGGGGGCTCCTGAAGAATTGGGGTGACCCCATAGGACTGGGGGGATCCCATAGGACTGGGGGGATCCCATAGGATTGGGGGGACCTCATAGAACTGGGGGGACCCCATAGGATTGGGGTGACCCCATAGACTGGGGGGACCCCATAGGATTGGGGGGATCCCATAGGATTGGGGGGACCCCATAGAACTGGGGTGACCCCATAGAACTGAGGGGACCCCATAGAACTGGGGGGACCACAAAAGATTTGGGGTGACCTCATAAAGTTTGGGGTAATCCTGTAGATTTGAGGGGATCCCATAGAATTGGGATGACTCCGAAAGATTTGGGGTGATCCCATGGATTTGGGGTGATCTCATGGATTTGGGGTGACCCCACAGATTTGGGGTGCCCCCCTGGCTTTGGGGTGCCCCTCTGGGATTTGGGGTGCCCCTGTGGGATTTGGGGTGCCCCCACAGATTTGGGGTGACCCCTGTGTCCCCCCCACAGCCGCCAGGACTGAGCCTGACGGGGGAGCAGTGCCGTCTCATGTAGGGCACAGATTTGGGGTGACCCCACAGATTTGGGGTGACCCCACAGATTTGGGGTGCCCCCCCGGCTTTGGGGCGCCCCCCTGGGATTTGGGGCACCCCCCTCGGATTTGGGGTGCCCCCAGCCCCGGAGGAGGTGAAGAGGAGCCCCGCAGTGGGGTGTGCACCCCCCTCCCCCCAGATTTGGGGTTTTTTGGGGCGGGGGGCGCAGGGACCCCCCACGTGGGGAGGTGTCCCCCCCTCAGCCCCGGTGACCCCAATAAAGAGTTGGTGACGGGAACGGCTGCGCCTGCCTGGGGACATTGGGGGGACATTGGGGACATGGGGGGGACATTGGGGACACGGGGGGGATGCTGGGGGGACACCATGGCGACCCTACAGGGACATTGGGGGGACATTGGGGGGACATTGGGGACACTACAGGGACCCTACAGGGACATTGGGGACACTGTGGGGACATTGGGGGCACATTGGGACACTGGGGGGACATTGGGGGCACTACAGGGACCCTACAGGGACACTGGGGACACTGGGGGGACATTGGGGACACCACGGGGACCCTACAGGGACCCTACAGGGACACTGGGGGGACATTGGGGACACTTAGGGGACATTGGGGACACTACAGGGACCCTACATGGACACTGGGGGGACATTGGGGACACCACGGGGACCCTACAGGGACCCTACAGGGACACTGGGGGGACACCTACAGGGACACTTTAGGGACCCTACAGGGACACTGGGGACACGGGGGGTACATTGGGGACCCTACAGGGACCCTACAGGGACATTTGGGACACTGTGGGGACACTGAGGACACTTTGGGGACACTTTGGGGACCCTACAGGGACACTGGGGACACCACAGGGACCCTACAGGGACATTGGGGACACTGTGGGGACACAGTGGGGACACTGGGGGGATGCTGGGGACACTACAGGGACACTTTGGGGACCCTACAGGGACCCTACAGGGACATTGGGGACTCAGGGGGGACACTGGGGACGCTGGGGCGGGGGTTGGGGGACACTGGGGACACTACAGGGGCATTGGGGACCCTGCAGTGACCCTATAACACAGGGTGACCCTATAACGACCCCATAGCCCCACTGGGGACCCTGCAGTGACCCCAAACAGGGGTGACCCTATAACACATGGTGACCCTATAACCCACTGGTGACCCTATAATGACCCCAAACAGGGGTGACCCTATAACACATGGTGACCCTATAACCCACTGGTGACCCTATAATGACCCCAAACAGGGGTGACCCTATAACACATGGTGACCCTATAACCCACTGGTGACCCTATAATGACCCCAAACAGGGGTGACCCTATAACACATGGTGACCCTATAACCCACTGGTGACCCTATAATGACCCCAAACAGGGGTGACCCTATAACACAGAGTGACCCTATAACACATTGGTGACCCTATAACAAACGGTGACCCCATAACCCATTGGTGACCCTATAATGACCCCAAACAGGGGTGACCCTACAATAACACTGGGGGTGACCCCAAAGCGACCCCATACCGGCACAGGTGACCCCGCAGTGCCCCCATAACCCCACGGTGACCCCAAAGTGCCCCCATAACCCCACGGGGACCCCAAAGCGGCCCCACAATCTCGGGGGGGGGGGGGGGCGCCGTTCCCATGGCAACGCCGGCTGTTGGGGGGGCGCCCCCGTCGCTGTCGCGCAACGGCCGCTGCCGTAAAGCGGCGCCCGCGGTGCCGCAAAAGCGTCGGCCGGTGCCGCCAAGCGAGGCGGCGGGGGCGGCGCGTTAAAGATGGCGGCGGCGGGGCCCGGTCCCGGGGCCGGCGCTGGAGCGGCCGGGGGGGCCCGCGGCGGCCGCCACTGAGCCCGGCCGCACCCCCCGGCACCGTCCGGGACCCGCCGGGAGCCTCCGGGACGCTCGGGTCGGTGCGCGGCCTCCGCCGGCCCCGGTGCGGCCGCGGCCCCCGCGGGCTCGGGCCTGCCCCGGCCCCGGGGCGGGATCGCGGGAGGGGCGGGGCGGCCCCGGGGGGAGCCCGGGGGGGACCCCGAGAGTTCGGGGGGGGTCTGGGGGAGCCGCTGAGGGAGCCCGGGGAGGTTTGGGGGCGCCCTGAGGGGTTTTGGGGGGTCCCGGGGGGCTCTTGGGGCCTTCCTGGGGGTCCCTTAGGGAGGCCCGTGGGGGTTTTGGGGCTCCTTGGGGGTTTTTGGGGCTCCTTGGGGATTTTGGGGCTCCTTGGGGGTTTTTGGGGCTCCTTGGGGGTTTTGGGGGCTCCTTGGGGGTTTTGGGGGGGTCCCTGCGCCTTTGGGGGATCCCTTAGAGGAACCCTTGAGTTTTTTGGGGGGTCCCTGAGCTTTTGGGGAGGGCCCTTAGGGAGGTCCTTGGGGTTTTTGGGGTGTCCTGGGGGGATTTTTTTGGGGGGTTTTGGGGGGTCCTTGAGGCTTTTTGGGTCTGGGGATTTTGGGGATTTTGGGAAGGGTCCCCGAATATTTTTTGGGGGGAGTCCCCAGACTCCATCCCAGTTTTTTTGGGTTCCCCTGAGACTGGGGAGGGGAGAATCTGGGAAAAGTCCTGGAGTTTTTGGGGGAGAAGCCCTGAATTTTTGGGGTTCCCAGGGATTTGGAGGGGGGGTCCCAAAAAATTCGAGAATCCCCAAAAATTCGGGGTCCTCAGGGATGGAGGGAATTTTTTTGGGGGGATTTGGTTCCCCAAAATTTGGGAATTCCCAAGGATCAGGGATTGAGGGGTCCCCAAATTTGGGGGTCCCTGACCTTTGACCCCGTGCTCCCCCAGCTCCAGCCCCGCTGTCCCCGGCACCTGGCCCAGGTGAGTGCGCCCGGCTCCCGCGGGGGTTTGGGGCAATTTTGGGGTTTTTGGGGATTTTGGGGTTTCTCCAGGATTTGGGAAAGTCCTGGGGATCCATCCCAGGGGATTTGGGGGCTCCATCCCAGGGGATTTGGGGGCTCCATCCCAGGGGATTTGGGGGCTCCATCCCAAAGGATTTGGGGATTTCATCCTAAAGGATTTGGGGGCTCCATCCCAGAGGATTTGGGGGCTCCATCCCAGAGGATTTGGGGGATCCATCCTGTGGGATTTGGGGTTCCATTCCTGAGGGATTTGGCGTCTCCGTCCCAAAGGATTTGGGGATTTCATCCTAAAGGATTTGGGGGATCCATCCTGAGGGATTTGGGGCTCCATTCCTGAGGGATTTGGGGGATCCATGGGAAGGATTTGGGGGATCCATCCCAAAGGATTTGGGGGATCCATCCCAAAGGATTTGGGGGATCCATCCCAAGGATTTAGGGGATCCCTTCCAGAGGATTTGGGGTCTACATCCCAGAGGATTTGGGGGATCCATCCTGAGGGATTTGGGGGATCCCTTCCAGAGAATTTGGGGTCTCCGTCCCAGAGGATTTGGGTGGATCCATCCTCTGGGATTTGGGGGCAACACCCCAAGGGATTTGGGGGCTCCGTCCCATAGAATTTGTGAGATCTATCCTGAGGGATTTGGGGTCTGCATCCCAGAGGATTTGGGGTTCCATTCCTGAGGGATTTGGGGGATTTCATCTAAAGGATTTGGGGGCTCCATCCCAGAGGATTTGAGGGATCCATTTTGAAGGATTTGGGGGATCCATCCTGGAGGATTTCATCTAAAGGATTTTGGGGCTCCATCCCAAGGATTTGGGGGATCCATTCCAGAGGATTTGAGGGATCCATCCCAAGGGATTTGAGGGATCCATCCCAAAGGATTTGGGGATTTCATCCCAAAGGATTTGGGGGCTCCATCCTGAAGGGTTTGGGGGCTCCATCCCAGAGGATTTTGGGTTCCATTCCTGAGGATTTGGGGCCACCCAGTTCCTCCCAGTTTTTCTCCCACTTTCTTCCAGTTTCTCCCAGTTTGTCCCATTTTTTTTCCCACTTCATCCCAGTTTTTATCCCAGTTTCTCCCAGTTTGGGGCCAGCAGGAGGCTGGGCAGGGCAGATCCCCACTCCAGAGGCTCTGGAATGCCCTGGGATGTTTTTTGGGATATTTTTGGGAGCAGCAGCGTCAGCCTGAGCCTGTCCAGATGCTCCCAGGCAGCCTCAGGAATCCCGGGATTTCTGGAACATTCCCTGCAATTCCCACATTTCCCAACCCCCCGCTCTGGGTCAGGAGTGGATTTGGGAGCTCCTTCCTGATCCCTCACCTGGGGAATGGGGGCAAAAAAATTCCTGGGATTGGAGGAAAAAAATTGTGGGGTTTGGAGGGGGAGGGGGAATTCCAGTGCTGCCCTTTGGGGTTGTTTGGGATTCCAGAGAAATTCCAGAGAATTCCACGGAACTCCAGGGCTCTGCTGCTGCCCTTTCCCAGGGAAATGGGGATTTTTGGGAGGCTGGGGGACTGGCACAGCTCTCCTGGGGAGATTCCAGAGGGAATTTTGGCTGGGAATGTGTTTCAAGAGGGATCTTTGGAATCCCAAATCCCTCGGGATCGGATTTTCCCGGGGTGCTGAGCTGGGCTTGGGCGTCCTGCAGCATTCCCAGGTGGATTTTCCATGGAAAAATTGGGAATTTGGGAACAACCTCGACCCCGTGGGGGCTCTGTGGCAGGTGGAAAAACGGGAATTTTGTGTGGGAATGTTCCAGAATGGATTTTTGGGATCTCAAATCCCTCGGGATTGGATTTTCCCGGGATGCTGAGCAGGGTTTGGGTGTCCTGCAGCATTCCCAGGTGGATTTTCCATGGAAAATGGGGAATTTGGGAGTGCCCGCCGTGCTGGGGCGGGCTGGGGACACGGGGACATCCCGTGGTGGCCGTGGCAGGGCCACTCCAGCTCCGTGTCACGGTGTGCCCGTGTCCCCCCTGTCCCTGTTGTCACCCTGTCCCCATATCCCCATGTCCCCAATGTCTTCGTGTCCCTGCGGCTCTGTGTCCCCATGTTCCCCTGTCCCCATGTCCCCAATGTCCCATGTCCCCAATGTTCCCATGTCCCTTTATCTCCCTGTCCCTTTGTCCCCCTCTCCCCCTGTCCCCCTGTCCCTAATGTCCCTGTTGTCCCTGTGTCCCCCTGTCCCCATATCCCCCGTCCCTGTTGTCCCCCTATCCCCATTGTCCCCATGTCCCCTGTCCCAATGTCTCTGTGTCCCCGTCCCCATGTCCCTAACATTCCCCTGTCCCAATGTCTCCATGTCCCCTGTCCCAATGTCCCCCTGTCCCCGCAGGGATTCCCGTGGGAAGCGGCGATGTCGGACAAGGGCGGCAGCATGGACGGCAGGACGGACATTGTCAACGGTGAGGGGACAGCTGGGGACAGCTGGGGTGGCAGTGGAGGTGGCAGGGTGGCAATGACAGGGACAGAGTGGCAGCAATGATGGCAGCGGTGGTGACAAGGTAACGGTGGCAGCAGAGGTGACAGTGAGGGTGCCAGGGTGGCTGTGATGGTGACAGAGTGACAGAGATGGTGACAAAGTGACAGTGATGATGACAGCAATGTGCCAGGGTGTCAGTGCATGTGCCAGCCACAATGCCACCACACTGTCCCCATGTCCCCCAGCAGCCCTGAGGACAAGTCAGCCGAGGAGGGCCGGTGTCCCTGTGCTGTCCCCATGTCCCCATGGCAGTATGATGCTGGTGTCACTGTGCTGTCCCCATGGTGACACCCTGGTGTCCCCCTGTCCCCAGGCAGCCTGTCCAGCAGCCCTGAGGACATGTCTGCCGAGGAGGGCCGCGAGACGTCCTCGGGCATCGAGGTGGAGGCGTCCGACCTGAGCCTGAGCCTGACGGGCGACGACGCCGGGGCCGCGCGGGGCCGCGCCAGCGACAGCGACAGCTCCGGGGACAAGGACAGCGACAGCATGGACGACACCGGCCACTACTCCATCCCCGAGGAGCCGCGGCACGACGAGGACGAGGAGGAGGAGGAGGAGGAGGAGGAAGAGCCGCGCGCCCGGCGCAGGGCGCCCCGCAAGCGGCCGCCGCACGAGCGCGACTCGTCCGACGAGGAGCAGGCGCTGGAGGACTGGGTGGCTGCTGCTTCTGTGCTTGCTGAGGGGCTGGGGGGTTAAAGGGGTTTAAAAGGGGTTTAAATGAGGTTTAAAAGGGGTTTAAATGAGGTTTAAAAGGGGTTTAAATGAGGTTTTAAGTGAGGTTTTAAGTGAGGTTTAAATGAGGTTTTAAGTGAGGTTTTAGAAGGTTCTATTCCATAGTGAGACACAGGAGATGTAAAACTGGGTGGCTGCTGCTTCTGTCACTTACTGAGGGGCTAGGGGGGTTGAAGGGGTTCTAAAAAAGGTTTAAATGAGGTGCAAATTTTCCCACTTTATTATGGCAGAACCAGATAAAACACCCTCTGCCAGCTGACAGATCAGTAACCCACACCTGGTAAAGCTGAGCCCTGTGTCTGCAGGTGGCCTCGGAGCTGTGGGCGCTGCCGTGGCCTCGCTGTCAGGCGATCCTAGGTGACCTTACAATAACTTGGGTTTTCTGTAAAAACTGCAAATTTTCCCACCTTAGTATGGCAGAACCAGATAAAACTGCCCAGTTATCCTTTCCCTCTAGCAGCTGCCCAGGTGAGTTAGGCCACACCTGGTAAAGCTGAGCCCTGTGTCCCCTCCCAGGTGGCCTCAGAGCCGTGGGCGCTGCCGCAGCCGCGCTGGCGGGCGATCCTGGGTGACCCTACAGTAACTTTGGTTTTCTCTAAAAACTGTGGAAGTTTTTTCACCTTATTATGGCACAACCAGATAAAACACCCTCTGCCAGCTGACAGATCATTAACCCACAGCTGGTAAGGCTGAGCCCTGTGTCCCCTCCCCAGGTGGCCTCGGAGACGTGGGCGCTGCCGTGGCCTCGCTGTCAGGCGATCCTGGGTGACCTTACAATAACTTGGGTTTTCTGTAAAAACTGCAAATTTTCCTACTGTATTATGGCAGAACCAGATAAAACCCCCTCTGCCAGCTGACAGATCATTAACCCACACCTGGTAAAGCTGAGCTCCCCCCAGGAGGCCTCAGAGACGTGGGTGCTGCCGCGGCCGCGCTGGCGGGTGATCCCGGGTGACCCTACAGTAACTTTGGTTTTCTCTAAACACTGTGGAAGTTTTTTCACCTTATTATGGCACAACCAGATAAAACACCCTCTGCCAGCTGACAGATCATTAACCACAGCTGGTAAAGCTGAGCCCTGTGTCCCTCCCCAGGTGGCCTCGGAGACGTGGGCGCTGCCGCGGCCGCGCTGGCGGGCGATCCCGGCGCTGCGGCAGCGCCAGCTGGGCGGCTGCTCGCGCTTCGTGGCGCAGGCCTGCGGCGCCCGGCTCTTCGTGCAGAAGTTCCGGCTGCAGCACGGCCTGGAGGGGCACACGGGCTGCGTCAACACGCTGCACTTCAACCAGAGGGGCACCCGCCTGGCCAGCGGCAGCGACGACCTCAAGGTGCTGGTGTGGGACTGGCTGCGGCGCCGGCCCGTGCTGCAGTTCGACAGCGGGCACAAGAGCAACGTCTTCCAGGTGGGCATGGTGGGGTTTTGGGGTGAGGTGAGGTTTTGGGGTGAGGTTTCGGGGTGGGGTACGGTTTTGGGGTGGAATCTCAAAGGACTGGCTGTGGCGCCGGCCCGTGCTGCAGTTCGACAGCAGGCACAAGAGCAACGTCTTCCAGGTGGGCATGGCATGGGCTGGGGTTTTGGGGTGGGGTTTTGGGGTGGGGATGGGCTGGGGTACGGTTTTGGGGTGGGATTTTGGGGTGGAATCATAAAGGACTGGCTACGGTGGCAGCTCGTGCTGTAGATTGATAGCAGGCGCAAGAGCAACGTCTTCCAGCTGGGCGTGGTGGGATTTTGGGGTGAGGTGGGGTTTTGGGGTAGGGCTTTGGGGTGGGGATGGGCTGGGGTAGGGTTTTGGGGTGGGATTTTGGGTTGAGGTGAGGTTTTGGGGTGCAATCCTAAAGGACTGGCTGTGGCACTGGCCCCTGTTGCAGTCTGACAGCAGGCACGAGAGCAATGTCTTCCAGGTGGGCGTGGTGGGGTTTTGGGGTGGGGTTTTGGGGTGGGGTTTTGGGGTGAGGTGAGGTTTTGGGGTGCAGTCCTAAAGGACTGGCTGTGGCACTGACCTGTGCTGCAGTTTGACAGCAGGCACAAGAGCAACGTCTTCCAGGTGGGCATGGCATGGGCTGGGGTTTTGGGCTGGGGTTTTGGGCTGGGGATGGGCTGGGGTAGGATTTTGGGGTGGAATCCCAAAGGACTGGCTACGGTGCCAGCTCGTGCTGCAGTTCGACAACAGGTGCAAGAGCAATGTCTTCCAGGTGGGCATGGTGGGATTTTGGGGTGAGGTTTTGGGGTGGGGATGGGCTGGGGTAGGGTTTTGGGGTGAGATTTTGGAGTGAGGTGAGGTTTTGGGGTGCAATCCCAAAGGACTGGCTGTGGCACTGACCTGTGCTGCAGTTTGACAGCAGGCGCGAGAGCAACGTCTTCCAGGTGGGCATGGTGGGATTTTGGGGTGAGGTGGGGTTTTGGGGTGCAGTCACAAAGGGGATGTGGTGGCTGGGATGGGTTTCCCAAAGTTTGTGGGTGTTTGTTTAGGTGTGTTCAAAAATGGATTGTTCTAAGGGTTCCTGTTTGGGGTGGGAGAGGGTCCCAGGAACAGCTCAGCTGGGAATGGGAATGCTTGGGAAAGGATCTGGGAACAGGTCCCCAAATCCCACAGATTGACCCCCAGATCCCACAGATTGACGCCTCAATTCCTGAGAGATTTTGGGATGATCCCTGGGAGATTTTGGGATGATTGCCAGGGGAGATTTTGGGATGATTCCCAGGGGAGATTTTGGGATGATTCCCTGGGAGATTTTGGGATGATTCCCAGGGAGATTTTGGGATGATTCCCAGGGGAGATTTTGGGATGATTCCCTGGGAGAGTTTGGGATGATTCCCAGGGGAGATTTTGGGATGATTCCCTGGGAGATTTTGGGATGATTCCCTGGGAGATTTTGGGATGATTCCCTGGGAGAGTTTGGGATGATTCCCAGGGGAGAGTTTGGGATGATGCCCAGGAGTTTTTGGGATGATTCCTTGGGAGTTTTTGGGATGGTTCCCAGGAGGTTTTGGGATGATTCCCAGGAGTTTTTGGGATGATCCCTGGGAGATTTTGGGATGATTCCCAGGAGTTTTTGGGATGATTCCCAAGAGAACTGAGCCAACTCCCAGAACAATTCCAGCAATTCCCCCCATCCCTTTCCCCTCCCACCTCCTCTGCGATTCCCCCTTTCCTTCCCCTCTCCCCCCACCACTCCCCTGTCCCCTTTTCCCACTTTTCCCCACTTTCTCCCTGTTTTCCAGGCCAAGTTCCTGCCCAACAGTGGTGACTCCACGCTGGCCATGTGTGCCCGGGACGGGCAGGTGCGCGTGGCCGAGCTCTCGGCCACCCAGTGCTGCCGCAGCACCAAGCGCGTGGCCCAGCACAAGGGGGCTTCCCACAAGGTGAGGGGGATCCCAGGAATGCCAGATCCCGGGATTTGGGGTGCTTGGGGTTTGGGAATGGGCTGGGAATGGTGTGGGGATGTCAGCACCCAGGTGCTGCTGTCACAGCTCTGAGCGCGTGGCCTCAGCAAGAGGGGGTTTGGGGATGGCAGATCCCGGGATTTGGGGTGCCTGGGATTTGGGAATGGCAAATCCTGGGATTTGGGGTGCTTGGGAATGGGGGAACACAGTGGGAATGGGGTGGGAGCTGTGCTGGGAGCAGGGGATGTCACCACAGAGGTGACAGAGCTGTCACAGCACTGAGCCCAGCACAAAGGGGCTTCCCACAAGGTGAGGGGGGTTTGGGAATGGCAGATCTTGGGAATGCCAAATCCCAGGATTTGGGGTGCTTGAGAATGTGGGAGGTCTCCTTTTCCTGGAGGTTCGAGGGGTTTTTCCCACTTTCTGTGCAATTCCCAAATATTTCAAGCCTTGGCTGTGGCCATTGTCACCTTTGATGTCACCACACAGGTGAGGGGGGTGGGTTTGGCCACTCAGCTCCATTAAAATCCAGGAATTTGGGGATTTTCCCGCTTTTTGGGTGCAATTCAGACCCTCAGCTATGCTGTTGTCCCCATGACGTCACCCATTATGACATCACTCTTATGACGTCACTTGGATGACATCACTGCAGTTCAGAGCAGGAATCCCCAAACCCAGGGGTTTTTCCAGGTGGATTTTCCTGGTTTTTGGGGATTTTTGGGGGTTATTCTCACTGTTTTTTCCCTTTTTTTGCCCCAATCCCAGCTGGCGCTGGAGCCGGACTCGCCCTGCACGTTCCTGTCTGCGGGGGAGGACGCCGTGGTCTTCACCATCGACCTGCGGCAGGACCGGCCCGCCTCGTGAGTGAGGGGAAAGTGGGAATTCTGAGGGGAAAAGTGGGAGTTCTGAGGGGAAAAGTGGGAGTTCTGGGCAGGAAATGGAAGTTCTGGGGAAAAAAAGGGGATTTAGGGTGGGAAATAGGGATTCCATCGACCTGCGGCAGGACCGCTTTGTGAGTGAGGGGAAGGTGGGAATTCTGAGGAGAAAAGTTCGAATTCTGTGGGGAAAAGAGGGACTTCTGAGGGGAAAAGAGGGAATTCTGAGGGGAAAAGTGGGAATTCTGGGCAGGAAATGGGAGTTCTGGGGAAAAAAAAAGGGGATTTGGGGTGGGAAATGGGGATTCCATTGACCGGTGGCAGGACCGGCCTGCCTCGTGAGGGGAAAGATGGGAATTGTGAGGGGAAGAGTGGGAATTCTGAGGAGAAAAGTGGGAATTCTGAGGAAAGTGGGAATTCTGGGCAGGAGATGGGAATTCTGTGGCTGAAATGGAAATTCTGTGGGGTAAAAAAAGGGTTTTGGGGTAGGAAATGGGGATTCCATCGACCTGCGGCAGGACCAGCCTGCCTCATGAGTGAGGGGGAAAGCTGGGAATTGTGAGGGGAAAAGTGAGAATTGTGAGGGGAAAAGTGGGAATTCTGGGCAGGAAATGGGAGTTCTGGGCAGGAAATGGAAGTTCTGGGGAAAAAAAGGGGATTTGGGGTGGAAAATGGGGATTCCATCGACCTGCGGCAGGACCGGCCCGCTTTGTGAGTGAGGGGAAGGTGGGAATTCTGAGGGGAAAAGTTCGAATTCTGAGGGGAAAAGAGGGACTTCTGAGGGGAAAAGAGGGAATTCTGGGCAGGAAATGGGAGTTCTGGGCAGGAGATGGGAATTCTGGGGAAAAAAAAGGGGATTTGGGGTGGGAAATGGGGATTCCATCAACCTGCGGCAGGACCGGCCCGCCTTGTGAGTCAGGGGAAAGTGGGAATTCTGAGGAAAAAAGTGGGAATTGTGAGGGGAAAAGTGGGAATTCTGAGGAAAGTGGGAATTCTGGGCAGGAGATGGGAATTCTGTGGCTGAAATGGAAATTCTGTGGGGTAAAAAAAGGGTTTTGGGGTAGGAAATGGGGATTCCATCGACCTGCGGCAGGACCAGCCTGCCTCATGAGTGAGGGGGAAAGCTGGGAATTGTGAGGGGAAAAGTGGGAATTGTGAGGGGAAAAGTGGGAATTCTGGGCAGGAAATGGGAGTTCTGGGCAGGAAATGGAAGTTCTGGGGAAAAAAAGGGGATTTGGGGTGGGAAATGGGGATTCCATCGACCTGCGGCAGGACCGGCCCGCTTTGTGAGTGAGGGGAAGGTGGGAATTCTGAGGGGAAAAGTTCGAATTCTGAGGGGAAAAGAGGGACTTCTGAGGGGAAAAGAGGGAATTCTGAGGGGAAAAGTGGGAATTCTGGGCAGGAAATGGGAGTTCTGGGGAAAAAAAAGGGGATTTGGGGTGGGAAATGGGGATTCCGTTGACCGGTGGCAGGACCGGCCTGCCTCGTGAGTGAGGGGAAAGTGGGAATTGTGAGGGGAAAAGTGGGAATTCTGAGGGGAAAAGTTGGAATTCTGAGGGGAAAATCAGGAATTATGGGTGAGAAATGGGAATTCTGTGGGGGAAAAGGGTATTTGGGGTGGGAAATGGAGATTCCATTGGTGTGAAGTAGGATTTGCCTGCCTCACGAGTGACCAGAAAATTGGGAATTGTGAGGGGAAATTTGAGAATTCTGAGGGGGAAAATGGGAATTCTTTGCAGGAAATGGAGAATTCTGGGCAGGAGACGGGAAGAGGTGGGTTTTGGGGAAAAATCAGGGTTTTTTGGGAAATCAGGGTTTTTTTTGGGAAATCAGGTTATTTTTGTGGGGAAAACGGGTCTGGTGTTTTTTGAAAACTGAGATTTTTCAAGGAAAAATTGATATGTTTTGTGGGAACATGAATATTTTTTGGGGGAAAAATTGATGTTTTTTTTAAATGGATTTTTTAGGTGGGAAAATAGTTTGGTTTTTTTTAACCAGAATAATTTGGTGAGAAAACATTTTTTGGGGGAAAGCAGGTTGGTTTTTTGGGAAAAAACAGTTTTTTGAGGAAAAACCACTTTTTTGAGGAAAATCAGGGGCTTTTGGGTAAACCTGATTATTTTTAGAGGGAAAACCAGTGTTTTGTTTGGTTTTTTTTGTGGGAAAAGCAGGGGTTTTTTGGGAAAAGCAGTTTTTCTGTCTCCCTGTGTTTTTCCAAGCCTCTGGGCTGTCATTCCGAGGCTGATCCAGCCCAAATCCCGGGGTTTCATAACCAGGACGAGCCCTTTAATCCCTGATCCCTCTGGAATCCGCGGCTGGAGCTGATCCCAACCCCCTCCCTGGGCTGGATCCCTCTGGAATTCTCACCCTGGCAGAACCAACCCCAAATTTTCCCTCCTGGAATGCCCCAAATTCCCTCAAATCCCAGCTGGTTTCAGGGATTTTTTTGGAAAATTGGGATTTTTTTTTTTTTTTTCCTTAATGGGGGAAAACCAGGGGATCTTGGGGGGTAATAATGAGGATTTTGGAGGGAATAATGGGGAATGGTGGACAGGAAAATGAAGATTCTGTCAGGAAAATAGGGATTTATTTTTAAAAAAATGGGAATTTGATAGGGGAACAGGCAAGATTTGGGAAATAGCAGGTGGAGTTTGGGGAAAAATCAGGGTTTTTTTTTTTGGAAATCACTTTTCCCTTGGGAATTCCCAGCTCCCTCCATGTCCTTTGGGCTGTATCTCTCTGGAATTTTACCCTGGTGGAGCCAACCCTGAATATTTCTCTCCTGGAATGCCCCAAATTCCCCACAAATCCCGGCTGGTATTAGGGGAAAACTCCCCCAAATCCCATTTTCCCTTTGGGAATTCTCCCAGTGTGGATTTTTCCTTGGGAAATTCCCAACCTCAGGAACATTCCCCACCCTCATTGCCCAAATCCTGCTGGTTTTGGGGGGATTTTGGGGGAATTCCCACTCCTGGTTTGGGCTGGGATTTGGGGTGTTTGGGGTTGGGATTGGTCTGATCCCAAGGATTTTCCCAGGAAATTGGTGGTGACGAAGGAGAAGGAGAAGAAGGTCGGGCTCTACACCATCTTTGTCAACCCTGCCAACACCTCCCAGTTCGCCGTGGGCGGCCGAGACCAGTTCGTGAGGTGGGGCCAAACTGGGAGCACTGGGAGAGCCCAAATCCTGGGATTCCCCATCCCAAATCCTGGGGGATTCCCCATCCCAAATCCAGGGGGATTCCCCATCCCCAAATCCAGGGGGATTCCCCAGCCCAAATCCAGGGATTCCCCATCCCCAAATCCTGGGATTCCCCAGCCCAAATCCAGGGATTCCCCATCCCAATTTCCCTTTCTCAAATCCAACTTTTGCCCTCCCCACATCCATGGTTTCCCAAATCAGGGGCCAGGACCAGTTTGGGAGGTGAGGCCAAACTGGGAGCACTGGGAGAGCCAAAATCCTGGGATTCCCCAGCCCAAATCCAGGGGGATTCCCCATCCCAAATCCAGAGATTCCCAAATCTGCCTCTTTCCCTGTCCCAAATCCCCAATTTTTCCTTCCCAAAGCCAGGACTGAGACCAGCACAGAATTCCAGGGAATTTTAGGATGGAATCTGGGGCATGGGAATGGTTTTTTTTCTGCCCCAAATCCCCAGGGAATTTTAGGATGGGATTTTGGGATCTTGGAAGGGGAATTTTAGGGATAAAAAAATCCTCCAACCTTTTTTTTTTCCCCTCCCTGATTCCTGCAGGATTTATGATCAGAGGAAAATCGATGAGAACGAGAACAACGGAGTCCTGAAGAAGTTCTGCCCTCACCACCTGGTACTGGGGATACTGGGAGGGGACTGGGAGGGAACTGGGAGCACTGGGATCACCCCAGAGCAATCCCATGGGAAATCTTCCTGGAAAACCCTTCAGGAAGAGGCAAAAAAACCTCCCAGAAATCTTTTTTTGTTGTTTACTTTCCCCTCAATCCCAATTTTCTGCCACTCTACATCCTCATCAGAGAATTAACTCTCAGAATTCCCAGGAAAAAGGGCTGGATCTGAGCTTTTTCCCACTTTTTTCCCACTTTTTTTCCCACTTTTCCAGGTGAACTGTGAGTCCAAAGCCAACATCACCTGCCTGGTCTACAGCCACGATGGCTCAGGTGAGTCCAGGTGGGAATTTGGAGAGCTCTGGTGGTGTCCCACTCCCTCAAACCCCCTCATTTCCCACCAAAAAAAATCAGTTTTCCCAAAAAATCCCCATTTCCCCAAAAAAACCACCTGCTTATCCTCAAACAAACACCTCTTCCCCCAGAAAAACCTGTCTTCACCCAAAAATTCCATGTTTTCCAAAATAAAAAACATTTTCCCCAAAAAAACCTATTGAGCTCCAGACCCTCCTGTTTTTCCCCATTTTCCTCCTGTTTTTCCCCATTTTCCTCCCATTTTCCCCATTTTCCTCCTGTTTTTCCCCATTTTCCTCCCATTTTTCCCATTTTCCTCCTGTTTTTCCCCATTTTCCTCCCATTTTTTCCCATCTTCCTGCTGTTTTTCCCCTTCCCCCATTTTTCCCTTTTCCCCATTTTCCCTGCTGCTTTTCCCCATTCTCCCCCTGTTTTTTCTCCATTTTCCTGCTGTTTCTTTCCCTTTCCCCATTTCCCTCCATTCTCCTCCTATTTTTCCCCATTCTCTCCCCATTTTTTTCCCATTTTCCTCCCATTTTTCCCCTCCTCCCCGTTTTTTCCCTGCCGCTTTTTCCCACCTTCCCACTTTCTTTTTCCCATTCCCCTGCTGTTTTTCCTCGAATCCCCCCCACTTATTCCCCATTTCCCCTATTCCCCTCCTGGTTTTTTCCCAATTTCCCCCCATTTATTCCCATTTTTCCGTGTTTTTCCCCCGTTCTGTTCAGAGCTGCTGGCCTCGTACAACGACGAGGACATTTACCTGTTCGACTCCTCGCACAGCGACGGCGCGCAGTACAGCCGGCGCTACAAGGGCCACCGCAACAACGCCACGGGTGGGAAAACACCCCCAAATCCATCCCAAACCACCCCAAAACCACCCCAAATCCATCCCAAAACCAGCCCCAAACCATCCCAAACCACCCAAAAACCAGCCCCAAACCAGCGCAGTACAGCCGGCGCTACAAGGGCCACCGCAACAACGCCACGGGTACCCCCCAAATCACCCCAAATCCATCCCAAATCACCCCAAATCCATCCCAAATCCATCCCAAAACCAGCCCTAAACCAGCCCCAAATCCATCCCAAACCACCCCAAAACCGGCCCTAAACCAGCGCAGTACAGCCGGCGCTACAAGGGCCACCGCAACAACGCCACGGGTAACCCCAAATCACCCCAAAAACAGCCCCAAATCCATCCCAAATCACCCCAAATCCATCCCAAATCCAGCCCCAAAACCAGCCCCAAACCAGCGCAGTACAGCCGGCGCTACAAGGGCCACCGCAACAACGCCACGGGTACCCCCCAAATCACCCCAAAAACAGCCCCAAATCACCCCAAAACCAGCCCCAAACCATCCCAAACCACCCCAAAACCATCCCTAAACCAGCGCAGTACAGCCGGCGCTACAAGGGCCACCGCAACAACGCCACGGGTAACCCCGAAATCACCCCAAAAACAGCCCCAAATCACCCCAAATCCATCCCAAATCCATCCCAAACCAGCCCTAAACCAGCCCCAAATCCATCCCAAATCCACCCCAAACCAGCCCTAAACCACCCCAAAACCAGCCCCAAACCAGCGCAGTACAGCCGGCGCTACAAGGGCCACCGCAACAACGCCACGGGTGGGAAAACACCCCCAAATCCATCCCAAACCACCCCAAACCACCCCCAAACCAGCCCCAAACCAGCGCAGTACAGCCGGCGCTACAAGGGCCACCGCAACAACGCCACGGGTACCCCCCAAATCACCTCCAAATTCATCCCAAAATCACCCCAAATCCATCCCAAAACCAGCCCTAAATCAGCCCCAAATCCATCCCAAATCCACCCCAAAACCAGCCCCAAACCAGCGCAGTACAGCCGGCGCTACAAGGGCCACCGCAACAACGCCACGGGTACCCCCCAAATCACCCCCAAATCCATCCCAAATCCATCCCAAAACCAGCCCTAAATCCACCCCAAATCCATCCCAAAACAGCCCCAAATCCATCCCCAAATCCAGCCCCAAATCCATCCCAAATCCAGCCCCAAATCCATCCCACAACCAGCCCCAAAACCAGCCCCAAATCCATCCCCAAACCAGCCCCAAAACCACCCCAAATCCATCCCAAAATCACCCCAAAGTCCATCCCAAAACCCGCCCCAAATGCATCCCCAAACCAGCCCCAAAACCAGCGCAGTACAGCTGGCGGTGCAAGGGCCACCGCAACAACGCCACGGGTAACCCCCAAATCACCCCCAAATCCATCCCAAAACAGCCCAAAAATGGCCCCCAAACCAACCCAGGAACAGCCCCAAATTACCCCAAAAATATCCCAAAACTAGCCCTAAAACAGCTGGTGATACGAGGCGCACCACAATGGCCCAAATCACCCCCAAATCCAACCCAAATCACCCCCAAAACAGCCCCAAATTACCCCAAAACCAGCCCTGAAACAACCTAAAAAATCAACCCTAAACCCCCCCAAAATCATCCCTCAGTCATCCCTAAAATACCCCAAAATCAACCTTAAATCCTTCCCTAAATGACCTCAAAATTAACCCCAAAATCAACACCGAATCAGCCCTAAACCACCCCAAAATCAGCCCTAAATACAACCCCAAAATACCCAAAAATCCCCTCTGGAGCTCCCTAAAAACCCTTTTGGGAAACATTTCCTTGGCTTCCCAGCCAGGAATTCCACTGGACACAGCCCCAACCTCCCATTTTTCCTGATTTTTCCCTTTTTTTCCCTTTTTTCCCCCGTTTTTCCAGTGAAAGGGGTGAATTTCTACGGCCCCAAGAGCGAGTTCGTGGTGAGCGGCAGCGACTGCGGCCACATTTTCCTCTGGGAGAAATCCTCCTGCCAGATCGTGCAGTTCATGGAGGGCGACAAGGGCGGAGTGGTGAGCCCCCAAAATTCCCAAATTCCCAATTTTCCCCCTGCATTCCCCCCCTTTTCCCTCTGTTCCCACCCCAAAAGCAGCGGGGTGGCCCCGTTCCCTCTGCAGGGTGGGGCGGGATCCCAAATTTGGGGGATTTTTCCAGGTGTTTCCTGCAGGAAAGGGAACTCCCTGTGCTGGGAACGGCCTCATCCCGAATTTCCTCTGCTGGGAACTCCTGCCTGCCCTGCTTTGGGATGGGCAGCAAGAGCCTTTTCCCTTTCCCCCCCCTTTTTTTCCTCCTTTTTTCCCCTTTTTCCCCCTCCCCTTTTTCCCCATTTTTTCCCAGGTGAGCTGTCTGGAGCTGCACCCACACTTTCCCCATTCCCAATCCCATTTTTCCCACTTTTCCCCCATTTTTCCCAGGTGAACTGCCTGGAGGGGCAGCTCCCCCATTCCCTATCCCATTCCCAACCCCCAAATCCCCATTTTCCCCATTTTTCCCATTTTTTTCCCCATTTTTCCCCAGGTGAACTGCCTGGGATTGGCATTCCCAATCCCGTTCCCAACCCCAAAATTCCCATTTTTTTCTGAGTGAACTGCCTGGAGCCTCACCCCCATTCCCAATCCCATTCCCAATCCCATCCCCAACCCCCAAATCCCCGTTTTTCCCATTTCCCCCCCATTTTTCCCCAGGTGAACTGCCTGGGATTGTCATTCCCAACCCCCAAATCCCCATTTTTCCAATTTTTTCCCATTTTTTCCCATTTTTCCCATTTCCCCCCATTTTTCCCCAGGTGAACAGCCTGGGATTGGCATTCCCAACCCCCAAATCCCCATTTTTCCCATTTTTTCCCCATTTTTCCCATTTTTCCCAGGTGAACTGCCTGGGATTGGCATTCCCAACCCCCAAATCCCCATTTTTCCCATTTTTTTCCCCATTTTTCCCAGGTGAACTGCCTGGAGGGGCAGCTCCCCCATTCTCAATCCCCAAAATCCCAATTTTTCCCATTTTTCCCAGGTGAACTGCCTGGGGTTGGCATTCCCAACCCCCCAGTCCCATTTTTGTCCCATTTTTCCCATTTTTTTCCCATTTTTCCAGGTGAACTGCCTGGAGCCTCACCCTCATTCCCAACCCCCAAATCCCCATTTTTCCCATTTTTTTCCCATTTTTCCCATTTTTCCAGGTGAACTGCCTGGAGCCCCACCCTCACCTGCCCGTGCTGGCCACCAGCGGGCTGGACCACGACGTGAAGATCTGGGCGCCCACGGCCGAGGCGCCCACGGAGCTGCGCGGCCTCAAGGAGGTGCGGGCTGGGATTCCCGGGATTCCCGTGGGGTCTGACCCGGGATTTCCATGGAATCTGACCCGGGATTCCCGTGGAATCTGACCCGGGATTTCCATGGAATCTGACCCGGGATTCCCGTGGGGTCTGACCCGGGATTCCCGTGGGGTCTGACCCGGGATTCCCATGGAATGTGACCCGGGATTTCCATGGAATCTGACCCGGGATTCCCGTGGGGTCTGACCCGGGATTTCCGTGGAATCTGACCCTGGATTCCCATGGAATCTGACCCGGGATTTCCATGGAATCTGACCCTGGATTCCCGTGGAATCTGACCCGGGATTTCCATGGAATCTGACCCTGGATTCCCGTGGAATCTGACCCGGGATTCCTGTGGGGTCTGACCCAGGATTCCCATGGAATCTGACCCGGGATTCCCTTGGAATGTGACCTGGGATTCCCGTGGAATCTGACCCAGGATTCCCTTGGAATGTGACCTGGGATTTCCGTGGAATCTGACCCAGGATTTCCATGGAGTCCGACCCGGGATTCCCATGGAATGTAACCCGGGATTCCCATGGAATCTGACCCGGGATTCCCATGGAATGTGACCCGAGATTCCCGTGGAATCTGACCCGGGATTCCCTTGGAGTGTGACCCGAGATTCCCGTGGAGTCTGACCCGGGATTCCCTTGGAATCTGACCCGGGATTCCCATGGAATGTGGCCCAGGATTTCCATGGAATATGACCCAGGTTTCCCATGGACTGTGACCTGGGATTCCCATGGAATCTGACCCGGGATTTCCATGGAATGTGACCCCGGTTTTCCATGTAATCTGTCTCGGGTTTTCCATGGAATGTGCCCTGGGATTTCCATGGAATCTGACCCGGGATTCTCATGGAATGTGACCCTGAATTCCCATGGAATGTGACCCAGGATTCCCATGGAATGTGACCCCGGTTTTCCATGTAATCTGACTCCAGTTTTCCATGGAATCTGACCCCGGATTTCCATGGAATGTGACCCCGGTTTTCCATGGAATCTGACCCCGGATTCCCATGGAATGTGACCCCGGTTTTCCATGTAATCTGACCCCGGATTCCCATGGAATGTGACCCCGGTTTTCCATGTAATCTGACCCCGGATTTCCATGGAATGTGACTCCAGTTTTCCATGTAATCTGACTCCAGTTTTCCATGGAATGTGACCCCGGTTTTCCATGTAATCTGACTCCAGTTTTCCATGGAATGTTCCCCGGATTCCCATGGAATTTCCCCCTTTTCCCCCCGCAGGTGATCAAGAAGAACAAGGTGGAGCGGGACGAGGACAGCCTGCACCACACGGACATGTTCGACAGCCACATGCTCTGGTTCCTGATGCACCACCTGCGCCAGCGCCGCCACCACCGGGTACGGCTGCCTGCTCCTGCTTCTCCCTCCTCCATCCCACTTTTCCCTCCTTTTTCCCACTTTTCCCTCCTTTATCCCACTTTTCCCTCCTTTTTCCCACTTTTCCCTGCCTTTTTCCCACTTTTCCCTCCTTTATCCCACTTTTCCCTCCTTCATCCCACTTTTCCCTCCTTTTCCCCACTTTGCCCTCCTTTTCCCCACTTTTCCCTGCCTTTTCCCCACTTTTCCCTGCCTTTTTCCCACTTTTCCCTCCTTTTTCCCACTTTTCCCTCCTTTTTCCCACTTTTCCCTCCTTTTTCCCACTTTTCCCTGCTTTTTCCCCCACTTTTTTTTGGGTGTGTTTCTTCCCCTTAGTCCCACCTTTCCCCCCTCCTCCCTCTTTTCCCATTTCCCACCGTTTTTCCTACTTTTCCACCTCTTCTCCCACTTCTTCCTGCTTTTCCTATTTTCCCCAAGTCCCCATTTCTGACCTTGTTTTCCCCCCTTTCTGAGCCTGTTTTCTCCGTTCCTGACCCCATTCCCCATTTCTGACCCCATTCCTGCCCCCATTTTCCCCAGTTCTGTCCCTATTTCCCTATTCCCCCCTTCCTGACCCCATTTCCCCTATTTCTGACCCCATTTCCTCAATCCCCTCATTTCTGATCCCATTCCTGCCCCATTTCCCCCATTCCTGACCCTGTTTCTGCCCCCATTTCCCCCATTCCTGACCCCGTTTCTGACCCTTTTCCCCCATTTCTGACCCCATTTTCTCATTCCTAACACTGTTTCTGCCCCATTTTCCCCATTCCTGACCCTGTTTTCCCCTTTTCCCCATTTCTGACCCTGTTTCTGCCCCGTTTTTCCCATTTCCCTGTTCCTGCCCCGTTCCTGCCCCATTTCCCTGTTTCTGACCCCATTCCTGCCCCCATTTCCCCATTCCTTCCCTATTCCTGCCCTATTCCTGCCCCCTTTCCCGGTTCCTGCCCCGTTTCCCGGTTCCTGCCCCGTTCCTGCTCCGTTCCTGCCCCGTTTCCTGGTTCCTGCCCCGTTCCTGCCCGATTCCTGCCCCCTTTCCCCGTTCCTGCCCCGTTCCTGCCCCGTTTCCCGGTTTCTGCCCCATTCCTGCCCCGTTCCTGCCCCCTTTCCCCGTTCCTGCCCCATTCCTGCCCCGTTCCCGGTTCCTGCCCCGTTCCTTTCCCGGTTCCTGCCCCCATTTCCTGGTTCCTGCCCCGTTCCTGCCCCCATTTCCTGGTTCCTGCCCCGTTCCTTTCCCGGTTCCTGCCCCGTTCCCGGTTCCTGCCCGGTTCCTGACCCGCTCCTTCCCACTTTCCCCGTTCCTGCCCCCTTTCCCCGTTCCTGCCCCATTCCTTTCCCGGTTCCTGCCCCGTTCCCGGTTCCTGACCCGCCCCTTCCCGCTGTCTCCCCGCAGCGCCGCCGGGACCCCGGGGCCGATTCCCCCTCGGACGACTCCGGGAGCTCCTCGGACACGTCGGACGATGAGGAGGAGGGGCCGGACCGGGTGCAGTGCATGCCCTCGTGAGCCCCAAAACCCCCCAAAAAAACCCCAAAAAAACCCCAAAAAACCCCCAAAAACCCCAAACCCGGGGGGCCCCACCCCACTAACACTTGGAGCTTTCTATTGACCTTGTTCAGCCCCCCCCAATTCCCGGTTTTTCCCCTTTTTTGGGGTCCCCTTCCCCTTTTTTTCCCTTTTTTCCCCTTTTTTGGGGTCCCCTCCCCCTTTTTTCCCCTTTGTTGGGGTCCCCCCTCAATTTGGGGGGGTCCGGGGGGGGATTTTTACTGCCCCCTCCCCCCAGTTTTTTTGGGACCCCAACCCCACCCCTTAAGCTCTTCAAGCGCCCCCTTTTTGGGGAGGGGGGGGTCCCACCCCTTTTTCCTCATTTTCCCTCTTTTCTCCTCATTTTCTCCCCCCTTTTTTCTCATTTTTCCCACTTTTCCCCCTTTTTCTTTCCCCCCATTTTTCCCTCCCCTTTTTTTCTCTTATTTTCCTTTTTTTCCCCCCACTTTTCCCTTTTTTTCCCCACCATTTCCCCCCCTTATTTTCCCCATTTTTCCCCCATTTTTCCCCAATCCCCCCCACCTTTCACCCCCTTTTTTTCCCATTTTTCCCCTTTTTTCCCCCATTTTTCCCCGTTTTCCCCAGGGGGGTCTCCCTCCCTCTGTACATAGCCGTGATTTGCACTTGGTTTGGCCCCTTTTACCCCCCCAAAAACCCCCAAACCCCCCAAAAACCCCTTTCATTTCCCATTTCTTTTATCGGGGGAGGGGTTCAGGGGGGTTTTTTTGGGGGGAAAAACCCCCAAAATTTCCCTGTTTAGAGGCCTAATTTTATATTGTATTAAAAACCAAATGGGCCTGGGAGTTCTCCCTGGCAGAGCTGTAAAAGTTGGGATATATATTATATATAAATGCAATAAAAACTGACTCAACGAGCCCCAGACTCCCCAAAATTTCTCTCCCACCCCTCCCTGAACCTTCCCCAGTTTGATTTTTACCCTTTTTCCCCGGATTTTCCCCCAAAAACCCTCGCACAGAGCAGCTTTTTTCCATCTTTATCAATACACAGTCAGCACGGTCTGGGGGGGGGGGAGGGGAGGGGAGGGAATTTGGGGAGGGGGGGACACCCGGAGACCCCCCCGGGGGGGGTTGGGGACACCCCTGGGTCCCCCCCCCAATCCCATCCCGACGTTGGGGAGGTTCAAAAACGTCAATTTTCACCAAATCCAGCGTTTTTCACAGAGATTTGGGGACATTGCTGGGGTTGGGGACAATAAATAAGGGTGGGGGGGAGGGGACAGGGATAAATTTGGGGAGGGGGGGTTGGGGACACACGAGCCGGTGGCTGCTGCGGGTTTTAGCTTTTATTAAATAAAATATATTAATTAATTAACATTTAATTAACTCTGCTGGGCCCCACCCACCCCCCTGGGTTAGTAACTAAACCTGAACCCCAAAAATCCCCACCCCTCCTCCCCCCTGCCCAGTTTGGGGGCTCCTCCCGCCCAGTTTGGTACTGGGAGGAGCCCCCCAAAAAATATTTATGGGGGGGTGGGCGGCCAGAGTGCCCCCCCTTAAAAAAATTGGGATTTTGGGGGTTTTTCCCCAATTTTAGGGGTCATTTCTTGCTGCCCATCACCCAAAAAAAAGAGAATTTTGGGGGGGTTTCCCTCAATTTTGGGGGGGTCACCACTTTCAGCCTCCCCCCCAAAAAATAGATTTTATTTGGGGGGGGGTCACCATTTCATTCCCCCCAAAAATGGGAATTTTGGGGTTTTTTTCCTCAATTTTGGGGGGGTCACCACTCGCTGTCCCCCCTCCCTTTTGTCACCTCCTTGTCCCCTCCTGCCCCTCCTGGGGGGGGGTTGAGACCCCCCCCCCAAAATCAGCCTCGACCTCGGCGCCCTCCCGACCTCCCCCTGCCCTCCTGTGCCCCCCCCCCCCAAAAAAAATTTGGGGGGGTCCCGGTGCTGGTGACCCCCCCAAAATTGGGGTGGGGGGTCCCAATGTCTGTGACCCCCCCAAAATTGGGGTGGGGGGGTCTCAGTCCCTGTCACAGACCCCCCCTCAAATGAGGGACCCCAAAATTTAGGGTGGGGGGGGTCCCCAATAATTTTAACCCCCCCAAATTGGGGTGGGGGGGGGTGGTCCCATTTTTCATGCCCCCCCCCTCAACTTACCCACACTGGGGGGGGGGTCCCCATGGGAATTGCCCCCCCCTCCCCCATTTCGGGGGGTTTAAGCCCCTCCCCCTCCCAAGCCCCTCCCCCCCCAGGGGTGAAAAGTGGGGAGGGGTCTCTGGGGGGGCGGGGGGGGCTCCTGGAGCTGCTCAGGCCTTTTTCGGGGGGGGGGCCAGCTTGATGATCTCCTCCTCCGAGGGCTGCCGGATGATGTCTGGGGGGGGGGACACGGGGGGTCAGGGGGGGCTGGGGGTGTCACCCCCCCCCACCCACATAGAGGGTCCCCAACACTGCCCGGGGGGGTCCTGTCCCCCCCTTGGGGTCCCTGTCACAGCTTTGGGACAATGGGGTGGGGGGTCCCCAACTCCTCTTCGCGGGGTCCCTGTCCCAACCCTGGGGGTAATTGGGGAGGGGTCGTTGTCCCTGCTTGGGGACAGTGACAGATCCGGTCCCTGGGGGTGCCTGGGTGTCCCCATCCCCGCCTGTCCCCCGCTGTCCCTGGGTGTCCCCATCCCCGGCCGTCCCCTGTCCCTGTCCCTACCTGTCCCTGTCCCTGTCCCCGCTGTCCCTGTCCCCACCTGTCCCTGTCGCCGCCTGTCCCTGTCCCCGCTGTCCCCATCCGTCCCTGTCCCTGTCCTTGCTGTCCCCGCTGTCCCTGTCCCCATCCGTCCCTGTCCCTGTCGCCACTTCCCTGCTGTCCCTGTCCCTGTCCTCGCCTGTCCCTGTCCCCCCTGTCCCCGCTGTCCCTGTCCCCGCTGTCCCCATCCATCCCAGTCCCTGTCCCCATCCGTCCCTGTCCCTGTCGCCACTTCCCTGCTGTCCCTGTCCCTGTCCTCGCCTGTCCCTGTCCCCCCTGTCCCTGTCCCTGTCCTCGCCTGTCCCTGTCCCCCCTGTCCCTGTCCGTGTCCCCGCTGTCCCTGTCCCCGCTGTCCCTGTCCCCGCTGTCCCCATCCACCCCTGTCCCTGTTCCCATCCGTCCCTGTCCCTGTCGCCACTTCCCCGCTGTCCCTGTCCCTGTCCCCGCCTGTCCCCACTGTCCCCGCTGTCCCTGTCCCCGCCTGTCCCTGTCCCTGTCCCCGCTGTCCCTGTCCCTGTCCCCACCTGTCCCTGTCCCGGCTGTCCCTGTCCCCACCTGTCCCTGTCCCCGCTGTCCCCGCTGTCCCCGCTGTCCCTGTCCCTGTCCCCGCTGTCCCCGTGTCCCCGCTGTCCCCGCTGTCCCCGCTGTCCCCATCCCCGCTGTCCCCGCTGTCCCTGTCCCTGCTGTCCCCGCTGTCCCCGCTATCCCCGCTGTCCCCGCTGTCCCCGCTGTCGCTATCCCCGCTATGCCCGCTGTCCCCGCTGTCCCAGTCCCTGTCCCCGCTGTCCCCGCTATCCCCGCTGTCCCCGTGTCCCCACTGTCCCTGTGTCCCCGTGTCCCGCTGTCCCCGGTCCCCTCTCACCCTTGTACTTCTTGGCGCTGGGGATGCGGGTCAGTTTGGTGTCCACCTCGTCCTCCTCGGAGATCTTGAGCACCTGCGTGCGGTACTGCACCACCTTGGTCAGCAGGTCCGGCCGGCGCGAGATCTCGAAGATGTGCTCGATGTAGGACAGGTTGTCTGTGACACGGGGACAGCGCGGGGACAGCGCGGGGACACACACGGGACACACACGGGACACACACGGGACACGTGCTGGGCTCGGGCCACCCGCGCTGCGGCCGCGGGGGCCCGGAGGGGGCGGGGTGGGGACAGCGAGGGGACAGGGGAGGGACAGGATGGGGACAAGGAGGTGACAGGGATGGGGACAGAGGAGGGACAGGATTGGGACAGGGACGGGGATGGGGACAGGGAGGGGACAGGGATGGGGACAGGATTGGGGACAGGGGACAGGGATGGGGACAGGGGAGGGACGGGGACAGGGATGGGGACAGGGGACAGGGGAGGGACAGGATGGGGACAGGACTGGGGACAGGGGACAGAGATGGGGACAGGGGAGGGACGGGGATAGGGATGGGGACAGGGGACAGGGGAGAGACAGGATAGGGACAAGGATGGGGACAGGGGAGGGACAGGATGGCGACAGGGATAGGGACAGGGGAGGTGACAGGGATGGGGACAGGATGGGGACAGGGACAGGGACAGGGATGGGGAGGGGACAGAGGACAGGGATGGGGACAGGGACAGGGGAGGGACAGGATGGGGACAGGGACAGGGATGGGGACAGGGGAGGTAACAGGGATGGGGACAGAGATGGGGACAAGGATGGAACAGGGGAGGGACAGGATGGGGATAGGGACGGGGACAGGGATGGGGACAGAGATGGGGACAGGCATGGGAACAGGGACAGGGGAGGGACAGGATGGGGACAGGAAGGGGATGAGGACGGGGATGGGGACAGGGAGGGCACGGGATGGGGACAGAGATGGGGACAAGGGTGGGACAGGGGAGTTACAGGATAGGAACAGGGATGGGGACAAGGACAGGGGAGGGACAGGATGGGGACAAGGAGGTGACAAGGATGGGGAAAGGACAAGGATGGGAGGGGGACAGGGATGGGGACAGGGAGGGACAGGGCCAGGGCTCAGGGGACCGGGGTGGGGACCAGCCCAGAGCTGGAGCAGCCCCGGGCACGGGGAGGGGACAGTGCCGGTGGCACGGGTGTCACACCTCGGTCCAGCTTGCTGTGACGCTCCAGGAAGGCGAACCAGTGGTGGCCGGTGGCGATGGCGTCCCCCTCCCCGCTGGGGATGTCCTCGCGACACGCGGACTTGAGCTGCTCCAGGTCCTCGGCTGTGATGTTCTGGGCCAGCTCCTCCAGCAGACTGCGGTACTCGGCCATGGCTGGGGACACAGGGACATTGGGGACATTGGGGACATGGCTGGGGACACAGGGACATGGGGACATGGCTGTTCTGGGCCAGCTCCTCCAGCAGACTGCGGTACTCGGCCATGGCTGGGGACACAGGGACATTGGGGACATGGGGACATCAGGGACATGGGGACATGGCTGTTCTGGGCCAGCTCCTCCAGCAGACTGCAGTACTCGGCCATGGCTGGGGACACAGGGACATTGGGGACATTGGGGACATGGGGACATGGGGACATGGCTGTTCTGGGCCAGCTCCTCCAGCAGACTGCGGTACTCGGCCATGGCTGGGGACACAGGGACATTGGGGACATTGGGGACATTGGGGACATGGGGACATGGCTGTTCTGGGCCAGCTCCTCCAGCAGACTGCGGTACTCGGCCATGGCTGGGGACACAGGGGACAGCAGGGACACTGGGGACATGGCTGGGGACATCAGGGACATGGGGATATGGCTGGGGACACAGGGACATGGGGACATGGCTGTTCTGGGCCAGCTCCTCCAGCAGACTGCGGTACTCGGCCATGGCTGGGGACAAAAGGGACATCAGGGACACAGGGGACATCACAGACACGGGGGACATGGAATGTGGTCTATGGGGGACACTTGGGGACATGAGGGACACAGGACTTGGCCATGGCTGGCGTCAGGGGGGACATGGGACTTGGAGGACATGGCTGTGGCCGGGGACAAGGGTGACACGGAGGACATGAGGGATGTGGGGGACAGGGGACTGGGATGTGGCTGGGGACAGGGGTGACATGAGGGACATGGCCACAGCTGGGGACAGAGGACATGTGGGACATCAGGGACATTAACATGGGGACAGGGGACACGGCCGTGGCTGGGGGACACGGCCATGTGTGACACGAGTGACATGGGGACGGAGCCGTGGGTGACACGAGTGCTCCTGCTCTCAGTCACGCTTGTCACGAGTGTCCCCAGCCTCAGTCCCTGGTGTCACCTGTGTCCCCAGCCTCAGCCACCGGTGCCAGGTCCAGCCCTGGCCTCTGCCACCTGTGTCACAGATGTCCCCAGCCTCAGCCACAGGTGTCACCAGTGTCCCCAGGCTCAGTCTCCAGTGCCAGCCCCAGCCTCAGTCCCTGGTGTCACAAATGTCCCCAGACTCATCCATTGGTGCCACAAGTGTCCCCAAGCTCAGCTGCTCAAGTCACGAGTGTCCCCAACCTCAGTCCTTGGTGTCACCAGTGTCCCCAGCCTCAGCCCCTCCGGTGTCACTGGTGTCCCCAGCCTCAGCCCCCAGTGTCACTGGTGTCCCCAGCCTCAACCCCCCCGGTGTCACTGGTGTCCCCAGCCCTGTCCCCGCTGTCACCGCTCAGCCCCGGTGCCAGCCCAGCCCCCGGCCGTGACTCATGTGACGCTCACGGGATGTGACAGGGACCGAGCAGGGACCGAGCAGGGACCGGCGGCGGCGGCTCCGCGTCCCCCCGGGGGTGGGGCTGGCACAGACCCCCCCGGACACTGTCACCTACCCCGGACACTGTCACCCCCCTGGGCACTGTCACCTACCCCGGACACTGTCACCTACCCCGGACACTGTCACCCCCCTGGGCACTGTCACCTACCCCGGACACTGTCACCTACCTCGGACACTGTCACCCCCCCGGACACTGTCACCCCCCGACACTGTCACCCCCCGGACACTGTCACCTACCCCGGACACTGTCACCCCCCCCTGGACACTGCCACCCCCTGGACACTGTCACCCCCCCGGACACTGCCACCCTCCCCGGACACTGTCACCCCCCTGGACACTGTCACCCCCCTGGACACTGCCACCCCCCCGGACACTGTCACCCCCCCCTGGACACTGTCACCCTCCCCGGACACTGTCACCCCCCTGGGCACTGCCACCCCCCCGGACACTGTCACCCCCCACGGACACTGTCACCCCCCACGGACACTGCCACCCCCCCGGACACTGCCACCCCCCTGGGTACTGTCACCTACCCCGGACACTGTCACCCCCCCCCCTGGACACTGTCACCCCCCCTGGACACTGTCACCTACCCCGGACACTGTCACCCCCCGGGCACTGTCACCCCCCGACATTGTCACCTCCCCCTGGACACTGTCACCCCCCGACACTGCCACCCTCCCCGGACACTGTCACCCCCCCGGACACTGTCACCCCCCCCCCGGGCACTGTCACCCCCCCTTGCCCCCCCCAAATTCCCGCCGCCCCCGCCCCCCCTCGCTGTGTGTGTTGGGGGGGGTCTCAGCCGTGTCTGAGGGGGGGGGGTCACTGTCCCCCCTCTCCCGCCGGTCCCCGTTGCCATGGCGACGCCGCCACCCACGCAGGGATGCGGTTGCCACGGCAACGCATCACCCGCCTGCCCCTTCCCCCCCCCGCACCCATTTTGGGGGGGGGGGATTGGGGGGCTCGGACACGCGGGGGGGGAGGGGGGGATACGCACAGGGACACGGCCACGTCGCTGTCACCCCCTCCCCCCCCTCCCGTGACTCCCCGTAAACAACCCCCCCCCCAACCCCCCACCCCCACCCCGGACCCCCCCACTCGTGACTGCGCTCGGTAAACAACCCCCCCCCCACACACACGTGAGACCCCCCCCGCACCGACACCTGCCCACGCCCCCCGCCCCTCCCCCCGCCGGCAACAGACGCTCCCCCCACGCCCCCCCCCACGCACAGACGCGTCCCCCCCACGCTCCTCTCCAATAACAAACCCCCCCCCAGCCCCTCCCCCCACGCACGAAGCCGGCCCCCCTCCCCCCCCAGCCCCTCCCCCCCCGTGTCCAGCGCGCGGCCCCTTTAAGGCCGCCCATGACTCAGCCCCGGCCGGACACGGGGCCTTCCGCCGGGGGGGGGCGGGGACCGGGACCCCCCCGCCGCTCCCGCCCCTCCCCCGTTCCCAGGCCCGGCCCCGGGACCCGCCAGGAAAAGGATCGGGATGGGGGGGGAGGGGAAATACCCACGACCCCCCCCCGCCCCACCGCGCGACCCCCCCCTCGCGCCCCATTCACGTTTCTCATGCAAAGCGCCTCATGAATATTCACGAGGGGCGTGGCCCCGCGGGGGCCCATTCAGTGGGGCGGGCGGGGGGCTCGGGGGGGTTCGGGGGGGTTCATCCCGGCCTGGGGGGGCCGCGACACGGCGGGGGGGGCGCGACACGGGTGGGACGGAGCCCCCCGGCCTTCGTGTCCCCCGTGGGGGGGTCCGGGGGGCGCCGATGCCATCGCTGCCCCCCCCCCCCCCCCGCCGTGCCCACCCCCCCTCCGCGTGTTTTTGGGGTGGGTGGGGAGAGCGGGACGCGGGGGGAGGGTCCCCCACGAGCCCCCCCCACGCAGCGTGGGGACAAGGGGCCCTTTGTGGCTCGGGGAGCGGCGCCGCCGCCTCCGGCCCCCCCGGGCCCCCCCGGAATGCGAGGCACGGCCCCGGCCCCACGGACACGGCCCCGGCCCCGCTGTCCGGCCCCACGGACACGGCTCGGCCCCACGGACACGGCTCGGCCCCACGGACACGGCTCGGACACACGGACACGGCTCCGGTCCCTCCGTGCCCCCCCCGCGGCCCCGCCCTGCCCCACGGCCACCGCCGCCCTCCTGCCCCGCCGTGTCGCGGGGGTCCCACGCGTGTCGCGGGGGTCCCGCCCTGCCCGGCGGCCGCAGCATCCCCGGGCACATCTGGGGCACATCTGGGGCGCAGCTGGGCGCGATCCTTCCCCCTGCACACCCCATCGTGCCTCAGTTTCCCCACGCGGGGCCGCTCCGTGGGACGGGGCACGGGTGGGGTGGGGGGCGATGGATCCCGGGACCCCCCCCGCCCCGTCCCGGTCCCCCCGGTCCCTCTCGGGGGCCCCCGCCCGGTCCCGGCGCGGGGATGCGGAAGCGGCGCCTCCCGCGGCCCAGTTCGGGACCAGTTCGGGACCAGTTTGGGACCAGTTCGGGACCCGCCGGCGGCGCGTGACCGCCTCAGCGCCCCTTCCCCACGCGCGGGACCCCCCCGAGGTGTCCCCAAACCCGTTTTGGGGGGGCCCGGGGGGGGTCTCGCCGGTCCCGGGGGATGCGGCGGCAGCGCCGGTACCGGGCGGTCCTGGGAGCGCCGGGCGGCACCGCGGGGACGGGACGGGAGCGCGCGGGGACAGCGCGGGGACACCCACGGGGGGCTCGGGTGGGACCCGCGGGGGGGGGAGGACCCCGTGTCCCGCGTGGGGAGCGGGACGGGCGGGACGGGACCGGGATGGGGACCGGGACCGGGACCGGGACCGGGACCGGGACGGGGACACAGACACGGACACGGACACGGGGGTGGCGGGTCCCGCGTCCCGCGTGGGCACCGGGAGCCACCGAGTGTCCCCCCCGCCCACAGCGTGTCACGGGTTCGAGCCCCCCCGGCAGCGAAACGGGAAGTGAAAGGAGGGGGATGGGGGCACCGGGGAGGACGGGGAGCACCGGGGGAGCCTGTCCGGGACCCCCGGCGCCGTTAACCCCTTCCTGCCCGCCGGGGGGGCTTCACCGGAGCGGGGGGGATGCTCCGGCGGGCGGGGGGGGTCACACAGGGCGGGGGGGCCGTCACCGCCGTCCGGGGCCGCTGGAGCGCACCGGGAGCGGCCCCGGGAGCGGCCCCGGGAGCGGCCCCGGGAGCGGATGGAGGCGGCGGCCGCGGGGTCCATCCGGCGCCGGTGCGGGCGGCGGGGCCGCCGGCGGGGCCGGGGGTCGCTCGGTGGGTCCGGGGGCTCCCCCACCCACCCGCACTTACCGGCCGCGGGCGCTGCCGGTGCCGGTGCCGGTGCCGGTGCCGCCGCTCGGGCTCTCGGTGCCGCCGCTCTGAGCGGGGGTGGGCGGGGCTTAACGGGGCGGGGTCGCAGGGGGAGGGGCTTGGAGGGGCGGGGTCAGCCGGGAGGAGCCGCCCCGCCCTCCCCCCCTGCCCAGGGTCCCCCGCGGGAGAGATTTGGGGTCCCCGCGGTGTCACCGGCCGGGCTGGGGGCAGGGGGGGACAAGGGGGGGACAAGGGGGGGACAAGGAGGGGACAAGGAAGGGACAAGGAGGGGACATTGTCACACACGGCCCCGGGAGGGGATCGGGGACAGGGATCCACTCTGGGATCCGGAATTGGGGCCTGGTAATGGGGTCTGGTACTGGGATCCCATACTGGGATCTGGAACTGGGGACTGGTAATGGGATTGGCAGCTGGGATCCCATACTGGGAGCTGGGAATGGGATTCCAAACTGGGATCTGGAATGGGAGTCTCATACTGGGATCTGGCACTGGAATCTACTAATGGATCCCATACTGGGATCTGGGAATAGGAACCCATACTGGGATTCCAAACTGGGATCTGGCGCTGGGATCTGGTATTGGGATCTGCAGCTGGGATCCCATACTGGGAACCCATACGGGGATTCCAAGCTGGGATCTGTTAATGGGATCCCATGCTGGGATCTGATTTTGGGGTCTGCAGCTGGGATCCCATACTGGGATCTGTTACTGGGATCTGGTGATGGGATCCCATACTGGGATCTGGGAATGGGATCCCGTACTGGGATTCCAAACTGGGATCTCTCACAGGGATCCCATACTGGGATTCCAAACTGGGATCTCTCACAGGGATCCCTTACTGGGATTCCAAACTGGGATTCCAAACTGGGATCTCTCACAGGGATCCCATACTGGGATTCCAAACTGGGATTCCAAACTGGGATCTCTCACAGGGATCCCGTACTGGGATTCCATACTGGGATTCCAAACTGGGATCTCTCACAGGGATCCCATACTGGGATTCCAAACTGGGATCTCTCACAGGGATCCCATACTGGGATCTGTCCCTGGGATCCCACCGGGGCTCTCTGGGGTCTCACACTGAGACCTCCCCCCCCCCTTCCCCTGGGGACACCTCCTGGTCCTCTGGGACCTGGCCTGGTCATCATCATCATCATCATCATCATCATCATCCTCATCATCATTGTCGTCATCATCATCATCCTCCTCATCATCATCACTGTTTTCATCATCATCATCATGATTGTCAATGTCATCATCACTGTTGTCATCATTTTCATCATCATCATCATCATCATCATCATTTTCATTGCCATCACTGTCATTGCCATCATCTTCATCATCATCGTCACCGTCATCGTCTTCATCATCTTCATCCTCACCATCCCCAGTGATCCCCTCCAGGACCTCCTCAGGCCCCGGCAGCTCCTCCTCACCCTCATCCTCCTCATCCTCCTCCCCCTCCTCCTCCTCCTCACCCTCCTTCTCCTCACCCTCCTCATCCTCCATGTCCAGCCATGCTGCTGGCCTGGGGACACGGGGGGGACAGAGGGGGGACACCGGGTGTGGGGTGACACTGGGGTGACACTGGAGTGACACTGGGGTGACCCTGGGGTGACACTGGGGTGACGTTGGCTGTAGGGGGCACTGTGGATGGGTGGCACTCATGTGGCCAGTGCCATTGACCATGGGGTGACACTGAGGTGACACAGGTGGTGACACTCACGGGCTCAGTGCCATTGACCATGGGGTGACACTGAGATGACACAGGGGTGACACTCACATGGTCAGTGCCATTGACCATGGAGGTGACACTGAGGTGACACAGGGGTGACACTCACATGGTCAGTGCCATTGACCGTGGGGTGACACTGAGGTGACACAGGGGTGACACTCACGTGCTCAGTGCCATTGACCACGCCCAGCTGTGGCCGGGACAGGTCGATGTCGAAGGGGACAGGAGGGGACGAGCTGGGGGAGGGGACAGAGGGGACAGAGGGGACAGAGGGGACAGGGACCCTGGGAGAGGGGACAGAGGGGACAGAGGGGTCAGGGACCCTGGGAGAGGGGACAGAGGGGACAGAGGGGACAGAGGGCCCCGTCCAGAGCGTCCTCCTGGGGGGATCACGGTGAGGTGAGGGCCCCCCGTGTGTCCCCTGAGTGTCCCCCGAGTGTCCCCGAGGTTTGGGGGTCACGGGGGGGGGGGGTGTGGCGGGACCCCCCCGCACTGCCCCAGCTCTGAGCTTGGAGTTCCCGCAGAGGGGCCCTAGGGGGGTTCCGGGGGGGTTCGGGGGGGGGTTCTGGGGCACCCCCAAATTTTCCCCCCCTCCCCTCCCCACAATGAGGCGCTGCCCCCCCCCTCCCCCCGCGTGCTGCTGTTGGGGGGGGCTCAAATTTGGGGGTGGGGGTGACGGGGGGCAGAACAGGCGGGAATGGGGAGGGGGGTGACGGGGATGAGCCCCCCGGGTCCCCCCCGGTGTCGCCGCTCGGGGGGGGGAGGGGCGGGGGGTCCCCGGTGTCCCTCGGGATTGAGGCCGCGGCGGGGGGGGGGGGGGGGATGATCCGGGGGGATTAAACGCGGGAATCTCCCGGCAGCACCCCGGGGCTTTAACCCTGCCCGGTGCGGGGGGGGCTCGGCAGCGCCCCCCCACCCCCCCCGGGACCCCCCCGGGACACCCGACCCCCCCCCGGGGCAGGGGAGCCCCCCCCAAACCGGCGGGGGGCACCCCCGGGACCGCCGCGGGAAAAAGGGGGGGGGGAGATGGGGAGGGGTGAGAATCGGCCGTTCCCATGGCAACCACATCCCCATGGCAACCATCCCTATGCCAACCACATCCCCATGGCAACCATGCCCATGGCAACCACATCCCCATGGCAACAGCATCCCCATGGCAACCATTGCCCGTGGCAACCATCCCTATGCGAGCCACATCCACATGACAACCATTGCCCGTGGCAACCTGTCCCCATGGCAACCTGTCCCCATGGCAACCTGTCCCCATAGCAACCCCATCCCCACGTAACCATGTCCCCATGGCAACCACGTCCCCATGGTAACCATGTCCCCCATAGCAACCGCCACCCATCGTGACCCTCCTCCCCTGGCAACCTGTCCCCATGGCAACCACGTCTCCATGGAAACTCCATCCCCATGGCAACCACCACCGCGCAGTGACCTTCTCCCCTGGCAACCGCGTCCCCATGGCAACCACATCTCCATAGCAACCACATCCCCATGGAAGCTCCGTCCCCATGGCAACCGCCTCCCGTAGCAACCCCTCCCCTCAGCATCCCGTTCCCATGGCAACCGCCCCCTGCCTGTTTCCCTGCCCCCCCCGGGACCCCCAGTTTGGAGAGGGGGCGTCAAGGGGACATTGGGGGGAATTTGGGGGAAATTTGGGAAAATTTGTGGGAATTTTGGGGAATTTGGGGCAATCTGAGGGGTCTGGGGGTCTCCCCCTCCCCTCCCAGTCCATCCCAGTACACGGGGGGGGGTTTTAAACTGGTTTATTGCTCTGCGGGGGGGGGGAAAGGGGGGGGGTCCGGGTGCCCCCCCCCCAATTCAGGGGGTCCCGATCCCCCCTCCGGGTTAGTTTTGGGGTGGGGGAGGGGCTCGGGGGAGGGGATCAGTAATAAGTTTCCTTCTCCACCCAGCCTGCAAAAAAAAAGGGGAGGGGGCGTCAGGGGGACCCCAAACCCCAAATCCCAAACCCCAAATCCCGGGGACCCCCCAAACCCTCGGGGTTTGATTTTTTGGGGTGCCCCCCATTTTTGGGGTTTTCTCCCATTTTATTCCAATTCCCCCCTTTTTTTTTAATTTCCCTCCCATTTTTTTGGGTTCTCCCCCATTTTTTATGGTTTTCCCCATTTTTTTGGGGTCCCCCCCATATTTTGACTTTTAACCCATTTTATTCCCATTTTCCCCAATTTTATTCCCATTTTCCCCATTTTTTTTAAATTTCCCCCATTTCGCTCCCATTTTTTTGAGTTCCCCCCATTTTTTGGGGTTCCCCCCAATTTTTGGACTTTTAACCCATTTTATTCTCATTTTCCCCTATTTTATTCCCATTTTCCCCATTTTTTTTATAATTTCCCCATTTCCCTCCCATTTTTTAGGGTGTCCTCCCCCCTTTTTTGGGTTCCCCCCATTTTTTGGGGTTTCCCCCCCATATTTTGGATTTTAACCCATTTTATTCCCATTTCTCCCATTTTATTCCCATTTTTTTAAAATTTCCCCCATTTCCCTCCCATTTTTTGGGTTCCCCCCATTTTTTTGGGGTTCCTCCCAATTTTTTTGGGGTCCCCCCCATATTTTGGATTTTAACCCATTTTATTCCCATTTTTTTTAAATTTCCCCCATTTCCCTCCCATTTTTTTGAGTTCCCCCCCATTTTTTTGGGGTCCCCCCAATATTTTGGGGTTCCCCCCGTTTTTGGGGTCTCACCTCCGGGGTACCTCCTCAGGATCAGCTTCCTGACCTCGTCGTAGGCGAAGATCAGCAGCGAGTAGGGGAAGGCGCAGAACCACCAGGTCACCCTGGCCACAAAAAAAAAACCCAAAAAACCCCAAAATTGGCGCCCCAAAATTTGGGGGACCCCAAATCCCTGTTGGGTTTGAAGCTCCGTTTTTACCTCCCCCAATTTTTTCAATTTTTAAATTTTTTAATTCCCATTTTTGGATATTCCACCCCCAGTATTTTCATTTTCCCTCCCATTTTTTTGGTTCGTCGGGGATTTTTTTGGAGGGGAATTTTGGGGATTTTTTTGGGGGGGATTTGGATTTTTTTTCGGGGGTGTTGGAGAGGTTTGGGATTTTTTTTGGACGGGATTTCAAGTAGAATTGGGGATTTTGGGGGATTTTGGATTTTGGGGGATTTGAAGAAGTTTTAGGATTTTTTTGAGGAAGGATTAGGAAGAGGGATGGGGTTTGGGGTGGATTTGTGGGAGTTTTGTGGGATTTTTTTGGGATTTGGGTTTTTGGGGCAGATTCAGAGCAGTTTTAGGATTTTTGGGGAGGTTTTGTAGGGGAATTGGGGATTTTGGGGGGATTTGGGATTTTTTGGGGGGATTTAGAAGAGGGATGGGGTTTGGAGTGGATTTGTGGGGGAATTGGGGATTTTTAGAGATTTAGGTTTTTTTGGGGCGGATTCGGAGCAGTTTTAGGATTTTTGGGGGGTGGATTTGGAGGGGAATTGGGGGTTTTTTTTTGGGGTGGGGGTTTTTGGGGTGTCCTCACTTGAGGGGGTACATCCTCAGCGCCACCCCCATGCCCGGGCAGTAGGACAGGAACGCCGCCAGCGCCGTCTCCTCCAGCAGCCCGAAAATCAGGATCTTGTTCCTAAAAAATCGGGGGGATTTGG
>NC_140055.1:2762859-3135359 GCF_963513975.1 Fringilla coelebs
CAGAGCCCAAAACAGGGACCACAGGGGCTGTCACCTGTCACAGGCTCTCAGGGACTGGGACCAGCTGAGCGCCGGCTGTTTGAGCCTCGCACAAATCCTGCCTGGCTGGGGCTCCTACGCAGCGCTCCGTGAGCATCACTGAACGGGAGGAGATGCAGCACCACCCTGGGGACCCGCCAGCTTCGCGGGGCACTCCTGTCCTCCCACCTGAGACAGGGCCTGAGCCACCCGTGCCCAGCTGGCACCGGGCAGCGCCAGCCACGGCGCACAGGGACGTGGGCAGCAACGCTCTGCACCAAAACTCCTCTAAAACACACACACACACAACTCAAGCCGACTTGGAGAGAGCGTTTAGAAAGTGAATTTTCTACTTACCCAGCTCAGCACCTGGGAGAGAGAGAAAGGTTACAGGGCAGGCGCAGCACGGCAGGATACTCACCGATGAGGAGCGGCTAAAGGACCGGCTGCGGCGCCGCCTCCGCCTGTGCTTACGCCGGCTGCTTTTGCAGCTCCGGTAGCTGCCCTCGCGGTCCCGGGAGCGCCGGTACTCGTAGGAATGTCGGTACTCGGGCTCGTAGTAGGCGTCGCCCCGCTCGCGGCTGTAGTCGTTGCGCCGGTAGCTGTCACAGTAACGCCGGTCGTAGGCCCTGCGGTCTGCTGAGTGGTCGTCGTAGCTGGGCACGGGGATGGGGAGGGGGGGTGTGTTACTCCCTCTCAGAGGGATTCAGCACACTTGAGATAGCCCAGATACCCCAAATGGCAAAAAAATTTAGCAGGATGGTGTTTGAGGTAGTGTTGGAAATGGAAAAAAGGCAAAATAACAAAGGTCTTACAGGGAAAAACCAAGCCAGGGCCAGAGGTTCTTGCTCTCAGAGGGACCCCAGCACAACTGAGATAGCTCTGCTACCCCAAATGGTATAAAAGTAGCTGGATGGCTTCTGAGGTAGTGTTGGAAATGGAAAAGTTTAGTAAAAGGCAAAATAAAAAAGCTCTTACAGGGAAAAATCTCTTGCTCCGGCTCGGTTTTTGCTCTCAGAGGAACTCAGCACACCTGAGATAGCCCAGATACCCCAAATGGCAAAAAAATTTAGCAGGATGGCTTCTGAAGTAGTGTTGGAAATGGAAAAAAGGCAAAATAACAAAGGTCTTACAGAGAAAAAACAAGCCAGGGCAAGCGGTTCTTCTGAGGTAGTGTTGGTAATGGAAAAAGGTTTAATAAAAGGCAAAATAAAAAAGGTCTTACAGGGAAAAACCTCTTGTACGTGGTTCAGTTTTTGCTCTCAGAGGAACCCAGCACACCTGCAATAGTCTGCTACCCCAAATGGTATAAAAGTAGCTGGATGGCTTCTGAGGTAGTGTTGGAAATGGAAAAAAGGCAAAATAACAAAGTTCTTACAGGGAAAAGCCAAGCCAGGGCAAGAGGTTCTTGCTCTCAGAGGGACCCAGCACACCTGAGATAGGCCAGCTACCCCAAATGGCAAAAAAATTTAGCAGGATGGCTTCTGAAGTAGTGTTGGAAATGGAAAAAGGTTTAATAAAAGGCAAAATAACAAAGGTCTTACAGGGAAAAGCCAAGCCAGGGCAAGAGGTTCTTGCTCTCAGAGGAACCCAGCACACCTGAGATAGCCCAGCTACCCCAAATGGCAAAAATTTAGCAGGATGGCTTCTGAGGTAGTGTTGGAAATGAAAAAAGGTTTAATAAAAGGCAAAATTAAAAAGCTCTTACAGAGAAAAACTGAGTCAGGGGAAAGTGGTCCTTGCTCCTGCTGAAACACCCCACAAAAAGGATTATTTCCTTTGTTCTCTTCTTTTTCTAGTGAATTCTGTCCCACAAATTACCTAGGCTGGACCTCTTGGCCTCTGTCCAATCGGGCAGCCCCAGGTCTGAGGTGAAGTCCCAAAGGTCTTATGAGGTGTCTTTGTACCAAATTGAGGAGAGAAACTTCTGGGCTTTTTGCCTTTTTAAGCAGACAAAAAATAATTTGCTCACTCCATCAACAGGGAGCACATTCCTGCATGGGGGAACGTTGAGGGGTTGGAGTGGACTTGAAGATCATCATCACCTCTCACTAGAGCAGACTGCCTTGTCCAAGCTGACAGGGTTGGGGCAGCCCCATCCAACCTGTGTGCCAGTGTCTCACCACCCTCACAGGGATATCTTCCTCATGTCTAGCCTAAATTCTCTCTCTTTCAATTTGTACCCATTGCTCCTTGTCCTATCACTACAGTTCCTCATGGAGGGTCCCTCTCCAGCTTCCTTTTAGGGCCCTTTTAATACTGCAAGGTGCTGTGAGGTCTTCACACAGCCTTCTCTTCTCCAGGCTAGAAATTCTCCCAGCCCCAATTCTCCTCCCACAGCCTTCTCTTCTCCAGGCTGCAAAACACTCCCAGCCCCAATTCTCTCAGCCTTTCTCCATAAAGGTGTTCAAGTCCTCTTAACAACTTCCCAGCCTCCTCTGGACCTGTTCCAACAGTTCCATGTCCTTGTTATGTTGGGAACACCAAAACTTTTGTAGTGTTTTGAGGGGTGGGAGCCCAAGGCAAGAAGGCACAAACTGTCAACCCATGGCATAACAAGGGGGACAGGGATCTGTGTCCCAGACACTGAGCTGAGGATCCCAGATCTTCCTGTACTGAAACTGTGAAGGGATAGAAGCTCAGCAGGTCCTTTGTTCAGGACCCCTCCTCGAAGGCACCAGCTAGAGCTATTACTTTGTAATTGCACCAAGATTAAACCATTTTTAAGGACTGAGATGTCTGAGACTCTGCTGTGAGAAACCAGGGCTGAGCCAGTAAGGAAACTGGTCTGACTGGGAGTGTGGGGTGTGTAGGGAGTCAAACAGAGCAAGCAGTGGGTCACTGAAGCCACTGCTGTGAAGGGGCCATGGCATAGCTCAAGTGGTGCAGTGGCACTGCCAGAGGGGCTCCTGGGTGTCAGACAGGGAAGTTTCCCTAAGAAGGGAGTGAGGGGCTTTGGTGACAAGCACTGCCCAGGCTGTGACAGCTCAGAGCAGGCCCAGGTCACATGGAACCTGGGTGAGTATGGATGCCTAGGCCATGATTAAGGGACTGGAGCATCTCTCTTAATGAGCAGAGACGGTGGGAGATGTGCCAGGTTAGTCTGGAGAAGACTGACAGGAAATCTCATTATTGCATATCAGTATCTCCAAGGCAGGTGCCAGGACGGTGCCCAGTGACAGGAAGTTGTTCCCAGAGAGGGTGGCAGAGCACTGGCACAGCTGCCCAGGGCGAGCAGGGGTCTCCTTCTCTGAAGAATCCCACATCAGTGTCTCCAAGGCAGGTGCCAGGATGGAGCCAGACACTTCTCAGTGGTGGCCAGCAACAGGATGGGGAGCAATGGCCATAAACTAAAACATACCACGTTCTACCCCAACACAAGGAAGAAGTTGCTCCCACAGAGGGTGGCAGAGCGCTGGCACAGCCGCCCAGGCCGAGCATGGGGTCTCCCTCTCTGGAGACATCCCAAACCCACCTGGACGCGTCCCTGAGCACCGGGTGACCCCAGAGCTCCCTCCCAAGCCAGCCCCTGTGTGACCCTGTGCAGGAGGGCAGGTGTGAGCCCCGCTCACCTCCGGGATCGGACGTGGTAGCTGTCCTCCCGCCGGTGCCGCCGGTCCCGCTCGCTGCTGCTGGACCGGGACCGCGTCCGCCGCCGCTTGTGCTTGCGGCTCCGGTAGCGCTCGTGGTAACTGCCGCGGCTGCTGCGCTCCGACGAGCGGTACCTTCGGGAGTGCGGCATCTGCGGGGACAGCGGGGACACTCAGGGACCTGTGGGGACACCCTGGGGACAGCGGGGACACTCAGGGACCTGTGGGGACAGCGGGGACAACCGGGGGACAGCGGGGACAACCGGGGGACACCGTGGTAACTGCTGCGGCTGCTGCGCTCCGACGAGCGGTACCTTCGGGAGTGCGGCATCTGCTGGGACAGCGGGGACACTCAGGGACCTGTGGGGACAGCGGGGGCACCCTGGGGACAGCAGGGACACCCTGGGGACACCCTGGGGACAGCAGGGACTGTCAGGCACCCATGGGGACAGCGGGGACCCTGTGGGGACAGCTGCATCTGCTGCACTCCATCGAGCGGTACCTTCGGGAGTGCGGCATCTGCTGGGACAGCGGGGACACTCAGGGACCTGTGGGGACACCCTGGGGACAGCAGGGACTGTCAGGCACTCATGGGAACAGCAGGGACCCCGTGGGGACAGTAGGGACCCTGTGAGGATGGCAGGGACCCTGTGAGGACCCCTTGGGGACAGCAGGGACCCTGTGAGGCCCCTGTGAGGACAGCAGGAACCTGTGGGGACGGCAGGGACCCTGTGAGGCCCCCATGGGGACAGGAGGGACCCCGTGAGGCACCTGTGGGGACAGCAGGGACCCTGTGGGGAAGGCAGGAGCAGTGAGACAGTCATGGGGACAGCAGGGACCCTGTGGGGATGGCAGGGACCCTGTGAGGCCCCCGTGGGGACAGGAGGGACCTGTGGGGATGGCAGGGACCCTGTGAGGCCCCCATGGGGACAGGAGGGACCCTGCGAGACCCCCATGGGGACAGCAGGAACCTGTGGGGATGGCAGGGACCCTGTGAGACCCCCATGGGGACAGGAGGGACAGCGAGGCACCCGTGGGGACAGCAGGGCAGCATTAACAGCTGCACAGGACAGGAACACAATGTGTGTGAGTGTGCCAGGGGATCTGGGAGAGAGGAGAGCAACCTCTGAGAGATCCCAGAGCCCCATAGGACAGCATGAGACCAACCCCCCCACACACCATGGTCCTTTTGCCCTGTTCTCTTTCCCAGGTTTGTAACCCTTCTTCACACCCATCTCTACTGCCCACAGCTCCAGGAACACCTTTTGCACCTTTTCTCTTTAAGCTGCCCAGGAAGGAGGGAAGCAGCACCAAGGAAGTTGAAATGAAGCCCTGGATATCACCAGGGTCCCTGAGCAACGTGAGAAATGGATTTCTAGAAAATCCTCAAAACCTGACAGAAGTTTCAAATAAGACTAGATACTTTGGAGAAACAGAACTATGAAAGATGCATTGCAGTAGGACCCATGAAGGGTAATTTTAAATTTACAGCATGGTGTGGCTAAAGCTGACAAGCCAAAAAATTATTATAATGCATTGTCATTAAGAAAGAGTTCATTTCTGATTGTGATGACATGAATTATAACATCTGTGTTTTCTCACTCTTCATATGAGACTGAGAATAGAATAAAAGTTTTTAAAATGCCTCTCAGTTGCCCATGTCTGGGTCAGAAAAAGGCTTAATCCAGCAATGGATGCCCAGACAGCAGCCCCTCAAAACCTCAGGTTTCCTGCCAAGTGACATCTACACTGGGACACAAGGCTGGGGAAGGGTGTGGGGGTATTTGGTCTGTTCAGCTGGGACTGAGGGGAGATCTCAGGGGGCTGCAGCTTCCCCAGGAGGGACAGCTCTGGTTTCTGCTCTGTGTGACAGTGACAGCACCCCAGGGAATGGCCGGAGCTGTGTCAGCGAGGTTTAGGCTGGGTATCAGGAAAAGGTTTTTCCCCAGAGGGTGCTGGGCACAGCCCCAGGGCTGCCAGAGCTCCAGGAGAGATTGGACAATGCTCCCAGAGATGCACAGGCTGGGATTGTTGGCGTGTCCTGGGGAAGGACATCAGGACTTGTTGTGGATCCCTCCCAGCTCAGGAGATTTGTGACACACATCCCTCTGTCCACGGAGCAAACCCTCCCTTCCCAAAGGACAGCAACAGAGCCCTGCAGACCCTCAGGGGGTCTCAGCTCAGCCCCTCTGGAGCCAAGGAGATGCCGAGGTGAGATGGCACAGCGAGTGCAGCCCCTCAGACCCGGCCAGGCCGTGCCCCACAGCTCCCAAACATCCCCCGCACGGCTCTTGGTTCCAAGCACGATTCATGGAATCATGGAACGTTAACTGGGAGGGACCATCGAGCTCACTCAGTCCCACCCCCTGCCATGTGCAGGGCCACCTTCCACTAGCCCAGGCTGCTCCAACACTCGCCCAACCTGGCTTTAAACACCCCGGGGATGGGGCAGCCACAGCCGCTCTGGGAATCCGTGCCAGGGCCACAGGAAAGCCGGAGCTCCCGCGGCGATTTCCCCCATCCAAAACGCCCCTGGCTGCGTCCCCGTCCCCGCCCAGCGCTGACATCACCGCCAGGGCTCGGACAGGCCGAACCGGCCCCGGCGGCGGGGCGATCGGGGGCACGGGCCCGGTTCCGCCCGCACGGGGGCTTTGTCCGGGGTTCCCCCCGAGCCCCGCGGTTTCCAGCCGCGGACTGAAGGGAGCGCGAAGGCGGCGCTGGCGGCCCGCCAAGCCCCGGCTCGGTGGAACGAGCACCGGGGCTGCGTTCCGCAGCGTGGCTGGAAGCGCTTTGGGGACGGTGATGGCGGCCGCGCCGGGCGGGGCCTCCGCCGTGCAGGGCCGGAAGCACCGGGACACCGGGAGAGTTGGGTGGAGGGCGGGGCGGCCTCGGCGAGGAGGCCCCGACCCGGTCCCGCCGGGCCATCCGGCCCCGCCACCCCCGCGGGGACACCCAGGCCGCCGATTCCCACCGCGGCCCCGCCGGGAACCGCAAACCGGGCCCTCCCCGCGCCGCCCTCACCGGCCGCGGCCTACACACCCCGCCCCGGCCCGCGCCGCCCCGCACAGCCACGCACCGTCCTCGCAGCCAGCCCGGTGCGCTTGTCCCACAGGAAATCCGTGATGGCGGCCGTGGGCCCCCGGGCCCCGCTCCAGCTCCTGCCGCCGCCGCCGCCGCCGATCCGGGTCCTGCCAGCCCGCGGGGCCGCGCACGCACGTACGCGCTCACGTACGCACGCACGTAGGCGCGCGGAGCTGCGTCACACCAGGTGGGGCCGGTGGGCGGGGTTAGACACGAGGGGCGGGACCGGTCCCGAACAGCTCCCTCTTTAAGCCACGCCCCCTTCTCGGACCCAGCTGGGCGAGGCCGAGGGGCGGGGCCGGCCAGATCGCCCCGCCCACCCCGTCCCCGAAGCCACGCCTCGCCCTCCTGACGGCGGCGGGACGGTGCCGAGGGGCGGGGTCAACCTATGGGCGTGGCCTATGCTGAGATCCCCGCCCATCGCCTCCGGTAGCCCCTCCCCGTGCCCGCCCACCGTCTTCCAAGCCGCGCCCCCTCCTCGCACCGCTGCCTGCGATGGGGCGGGGCTAGATAGAAGGGGCGTGGTCCCTAGCGGGTAGTCCCGTCCCTCTCTCCTTGAAGCCCCGCCCCTCCTCGGTTCCCCCGGCGGTACCGGGGCCGGACCGGGGGGCGCGTTCTCCTTCCCGAGGCCCCGCCTGACAGCCCCGCCCCGCCCCGCCCGCCGCGGGGTCCCGCCGCCGCCGCCGCTCCGGTGCCGCCCGGGCCTCTCTGCTCCCCGCGCCGCCGCTCCGGTGCCACCGGCGCTTCCCGGCTGCCGGCGGCCGCCGCGCTCGCGCCGGAGCGTGCGCAACAGGCGGGCGCCCGCGGAGCTTCGTGAGCGCTCGGTGAGCGAGTGGCAGCGGGCGGCGAGCGAGCGCCCGCCCGCCCGGGGCCGGGCATGTGCGGCGGGGCGACGGGCAGGGCGCCCGGGCAAGGGCGTTTGAAGGAAACGTGAGGCGAGGCGGCGGCGGCGGGATGGAGGCGGCGCCGCGGCGAAGCCCCGAGCCGCGGGAGAAGCCGCCGGTGCTGGACGGGGAGGCAGCGGGGGCGCCCGCGGGGGCGTCGGGCGCGGCCCCGGCCTCGCCGGCGGCGACGGAGCAGATCGTGGCGGAGGGCGAGGCGGCGGCGGCGGGCACGTTCGTGCAGCGGCAGCTCGGGGCGATGCTGCAGCCCGCCGTGAACAAGTTCTCGCTGCGCATGTTCGGCAGCCACCGGGCCGTGGAGATCGAGCGGCAACGGGTGAAGTCGGCGGGCGCCTGGATTATCCATCCCTACAGCGACTTCAGGTGGGACCGGGGCCCCGCGACCCCCGCCTTGGCACCGGCACCGACCCCCATCCCGGCGCCGGTCCCCTCTCCGGCTCCGGTGCCCGCCGCCGCTGTCCGTGGTGCTGAGCGCGGCCCCGCCGCCCGCCACCGTAGGGGCAACAAGTGCCGGTAGCCGGGGCTCCGCACCGGCCCGGGGAGGCGGCTGCCGACCGCCGGAGCCCGGGGCCGCGCTGCCCCAGCCCCTTCCCGTCGGGGATTATCCCGCCCGCACGGACGGCTCTGTCCTGCCCCGCACCCGCGGGCTCCCGGGGCTCCCGGTGCCCGGGGGCAGCCCGGCTCCGCCGAGCCGCGGAGCTCCGCTGACCCGGCCCCGGGCGTGCGGAGGCGGAGGCGGAGGTTTCTGGGCTTTGCCTGCCCTTAGAGCTTCCCCCGCCCTTCTCGATGCTGTTTTTAATTCGATCAGGAGCCTTCATCCCCCTGGGACGCGGCTCCCCGCGGCTGGAGCGGGGCCGGTCACCCAGCGAGGAGCCGGGCCCGGCTCTCGGTGTCACCGGGATCACAGCGGGAGCTCGGGGATGGATGATGTGGGAGGAACTGGGTGTCACGGGGATGTTGAGTCATATAGGGTGGGCTTTCTCCACGGGGAATGGAGCTGCCAGGCAGTCATCTCCCGCAGCAAGCTGTGACATGGATGATGTCCCCAGCCTGGAGAACAGAGCCAGCACCCGCTGGGGGTCCCTGGCACCTGTAGCCATCCCCCCTCCCCACTGGGCCCCTGCCACTCACCGGGTCCCTTGCACCACCCCAGCATGACACCCAGCCCTGAGAGCCCCTTTTCCCAGGGAAAGCACCTCAAAGTTTGTGAGCCTTGAGCTCGGCAGGAGCGGTTTCTGCAAGCAGCACCGTGAAGGGAGCTGGCAGGTAGACAGACAGAGGGATTACTCCAGTGTTTATCACATTAGGGAGATACATAAAGGCCACGGAGATCAGGGCCCCGAGTGTTCAGTGTGACACTCAGTGAAGGACAAGGCCTGTCCTAAAGAGCTTAAGCCTAAATCTGAAGTGAGAGCTCCAGGCAGGCTTGGGCAGCTGCAGGGATGGGCAGCTTCCCTGCTCAGCTTCTCAGGGCACAGCATGGAGGTGCAGGAGGCAATTCCTCAGCTGGGTCAGGCCCCTTCTGCCTCATTTCCTTCTCTGGCCCAGCAAATCCTGGCAACTGGCAGGAAGGTGTTAATTTGGGAGAGGCTCCTGACCCTGGGGTGGTTTCTGGACCTGACCTTGGGGTGGCTCCATGAGGAGAGGGTGCCTCCCCCTCCTCCCCTCAGGCTCTGGTACTCTCTCTGAAGGAACCTCTCACAGCACTGCGACCTCCTTTCCCTTTCCCTTTCCCTTTCCCTTTCCCTTTCCCTTTCCCTTTCCCTTTCCCTTTCCCTTTCCCTTTCCCTTTCCCTTTCCCTTCCCCTTCCCCTTTCCCTTCCCCTTCCCCAGCTGCAGAGATCCCCCTATCCATGTCCCACCATGGGTGTGGGGTAGGAAATCCCCACAGGCTTCAGCCACCTGTAAAAGCTGGTTTGGATTCACTGGGCACTGAGAGCTGCCCTGAAATCACCTTTGGAGATTTGAGCCTACACCCACGGCCAGGGCTGGGACTAACAGGGGACGCCTGGGGACACCTAAAGCTGGGCTTGCTTTCCCAAGGGCCCATCCAGGCTCTGATGGGGATCCCAGGAGTCACAAGGCTGGTGGAGAAAGTCGTGATCTGTCTGTGTGAAGAATGAAAACATCCCGGTGGCATTTGCATGTGAACAGGGCTGCTGGGTGTCCTGACATATCCAGCTGCTGCCAGAATCGGAATCTCTTGGCTTTCCCTCCCTTCCAAAGCCTCTGAGCCTGCCCACTCTCAGCTGGAGGAGGTGGATGAGGAGTGCCCTCATCCTGCCCAGTGCACGCTGCCACCTCCTGTAGGGTTGGACCCTCCTCCCACCTTCCCCTGGTACCAGCACTGTCTATCCTTGCTTGGCTGCTGCCTGGCTCACCACAGCAGCCTCCCTGATCCTTTTCTGCTGCCCCAGGAGCTCGGCTCTCCGTTTGCATAACCAGCAAAGCTTATCCCAAATCCTGCTAAGCCAACTCGGGCGGTGGCAGGGAGACGGCGGATGACAAGGAGCCTCAAGGGAGCAAAGCCCGCATCCTCTCTGAGATCTCCACGAGGCATGTGGCAGCTTTGGGGTGGGAGCACAGGTGTGCATGCACTGCCCTGCAGTAGAGAGAGAGACGGCCAAGCTCCTACACCCCTTATTCCCACACAGGGTGACTTTTGCACCCCACTTGTGCTCACATCTGTCCTTAGTCATGTGTGTGGGCAGGCACGTGTGTGTGTCTGCTCAGCACCTGCCTCCCTGCGCTGTCAGACCCTAACTTTGATCCTGGGTTTATTGTCTGACTGCGTCCTGCCTGTCCCCTGCATTCCCACCCTGCAGGTTTTACTGGGACCTCATCATGCTGCTCCTGATGGTGGGGAATTTGATCATCCTGCCTGTGGGCATCACCTTCTTCAAGGATGAGAACACACCTCCCTGGATCGTTTTCAACGTGCTTTCGGACACTTTCTTCTTGGCTGACCTGGTGCTGAACTTCCGGACAGGCATCGTGGTGGAGGACAACACGGAGATCATCCTCGACCCTCACACCATCAAAATGAAGTACTTGAAGAGCTGGTTCCTGGTCGACTTCATCTCCTCCATCCCTGTTGACTACATTTTCCTCATCGTTGACCTGGAGACCCAGGTGGATTCTGATGTCTACAAGACGGCGCGGGCCCTGCGCATCGTGCGCTTCACCAAGATCCTCAGCCTGCTGCGCCTGCTGCGCCTCTCGCGCCTCATCCGCTACATCCACCAGTGGGAGGAGGTGAGAACCCCTTGGGGGTCTCCTGCTCAGGGTCCCAGGCCAGGCTGGGGGTCCCCAGCTGGAGGGCAGAGGGCTCCAAGGGCTGTTCTAGGAGGAGAGTTTCTCTTCAGCTCTGTCCTGCATGTTCTCCAGATCTTCCACATGACGTACGACCTGGCCAGCGCCGTGGTGAGGATCTTCAACCTCATCGGGATGATGCTGCTGCTGTGCCACTGGGATGGCTGCCTCCAGTTCCTGGTGCCCATGCTGCAGGACTTCCCTGAGGACTGCTGGGTCTCCAAGAACCACATGGTGGTGAGTGCCCAGACTGGGGTGATTCCAGCTGGGATCTGCCCTGGTGGGGAGAGGATTTGGTTGCCTGTCTCCCACCCCCAGGCTGGAGCTGCTGGGAGACATGCTGGTGAGCATTGTCTCCGTGGTCACAGCAGTGAGATAGGGCAGAGGGAACCTCTGCATCACCTTCCCATCTCAGCCCACCTTGCTGGAATCAGGGAATCCCTCGGGGAGGGAACAGAACACTGGGGCTCCTGCCTCCTCTCCAGAGCAGGGGCTGGTGCCTTTCTAGGGCTTCACAGTCCTCTTCATGGAGGAGAACTCATCCCTTTGGCCTTGGAGGAACCTTCTTCTCACGGGGTCTCTGGGAGGCGGGACCGGGGGGTTCAGGTGCACAACACCTTCCACCAAACCCTTCAGCAGCCCTGTCCCTTGTGTGCAGAACGACTCGTGGGGCAAGCAGTACTCGCACGCCCTGTTCAAGGCCATGAGCCACATGCTGTGCATCGGCTACGGGCAGCAGGCGCCCGAGGGCATGACCGACGTGTGGCTCACCATGCTCAGCATGATCGTGGGGGCCACCTGCTACGCCATGTTCATCGGCCACGCCACCGCCCTCATCCAGTCCCTGGACTCGTCCCGGCGCCAGTACCAGGAGAAGGTCAGCAGGGTGGGGAAGGGTACTGGGGAAAGAGTCCTGGCACAGCTCCAGGAGTGGCTCAGCGCAGCTGCCGTGCCCTACTGATTCCAGAGGTTGGGATCTTTGTCCCTGCCACTCTCCCTCGGGTTGTTGCAGGTGGAGCTCGGGCTGCCCATTGAGAGTGGGGCCATACTGGTGTGCATACTGGGGTGCACTTCTGCACAGTGTGGCCCCATCCTGCCCTCTGCCCTGGCCCACGGGTGTCCTGTCCTTTGCCCCCTTTGGAGCAGGGGTGTCTGTAGCTACACCGCTGAGGGGAAGGGACACATCATCCTGCCATGCAGGTGGTGCCAGCTCAGCCCTGTGTGACTCCCCTTGTCCCCACAGTACAAGCAAGTGGAGCAGTACATGTCATTCCACAAGCTGCCTGGGGACACGCGCCAGCGCATCCACGAGTACTACGAGCACCGCTACCAGGGCAAGATGTTTGACGAGGAGAACATCCTGGGGGAGCTCAGTGAGCCACTCAAAGAGGTGAGGGCAGCACTGTGCTGTGAGCTGGAGGGCAGAGGCTGGTGCTGGCAGGGGCCAAGCTTGGTGATGTCCCCACTTATCGAAACAGGATGACCCCTGTGTGGGTAGAAGTGATGAGAAGGACTCTCTAATATCAGAAGGTTAATTAATTGTTATATTTTGTTATATTACATCTAAACTGAATTTGCCAAGTACTCAGCTTTGTACACAACTGCTCAATATCTCCTGACTGTCAGTCCCGACACACACACACACACTTGGCCCTGATAGGCCAAGGAAACCAAGCACCATCACTTTGGGTAAACAATTTTCATATTGCATTCTACTTTGGCACAACACAGACACAGCAAATGAGACAAGAATTGTTTTTCCTTTCTCTGAGGTTCAGAGAATGCGAAACCCAGAAATATTCTTGGGAAGAATTGTGCCTTGCTTTTCTCTGTGAAGCAAAATGTGGCTACTACACCCACTGAGCCGCTCCTCACCCCACAGGAAATCATCAACTTCAACTGCCGCAACCTGGTGGCCAACATGCCCCTGTTTGCCAACGCTGACCCCAACTTTGTGACAGCCATGCTGACCAAGCTGCGCTTCGAGGTCTTCCAGCCTGGGGACTTCATCATCCGTGAGGGCACCGTGGGCAAAAAGATGTACTTCATCCAGCACGGCGTGGTCAGCATCCTCACCAAGGGCAACAAGGAGACAAAGCTGTCTGATGGCTCCTACTTTGGGGGTGAGGCTGGGCTGGGGGAGCTGGTGGACGGAGTAGGGGCCAAAAGCTGCCCGGGAGCAGAAGCTGGGGCATCCCTAATCTTTCTGCCCGCCCTTCTCGTCTTGCTCAGTGCCAAAGTCTTGGCATCCAGTCAAAGTGCCAAGGTCTTCATGCCAGTTCTGTCTGGCTGGGGCAGGGGGAGCATCCACTGCTGCCCAGGGAGGAGAGGAGTTTGGAGCAGAACATCTGAGCCAGTTTATAGGATATAAACTCCCTCCACAGCTCTGGGAGGGAAACAGGCCAGGCCATCACAGCAGCCACACGTGGGGGTGTCTCCATGGCCTGGAGAGGGAGGAAAATGCTGTCTAGCCAAGGAGACAGGCTGTGGGATCTGTCCCTGCCTCTGAGCCACGCTTTGTGCAGGGTTCTGGGGTGCTGGGCCGTCCTGTTCCTGCTCCCAGGGCTGGCAGGGGGGCTGGGTGGCTGTGTCACCCTGAGGCCAGCCCCGTGTCCCTGCAGAGATCTGCCTCCTGACGCGGGGCAGGCGCACGGCCAGCGTGAGAGCCGACACCTACTGCCGCCTGTACTCCCTGTCCGTGGACAACTTCAACGAGGTGCTGGAGGAGTACCCCATGATGAGGAGAGCCTTCGAGACCGTGGCCATGGACCGCCTGGACCGCATAGGTGAGGAGGAGGCACCTCCTGGGCTCAGCACAGTCACCCCTACAGCCACCCCCAGGGCCCACAGGTCCCCAGACACACAGGTGGTGGAGTCACAGAGCTGGGATGAGTGCCCCAACCCCGTGGGGATGATGGGGAGCATGGGGAAGGAGTCTGCCCTCTCTCTCCCCCCCCCCCAGCAAGATCCTGGCAGTGCCATAGGACAGGCTTCCCTGGGGAAATGTGCACTGCACGGTACTTGCAGTGTTTGGCAGTGACCAGCTGCTTGTCCTCACCCTTCCTTGCCTGTGGAGGACAAGCAGGACCCCAGCCCCCAGTTCCTTTGGAGTCAGGACTCTCCTGTTTTGTCCCTGCTGCTTCCACTGCTCTAATCTAGACTCTTCCCAGAGTCTTGCTTCCCCTGGAACGCTGGTGTGGTTTTATTGTCCCTTCCCCACTGCCACCCTGCCCTCCACGCTGTCCCCAAGAGCCCACACTCCCAGGGTCGGTGACACTCCTGCCTCCCCTCCAGGGAAGAAGAACTCCATCCTGCTCCGCAAGCGAGCCGAGCACAGCTCGGGGCCCCTGAACAACGAGATGATCCAGCAGATCGTGAAGCACGACCAGGACATGGCCCACAACATCCAGGACCTGCAGCAGATGGCGATGGGCCGGGAGCTGAGCGGCAAGCCGGTGATTTGGGAGCCGCTGGTGCACGCACCCCTGCAGACAGCCGCCGCCACCACCAACGTGGCCATCGCGCTGACCCACCAGCACAGCCTGCAGGCTCACATCTTCCTGCCGCCCTCCTCCATCTCCAGCCCGCTCTCTCCCGAAGCCACCCTGCTCACCAAGCCCGTGCGCCGCTCCCAGCCCAGCCTGGGGGGCTCCCGGCCCTCCTCCGTCAGCTCGCCCTCCGGGGCTCCGTCCCACCTGCAGACGCCGGCCGCCGGTTCGCCTTCCTCGCCCATGGTGCAGTCCCAGGCGCCGCTGGAGAGCGGGGGCCAGAGACCCAGCTCGGGGGCGCAGCCCCTGCCCCGCACTGCGCAGAGGGGGGAGATGCCAGCGGGGCCCAAGCAGCCCCCGGCCGGCCCCCAGCCCCAGCTCTCCCGGTCCCGCGGCGCCTCGGTCTCCACCTCGCTGCTGCAGCAAGCGGCGGGCGCCGCGTCCCCCAGCTCCGAGCAGGCGCTGCCGCCGGGGAGAACGCTCCACTACAGCCTGTCCCGAGCCACCGGCTCCCACATCTCGCTCCTGATGCAGCCCCAACAGCTGGTGAAGCACAGGAGCATCCAGGGGCTGCCGGTGGGGCGGCTCACCCAGGATGTCCGGCTCCTTTCCGCCTCCCAGCCCTCCCTTCCCAACAAAGTGGCCCAGCAAGCCGACGGGAGCTCTTTGAAGCAGGGCAGGAAATCTGCAGGGAACCTGGCCCGCAGGTCCTCGCCCTCGGTAGCCGGACTCCTGGCCAAGCAGTGTGCGGGGATGCCGGGCCAGCCCGCACACTCGCAGCAGATGCCTTCGGGATCGCTGGCTCAGCCCGCCCGCTCCGCCGCGGCAGCGTCCACGCCCCAGTCCCCGGGCTCCGCGTCCCGGCAGGCGGCCGGTCCCTCCCGCAAGGGCTCCGTGGCCTTCAGCCCCGAGGTGGAAACGGCGAAGCCCAAACTCTCATCCAACATGTGAGTCCTGGCGGCGGCCACGCGGGCAGGAGGGAGCCGGGCATCCCGGCGGCAGAGGCGGCAGGAGAAGCAGAGCAGCAGCCCCGCCGTGTCGGAGGGAAAATGAGGTGAGAGGCAGCAGCCGGGGCCGTGGAGGGGCTGTTTCAGGCACGGGGACACGGCAGGGATGGGCATGGGGCCAGCTGGAGGAGGAGGGGCTCTGCTGACTGCCCCAAGGGGGTCACCCTGCCTGGGCTCTCCCCTCCTTGCTCAACACCATCTGTGAGTTCTGCCGTCCTGCCGGGGGCGTAGGACAGGTCAGAGCCCTTGCCCAAACTCTGGCCTCTCTGGGGAGCTCAGCTCCCCATAACTGCGCCTCGGGGGCTGGGTCCCCCACGCTCTGTGCCGCGTGTCCCACAGCCTGTCCTCGGAGCCAGGCTGACGCTGGCAGCTCCTCCAGCCTGTCCTCTGTCACAGCAGGGGCTGCCGATGCCCACCTCGATCCCCAGACTGCTCTGCCCAGCCCCTTTGCCTTTAGGGTGAGGAGGAAGAGGCACCCCCTGGGCCCTCTGCTCAGGTGGAGGGAGGAGGCTGGAGCCCACGGCAGGGGCATGGGGGGTCCAGGGTCAGCACTCCCCCTTCCCAGAGTGCCAGGACCACCTGGGGGTCCTGGGCAGGGCTCCCCTGGTGTGATGAGTGCCAAGGGGCAACGCTGGGGGGGCAGAGGAGCAGCCCCCCAGTCCCTCTCCCCTGCTTGTGGGACCGTTTTGCCTCAGAGTGCCAGTGAGGTTGGGATGTGCTGCTGGGCAGGGCTCTGCCCCACACCCGGGCACTGTGGCTGCCCCTCCACGGGCCCCCAGGGGGGCAGCCCGGGGGGATTCTGCTGCCTGCAGCTCCAGGAGGATGCTCAGAGGGTCAGTCCAAGGGGACCCTTCTGTGACCTCAGGATGATGTCCACAAGATCATCTGGGATGACCCTTCTGTGGCTCCAGGAGGATGCTCAGAGGGTCACCTGCAGGGCCCCCACTGCCTGTGGCTCCAGGAGGATGCTCAGCCCGGGCTCTGCTCCCCTGCCCTGCCCTGCAGTCCCATTTCCAGGTCACCTGGAGATGCCAGTCAGCGGTGCCACGGGAGCAAAAGGCTGTCACAAAGAGATGCCAATCCCGGGCAGCGCCTGGGTGACGTGTAGGGCTGTGGGGTCACCCCCCGTCCAACAGGGGGTCCCCACAGGTGCCCCTCCCCTCCAGAGACAGTAGTGTGCAATGTGTGTGCGAGTCGTGGCTCTGCCAAGCAGCCGAGCTCTGCTTCCAGTGTCGCTTTGGGCCAACCGTGTTCAGTCCTGGTTAGAGTAGTGTCCCCTCCGTCCCCACCGCGCTGTGCCAGCTGCTTCCCACTCCCGGAGTCAAGAACCATGGCTTGTCTTCGTGCTCTGGGGCTGAGCGGGGCCCGCCGGAGCCCCAGCGCAGCGGGCGAGGTCTCGTTGCCCTCGGTACTTCCCGAAGTGAAGTGTCCCGTTCTCCACCCTCGTGTTTTGGGAGCAGTCCGGAGCGCGGCGCTGCTCTGGGAGCACCAGCCCACCATGAATCCCGGCAGTTCCTGCCACAGGGGATGTCCTGCACTGCCTTTTTTCCCATGGATTTCAACCGCCCTCCCTTGCTCACCCCGCTCCGTCCCCGCGGTCCGTCGGGCGGGGAGCTGCAGCGGAGCCGCGTTGTCCCGAATCCCCCGGGCTGTGTTCACCCTGAGTGATGTAGATGTCTTAGCGGTCATCCCAGCGCCCCGCGGAGCGTGCGGGCCGGCTCGGACAGCCCCGAGCTCCCTCCCCGCTGCACAGCCCCGTGTCGGGAGCCGGAGCCACCCCGCGCTCCCGGCACCGCGGCACCGCGGGGCCCGGTGCCCACCCCGGGGCTGGGGGTGCCGGCCGAGCGCGGGCGCGAGTTTAGCCACCAAAGACCATGATCCTCCACTCTTGCACTCACGGCAGTCGATGTACAGAGCTTGTAGTTTTCATATCGCAGAGAATTTAAGAGCGTTTTTTTATTTTTTGGTCGTTGTACATAATGGATTTAAATAATAAAGAGAGATTCTGAGCTGGTCTGGGGGAAACTCCTTCTGCACGTCCTGCGACCCCACAGCAGCGTGCCCGGGGATGGGGCAGGACAAGGGGATGCTGCAGCACCCCGGCTCCAATCCTGCCCTTCTGCAGAGCCGGGAGCAGCCGGGAAACCCTCGGGAGCCACCGAGGGGCCTCTCCCAGGCCCCGCGGAGCCCAAAGGCAACAGGTCCCCTCCCACCCACCCCTGTTCCTTTCGGCCCTGGGCAGATTAATGTTTAATCTTTGGTTATTTTCCCCTTCCATCTCCGGTGCCTTTATTGCGGGGGGGAGGGGCGGGTTTGATACCGCCTGATTGCAGAGCAGCGCTCGAGGCATTAACGCGATTAAATGAAGGTCACACAGCGCAAGGTGGGCCGGGGCACCCGAGCCACGGGCACTGCGGCACCTGGAGCGGCTCCCGGGGCACAGCCGTGCTCTGGCTGCGCCCTCGTCACCTGCCACAGCCCCCAGGCGGGACACGGTGGTGGCAGGACACGGTGGTGGCAGGACTCAGGTGCTGGTGGCCACCCCGCTGTGCCCTGCCCGGTCTCCCCACCGCAGGCCCGCCTTACCGGGGCAGCCCCTGCCACAGCCCGGCGCTACCGGGGCAGCCCCTGCCCGCAGAACGCGTTACCGGGGCAGCCCCTGCCCGCAGCCCCCCGTTACCGGGGCAGCCCCTGCCCGCAGCCCCCCGTTACCGGGACAGCCCCTACCCGCAGCCCCCCGTTACCGGGGCAGCCCCTGCCCGCAGCCCCCCGTTACCGGGACAGCCCCTGCCCGCAGCCCCCCGTTACCGGGGCAGCCCCTGCCACAGCCCCCCGTTACCGGGACAGCCCCGGCCCGCAGTCCCCCGTTACCGGGGCAGCCCCGGCCCGCAGCCCCCCGTTACCGGGGCAGCCCCTGCCCGCAGAACGCGTTACCGGGGCAGCCCCTGCCCGCAGTCCCCCGTTACCGGGGCAGCCCCTGCCCGCAGCCCCCCGTTACCGGGGCAGCCCCGGCCCGCAGGACGGTGCTGGCGGCCCCCACCCCGCTCCCCGCAGGAATTAGGCTCCGTGACACACCAAGAGCTCAACGCTGATTAACGGTTTCTCTCTAATTTGATTATTTCAGATTACACCGCAGCCAGCCTGATTAAGGGGGCGCAGGGCAAAAAGAGAATTTTTTGGCAATGAATTCCAGCGTATGTCCTGTTCCTATTCCAACACTCTCCCGTCCGGTTTGTGTCCCTCGGCAGGGCTGGCGGCCGAGGCACAGCGACCACCGGGTCACGGCAGAGCCCCGCTGCCCGCCCGGGGCTGAGGGCACAGCCCCGGGACACGGGGGCCCCGCAGAGCCCCGGAGATGCGGGCAGAGCCCCCGCCCGTCCCCGGTTCCCGCTCCCCAAGGACACCCGTCCTGCAGCCGGAGGTTCTGCCCCGAGCCCCCGCGTCCCGGTGGCGGCGGGAGGGGGATTAGAGGGCACCACGGAGAGATTAATTAACGCGGGTGAGCCGGGATTAGGGGATTCGGGGCGGGCGCCAATCTCCGGGGCGGGGGTTGCCGGGCAGGAGCTGCGGGCAGCAGCGGGAAGGTGGCACCGCGTGTGCTCTGCCCGGGTCACCCCTGCGGGGTCCCCTCGAGGGTCCGTGGGCAGCTGGACCCCCTCCCCCGGCACCCGGGAGCTCCCCCGGGCACACGGGCCTGTGATGCAACCCACCCTCCACACCTGTACTGCGCCCTATACCTGTGCAGCGCCCACACCTGCACAGCGCCCCACAGCCGCTCTGTACCCTAAAACTGCCCTGCACCCCACAACTGCTCTGCACCCCACAGCTGCTCTGTACCCTAAAACTGCTCTGCACCCCATAACTGCCCTGCACCCCACAACTGCTCTGCACCCACACCTGCACAACGCCCCACAGCCGCTCTGTACCCTAAAACTGCTCTGCACCCCACAGCCGCTCTGTACCCTAAAACTGCTCTGCACCCCATAACTGCTCTGCACCCCACAGCCGCTCTGTATCCTAAAACTGCTCTGCACCCCACAGACGCTCTGTACCCTAAAACTGCTCTGCACCCTAAAACTGCTCTGCACCCCATAACTGCTCTGCACCCCACAGCCGCTCTGTACCCTAAAACTGCCCTGCACCCCACAACTGCTCTGCACCCCACAACTGCTCTGCACCCACACCTGCACAGCGCCCCACAGCCGCTCTGTACCCTAAAACTGCTCTGCACCCCACAACTGCTCTGCACCCACACCTGCACAGCGCCCCATACGCGCTCTGTACCCCACAACTGCTCTGCACCCACACCTGCACAGCGGGTCAGCTGCACGGCGCCCCGCCCCTGTGCCGCACCCCGCACCTGCACAGCGCCCCGCACCCTCCCTACAACCCCCCAGACCGCATGCCCCCCCACACCGGCCCCCCACACCCCCGTTCTGCCCCAGTTCCAGCGCACCCCTGTTCCCGTCCAGGCGCCCCGTGCCCCCCATTCCCCTCCCGGTTACCGAACACGCCCCGCCCCAAGCCGCGCCCTCAAGCCGCGCCCTCAAGCCACGCCCTCAAGCCACGCCACGCCCCCGCCCCACGCCGGGCGCTCTCTCCTTTCCCCCTCTCCACCAATCACCGATCTCTCTCCCGCCCCCGCCGCGCTTCTATTGGCTTAGCTTCCTTGGGCTCATCCTCGCGCGATGAAATGGACCAATGAGCGCTGCTTCAGCCGCGTGCCCGCTGGCCCGCCCCCAAGCGCGGGGTACACTGGGAGTTGTAGTCCAATGGTGGCCCTGGAACCGGCCGCGGCCGCGCCTCGGGACTGCGCGTCCCGGCGTGCCCCGCGCGGGGGGCGGGTCGAGGGCGGGGCCAGGGGCGCCGTGGAGGCCGCGGGCGGCAGCGGCGGGACCGTGAACCGGCAGCGCGAACCGGCACCATGAGCGGCGGCGACGGCGGGGCGCGGGCAGCGGCCGAGCGCGAGGAGTTCGCCGCCTTCTTCCCGCAGATCGTCCGCGACCTGACGGAGGACACGCTGGGACACCCGGAGGTGGGAGACGCCGTGGCGCGGCTGAAGCAGGTGAGAACGGGCCGGGAGCGGCGGGACCGGGGCTGGGGGGTGGGAAGGGCCGGTGGGCGAGGGGATGGAGGAGCGGGGCGGGTCGGGTCAGGGCTGCTCACCTGGCCGCGCTCCCGCAGGTGCTGGAGTACAACGCGCCGGGCGGGAAGTGCAACCGGGGGCTGACGGTGGTGGCGGCGTTCCGGCGGCTGGCGGGCCCCGAGCGGCAGGACCCGGAGAGCCTCCGCTGCGCCCTGGCCGTGGGCTGGTGCATCGAGCTGGTGAGAACCGGGACCGACCCCGGGGAAGGGACCGCGATGGGGATGGGATCCCTGGGAATGGGAGCCCAATGGGGATGGGGACCCCGATGGGGATGGGGATCCCGATGGGGATGGGGACCCCCGATGGGGATGGGGACCCCCGATGGGGATGGGGACCCCCGATGGGGATGGGGATCCCGATGGGGATGGGGACCCCGATGGGGATGGGGACCCCGATGGGGATGGGACCCCCTGGGAATGGGAGCCCAATGGGGATGGGGACCCCGATGGGGATGGGGATCCCGATGGGGATGGGAGCCCCCCTGGATATGGGACCATTCCCGGGGGATTGGACCCTCCCTGGGGGATGGGACCCCCCCCCCCAGGGATGGAACCGTCTGGGGATGGGACCCCCCCCCCCGGGGATGGGGACCCCCTGGGAATAGAATCCCCGGGGGACGAGACCCTCTGGGGATGGAACCCCAGTGGGAATGGGACCCCCCTGTGGGGATGGGACACCCCGGATATGGGACCCTCCCTGGGGGATGGGAGACCCCTGGATATGGGATCTCCATGGATATGGGACGCCCCCGAAGGTGGGACACCCCTGGATATGGGATCTCCATGGATATGGGATCCTCCCTGGATATGGGACACCCCTGGGGATGGGACACCCCTGGATATGGGATCTCCATGGTTATGGGACCCTCCCTGGGGATGGGACACCCCTGGATATGGGATCTCCATGGATATGGGACCCTCCCTGGGGGATGGGACACCCCTGGGTATGGGATCTCCATGGATATGGGACCCTCCCTGGGGATGGGATCTCCATGGATATGGTACCCCTGGGGATGGGACACCCCTGGATATGGGATCTCCATGGATATGGGACCCCTGGGGATGGGACACCCCTGGGTATGGGATCTCCATGGATATGGGACCCTCCCTGGGGATGGGATCTCCATGGATATGGTACCCCTGGGGATGGGACACCCCTGGATATGGGATCTCCATGGATATGGTACCCCTGGGGATGGGACACCCCTGGATATGGGATCTCCATGGATATGGGACCCTCCCTGGGGGATGGGACACCCCTGGATATGGGATCTCCATGGATATGGGACCCCTGGGGATGGGACACCCCTGGATATGGGATCTCCATGGTTATGGGACCCCTGGGGATGGGATCTCCATGGATATGGGACCCTCCCTGGGGGATGGGACACCCCTGCATATGGGATCTCCATGGTTATGGGACCCCTGGGGATGGGATCTCCATGGATATGGGACCCTCCCTGGGGGATGGGACCCTCTGGGGATGGGACCCCCGGGGTTCCCCCATCCCTGACCCAGCCCCTGGCAGTTCCAAGCCTTTTTCCTGGTGGCTGACGACATCATGGACGCGTCCCTGACCCGCCGGGGGCAGCTCTGCTGGTACAAGAAGGTGAGAGCGCTCAGGAGAGCCCTGCTCGGGGCTGGGGGTGTCCCCTGGGGGGTCAGGAGGCTCTGGGACACCCCCTGCCCTCCCTGCTGCAGGAGGGGATCGGGCTGGATGCCATCAACGATGCTTTTCTGCTGGAGTCCTCGGTGTACCGGCTGCTGAGGAGGTACTGCGGGCAGCAGCCCTTCTACCTGCACCTGCTGGAGCTCTTCCTGCAGGTGAGCCTGGCTCCACACACCTTCCCTGGGCAGTGCTTGGGCTCTGGGCCTGTTTTCTGGGGTGTTCCTCAAATTCCTGGGTGTCCTGCTTGGATATGTGTGGCTGTGTTCACAGGTAACACAAGAGATGAGAGTCTCGACTCCACGTTTCAGAAGGCTGATTGATTATAATATAGATTATAAAATAATCAAAGAAAAGGATATATTAAAGCTGTACTAAAAGGATTTCATCAGAAGGCTAGCAAGGAATAGAAAAGAATGGTAATTCCTGGGTCTCCTGCTTGGATATGTTCATAGGGAGCACAAGAGATGAGTATCTCGACTCCACATTTCAGAAGGCTGATTGATTATTTTATAATCTATATTATATTAAAAGAAAACTGTACTAAACTATATATTAAAATTATACTAAAAGGATTTTATCAGAAGGCCAGCAAGGAATAGAAAGGAGTGATAATTCCTGAAATTCCTGGGTGTCCTGCTTGGATATGTGTGGTTGTGTTCACAGGTAACACAAGAGATGAGAATCTCAACTCCACGTTTCAGAAGGCTGATTGATTATAATATAGATTATAAAATAATCAAAGAAAAGGATATATTAAAGCTGTACTAAAAGGATTTCATCAGAAGGCCAACTAGGAAAGGAAAGGAATGATAATTCCTGAAATTCCTGGGTGTCCTGCTGGACATGTGTGGCTGTGTTCTCAGGGAACACGAGAGATCAGAATCTAGATTCCAGGTTTCAGAAGGCTGATTGATTATTTTATAATCTATATTATATTAATAAAAACTATACTAATCTATATATTAAAGCTGTACTAAAAGGATTTCATCAGAAGGCCAGCAAGGAAAGGAAAGGAATGATAATTCCTGAAATTCCTGGGTGTCCTGCTGGATATGTGTGGTTGTGTTCACAGGGAACACAAGAGATGAGAATCTCAATTCCACGTTTCAGAAGGCTGATTGATTATTTTATAATCTATATTATATTCAAAGAAAAGGATATATTAAAGCTGTTCTAAAAGGATTTCATCAGAAGGCTAGCAAGGAATAGAAAAGAATGATAATTCCTGGGTCTCCTGCTTGGATATGTTCATAGGGAGCACAAGAGATGAGAATCTCAATTCCAGGTTTCAGAAGGCTGATTGATTATTTTATAATCTATATTATATTAAAAGAAATCTATACTAAACTATATATTAAAGCTATACTAAAAGGATTTTATCAGAAGGCCAACTAGGAAAGGAAAGGAATGATAATTCCTGAAATTCCTGGGTGTCCTGCTTGGATATGTGTGGTTGTGTTCACAGGGAACACAAGAGATGAGAATCTCAACTCCACGTTTCAGAAGGCTGATTGATTATTTTATAATCTATATTATATTAATAAAAACTATACTAAACTATATATTAAAATTATACTAAAAGGATTTTATCAGAAGGCCAGCAAGGAAAGGAAAGGAATGGTAATTCCTGAAATTCCTGGGTGTCCTGCTTGGATATGTGTGGTTGTGTTCACAGGGGTGCCCAGGATGAGGTGAGAGATGAGGATCCTGATTCTGTGTTTCAGAAAGCTGATTGATTATTTTATAATCTATATTCTATTAATAAAAACTATACTAAACTATATATTAAAATTATATTAAAAGGGTTTTATCAGAAGGCTGGCAAGGAATAGAAAGGAATGGTAATGAAATCTTGTGACTGCTCACAGCTTCCACACAGGTGGCTGTCATTGGTCATCAAGCAAAAACAATTTCCCATGCTGCCTAAACAATTCTCCAAATCACATCCCAAAGCAGCAAAACATGGAGAAGCTGAAAAGAAAAGATCTTAATGAAAGGATTTTCCATAAAATGTGTCTGTGACAGACATGTCCTCCCTTTAGACCCAAAAAGGAGCTGAAACAGGGCTTGGGCTCTGCACTGTGGGGCTGGGACTCTCCAGGAGGGCTGTGGGAATGGATCAGGGAATCAAAAACTGTTTGGGGTTGGTTGGGACCTTAAAAATCATCTTGTTCCATCCCTCTGCCATGGAGAGCTGTGTGAATGAATCAGGGAATCAAAAACTGGTTGGGGTTGGTTGGGACCTTAAAAATCATCTTGTTCCACCCCTCTAGGGCTGTGTGAATGAATGATGGCATCAAAAACTGTTTGGGGTTGGTTGGCACCTTAAGGATCATCTTGTTCCACCCCTCTAGGGCTGTGGGAATGAATGATGGAATCACACACTGCTTTGGGCTGGACCTTAAAGATCATCTTGTTCCACCCCTCTAGGGCTGTGGGAATGAATCAGGGAATCAAAAACTGTTTGGGGTTGGTTGGGACTTAAAAATCATCTTGTTCCACCCCTCTAGGGCTGTGTGAATGAATGATGGCATCAAAAACTGGTTGGGTTTGGTTGGGACCTTAAAAATCATCTTGTTCCATCCCTCTGCCATGGAGAGCTGTGTGAATGAATCATGGAATCAAAAACTGGTTGGGTTTGGTTGGGACCTTAAAAATCATCTTGTTCCACCCCTCTAGGGCTGTGTGAATGAATCAGGGAATCACACACTGCTTTGGGCTGGACCTTAAAGATCATCTTGTTCCATGGGGACACTTTCCACTGTCCCAGGTCATTCCAAGCCCTGTCCAGGCTGGCCTTGGGCACTGCCAGGGATCCAGGGGCACCCACAGCTGCTCTGGGCACCCTGTGCCAGGGCCTGCCCACCCTGCCAGCCAGAAATTCCTTCCAACACCCATTCAAACACTGAGAAGCTGCAGCAAGGTCTCAGATCCTCTCTCTCCTCTCCAGACAGGTTACCAGACCGAGCTGGGGCAGGCTCTGGACCTCATCACTGCTCCAGTTTCCCAGGTGGACCTGAGCAGGTTCAGCGAGCAGAGGTGACAGCAGGGGCAGAGCGGGGCCTGCCCAGCCTGGGCTGGTTTGGGGTGTCTGGGGCTGCTTTTGGGGTGTCTGGGGCTGGCTTTGGGGTGTCTGGGGCTGCTTTTGGGTGTCTGGGGCTGCTTTTGGGGTGTCTGGGGCTGGCATTTGAGGTGCCTGGACTTGGTTTTTGGGGTGCCCGGGGCTGGGTTTGGGGTGCCTGGGGCTGCCTTGGGGTGCCTGGGGCTGGCTTTGGGGTGTCTGGGGCTGGGTTTGGGGTGCCTCGGAATGGCTTTGGGGTGCCCTGCAGAGACTCAGCCTGGGAATGGCTTTTGGGGTGCCCTGGGGCTGCTTTGGGGTTCCCTGGGGCTGCTTTTGGGGTGCCTGGGGCTGGCTTTTGGGGTGCCCTGCAGAGACTCAGCCTGGGGCTGGGTTTGGGGTGTCTGGGGCTGGTTTTGGGGTGCCCTGGGGCTGCTTTTGGGGTGCCCTGGGGCTGGGCTTTGGGGTGTCTGGGGCTGGGCTTTGGGGTGTCTGGGGCTGCTTTTGGGGTGCCTGGGGCTGGCATTTGAGGTGCCTGGGGCTGGCATTTGAGGTGCCTGGACTTGGTTTTTGGGGTGTCTGGGCTGGCTTTGGGGTGCCTGGGGCTGCTTTGGGGTGCCTGGGGCTGGCTTTGGGGTGCCCTGCAGAGGGTGGCCCTGGGTCTGGGTTTTGGGGTGCCCTGCAGAGGGGGGCCCTGGGGCTGGTTTTGGGGTGCCCTGGGTTTGGTTTTGGGGTGCCCTGGGTTTGGTTTTGGGGTGCCCTGGGCTCAGCCTGGCTCCTGTGGCACAGGTACAAGGCCATTGTGAAGTACAAGACGGCGTTTTACTCCTTCTACCTGCCCGTGGCTGCAGCCATGTACATGGTGAGTGAGTGTGCTGCACCCTCCTGCCACGGGTCCTGGAAGGCTGGATCCCCAGGTCCTGGAAGGCTTGGATGGATCCCCAGGTCCTGGAAGGTTTGGCTTAAGCCCCAGGTCCTGGAAGGTTTGGCTTAAGCCCCAGGTCCTGGAAGGCTTAACTTTATCCCCAGGTCCTGGAAGGCTGGAGCCCCAGGAAGGCTTGATCCCCAGGTCCTGGAAGGCTTGGATGGATCCCCAGGTCCTGGAAGGTTTGGCTTAAGCCCCAGGTCCTGGAAGGTTTGGCTTAAGCCCCAGGTCCTGGAAGGCTTAACTTTATCCCCAGGTCCTGGAAGGCTGGAGCCCCAGGAAGGCTTGATCCCCAGGTCCTGGAAGGCTTGGATGGATCCCCAGGTCCTGGAAGGCTTTACTTTATCCCAGGTCCTGGAAGGCTTGGCTTGATCCCCAGGTCCTGGAAAGCTTCAGCCCCTGGCCCTGGAAGGCTTAACTTTAGCCCCAGGTCCTGGAAGGATTAACTTTATCCCCAGGTACTGGAAGGCTTTACATTAGCTCTGGTCCTGGAAGGCTTGGCTTAAGCCCCAGGTCCTGGAAGGCTTAACTTTATCCCCAGGTCCTGGAAGGTTTTATCCCAGGTCCTGGAAGGCTTTACATTAACTCTGGTCCTGGGAGGCTTAACTTTATCCCCAGGTCCTGGAAGGCTTGATCCCCAGGCCCTGGAAGGTTTTACTTTATCCCAGGTCCTGGAAGGCTTGATCCCCTGGCCCTGGAAGGTTTGGCTTGATTCCCAGGTCCTGGAAGGCTTCAGCCCCAGGTCCTGGAAGGCTTTAGCCCCAGGTCCTGGAAGGCTTGGCTTAAGCCCCAGGTCCTGGAAGGCTTAACTTTATCCCCAGATCCTGGAAGGTTTTATCCCAGGTCCTGGAAGGCTTTACTTTAGCTGTGGTCCTGGGAGGCTTAACTTTATCCCCAGGTCCTGGAAGGCTTTATCCCCAGGAAGGCTTGATCCCCAGGTCCTGGAAGGCTTGATCCCCAGGTCCTGGAAGGCTTTACTTTATCGTAGGTCCTGGAAGGCTTCAGCCCCAGGTCCTGGAAGGCTTCAGCCCCTGGCCCTGGAAGGCTTGGCTTAAGCCCCAGGTCCTGGAAGGCTTAACTTTATCCCCAGGTCCTGGAAGGTTTTATCCCAGGTCCTGGAAGGCTTTACTTTAGCTCTGGTCCTGGGAGGCTTAACTTTATCCCCAGGTCCTGGAAGCCTTGATCCCCAGGAAGGCTTGATCCCAGGTCCTGGAAGGCTTTATCCCAGGTCCTGGAAGGCTTTATCCCCAGGAAGGCTTTATCCCAGGTCCTGGAAGGCTTTATCCCCAGGAAGGCTTTATCCCAGGTCCTGGAAGGCTTTAGCCCTGGCCCTGGGAGGCTTTACTTTATCCCCAGGTCCTGGAAGCCTTTATCCCCAGGAAGGCTTTATCCCAGGTCCTGGAAGGCTTTATTCCAGGTCCTGGAAGGCTTTAGCCCTGGCCCTGGGAGGCTTTACTTTATCCCCAGGTCCTGGAAGCCTTTATCCCCAGGAAGGCTTTATCCCCAGGTCCTGGAAGCCTTTACTTTATCCCCAGGTCCTGGAAGGCTTGATCCCCAGGAAGGCTTGATCCCAGGTCCTGGAAGGCTTGATCCCAGGTCCTGGAGGGCTTTATCCCAGGTCCTGGAAGGCTTAACTTTATCCCCAGGTCCTGGAAGGCTTGATCCCCAGGAAGGCTTGATCCCAGGTCCTGGAGGGCTTTATCCCAGGTCCTGGAAGGCTTTTTCATCCCTGTTATTTCTTCCCTCCCCCCAGGCAGGCATTGATGGAAAGGAGGAGCACGAGGACGCCAAAGCCATCCTGCTGGAGATGGGGGAGTTCTTCCAGATCCAGGTAGGAGGGCTCCCTGCCCCCCTGGCTCCCTGCCAGCTGCTGGCTGTGCCACTCAGGCCTGGCCATTGTCCCCAGGACGATTTCCTGGACTGCTACGGGGACCCGGCCCTGACGGGGAAGGTCGGCACCGACATCCAGGACAACAAGTGCAGCTGGCTGGTGGTGCAGTGTCTGCGCAGGGCCACGCCACAGCAGAGGCACATCCTGGAGGTGAGGCTGGCCCACACCTGGGAGAGGGGCTGGAGGGCCAGGAGGGGCACCTGGAGGGCAGGATGGGCACCTGGAGGAGCAGGATTGGGCACCTGGAGTGCAGGATGGGCACCTGGAGGGCCAGGATGGGCACCTGGAGGGCCAGGATGGCACCTGGAGGGCCAGGAGGGGCACCTGGAGGGCCAGGATGGCACCTGGAGGGCCAGGATGGGCACCTGGAGTGCAGGATGGGGCACCTGGAGGGCCAGGATGGGGCACCTGGAGGGCCAGGATTGGGCACCTGGAGGGCCAGGATTGGGCACCTGGAGTGCCAGGATTGGGCACCTGGAGGGCCAGGATGGGGCACCTGGAGGGCCAGGATGGGGCACCTGGAGGGGCAGGATGGGCACCTGGAGGGCCAGGATGGGGCACCTGGAGTGCCAGGATGGGCACCTGGAGGGGCAGGATGGGGCACCTGGAGTGCCAGGATGGGCACCTGGAGTGCCAGGATTGAGCACCTGGAGTGCCAGGATGGGGCACCTGGAGTGCCAGGATTGGGCACCTGGAGTGCCAGGATGGGCACCTGGAGTGCCAGCTTGGGAACCTGGAGTGCAGGATGAGCACCTGGAGGGCCAGGAGGGGCACCTGGAGGGCCAGGAGGGGCACCTGGAGTGCCAGGATGGGCACCTGGAGGGTAGGATGGGCACCTGGAGGGACAGGAGGGGCACCTGGAGTGCCAGCTTGGGCACCTGGAGGGACAGGAGGGGCACCTGGAGTGCAGGATGGGCACCTGGAGTGCCAGGATGGGCACCTGGAGGGTAGGATGGGCACCTGGAGGGACAGGAGGGGCACCTGGAGTGCCAGGATTGAACACCTGGAGGGCCAGGATGGGCACCTGGAGTGCCAGGATGGGGCACCTGGAGTGCCAGCTTGGGCACCTGGAGGGCCAGGAGGGGGCACGTGGAGTGCAGGATGGGCACCTGGAGTGCAGGATGGGCACCTGGAGTGCCAGGATGGGCACCTGGAGGGCCAGGATGGGGCACCTGGAGTGCCAGGATTGGGCACCTGGAGTGCCAGGATGGGCACCTGGAGTGCCAGGATTGAACACCTGGAGTGCCAGCTTGGGCACCCTGGAGTGCCAGGATGGGCACCTGGAGGGCCAGGATGGGGCACCTGGAGGGCCAGGATGGGCACCTGGAGTGCCAGGAGGGGCACGTGGAGTGCCAGCTTGGGAACCTGGAGGGCCAGGATTGGGCACCTGGAGTGCCAGCTTGGGAACCTGGAGGGCCAGGATGGGGCACCTGGAGTGCAGGATGGGCACCTGGAGGGCCAGGATTGAACACCTGGAGGGCCAGGATGGGGCACCTGGAGTGTCAGGATGGGCACCTGGAGGGCCAGGAGGGGCACCTGGAGTGCCAGGATGGGGCACCTGGAGGGCCAGGATGGGGCACCTGGAGTGCCAGGATGGGGCACCTGGAGTGCCAGGATGGGGCAGCTGGAGGGCCAGGATGGGCACCTGGAGTGCCAGGATGGGGCACCTGGAGTACCAGGATGGGCACCTGGAGTGCCAGCTTGGGCACCTGGAGTGCCAGGATGGGCACCTGGAGTGCCAGGATGGGCACCTGGAGTGCCAGCTTGGGAACCTGGAGTGCCAGGATGGGGCACCTGGAGGGCCAGGATGGGGCACCTGGAGGGCCAGGATGGGCACCTGGAGTGCCAGGATGGGCACCTGGAGTGCAGGATTGGGCACCTGGAGTGCCAGCTTGGGCACCTGGAGTGCAGGATGGGCACCTGGAGGGCCAGGATGGGCACCTGGAGTGCCAGGATGGGCACCTGGAGTGCCAGCTTGGGCACCTGGAGTGCCAGGATGGGCACCTGGAGTGCCAGCTTGGGAACCTGGAGTGCCAGGATTGGGCATTGGTGGAGGGTGAGAAGAAAGAAGAGAGTGTTGGGGTGTTGTTTGCGAGGGTCCTAGGATGAGGGAAGAGATGAATGTGACTCCATATTTCTGAGTTTATTATGTTGTGATATTATGTTGTGTTAAAAGAAATGATATACTAAAACTATAGGAAACAATAAAAAAAAGGAGTTCATCAGAATGAATAATAAAAACATGTGACAGACCAGAGTCCGACACAGCCGGACTGGGATTGGTCATTAAGTAAAAACAATTCACATGGAACCAATCAAAACTGCACCTGCCACATCCCAAAGCAGCAAAACACAAGGAGAGGCCATCAGATAATGTTATTTTTCTTATCCTCTGAAGCTTCTCATCTTCCTAAGAGAGAAAAAAAATCCTAGAAAAAAGATTTTTCATAAACTGTCATAGTAACAAAGAGAGAACAAAGCTCCTGGACAGAGCTCCTGCCCCGTGCTGGCCCTGACTGACTCCGGGGTTTTTTCTCAGGAGAACTACGGCTCCAAGGAGCCCCAGAAGGTGGCGAAGGTCAAGGAGCTCTACGATGCCCTGGGCATGCAGGCGGCGTTCCGGGAGTACGAGGAGAGCAGCTACCGGCGCCTGCAGGAGCTGATCGGGCGGCACGCCCGGCGCCTGCCCAAGGAAATCTTCCAGGACCTGGCACAGAAGATTTACAAGCGGCAGAAGTGATGGAGGGGCCTGGGCTCGGTCGCTGCCGGGCCGGAGCTGCTCCCTGCCCTGCGAGGGGCCGGGGCGGGTTGGAGAAGCTGCGCTGGGATGGCCGGGGGGGCTCAGCCTTCCCCCCCCCGGCCGTGTGTAATAAAGATAAATTATTGTAGGTGCGCTGCCTGCTGGTGTTTGGGGCTGGATGGCGGGGAGGGGAGGCCGGTACCCCTCCCGTGCTTTCCGGGGTGGGGGGATGCCCGGAGCGCCGCCCCCGCCGGCGGCGGGGCGGGACCGGGCGGCTCCCGGCGGGCGGCGGCGGGGCCGCGGCTCCTCCCTCCCTCCCGCAGCCGCATTCGCCGCCGCAGCGCCGAGGTGAGCGGGGGACGGGGAAGGGGGATGGAGCCGGGCGGGGGCTGCAGGGGGATGGGGAGGGCCGCGCCCAGCAGGGCCGCTCCGGCTGCCGGGCCGCCGGTGCCCGCCCTGCGGCCGGGGGATGCTCGGAACCGGGGGATGCTCGGGGCCGGGGGATGCTCGGGGCCGCCGGTGCTCGCCCTGCGGCCGGGGGATGCTCGGGGCCGGGGGATGCTCGGGGCTAGAGGATGCTCGGGGCCGCCGGGTGATGCTCGGGGCCAGGGGATGCTCGGGGCCGCCGGTGCTCGCCCTGCGGCCGGTGCTCGCCCTGCGGCCGGGGGATGCTCGGGGCTAGAGGATGCTCGGGGCGGCCGGTGCTCGCCCTGAGGCCGGCGGTGCTCGGAGCTGGAGGATGCTTGGAGCCGCCCTCCCGCGCTCTCCGCTGTCCGTTCCCTGCCCGGAGCCACCAGCAGGTGCCCGGAGCCGCGGCTCCCTCCCCGGTAAAGGCGGGCCCGGTGGTGCGGTGCCGGTTCTGCAGCGGTTCCAGGGCCGGGAGCTGCCGGCCAAGCCCTGGTCCCTGAAACCCCCTGGTGCCACCGCCCCCAGCCAGGACAGCATCCCCCCTCACCCCTCCCCGCCTCGATGAGGCTCCAAGGGCGTTTTCTCCTTGACGGCATCCCCGAGATGCTCCCGACCCTCCGGAGGGAATCCAGCCCCGGGGCAGCCGAGCTTCCTGGGATCATTCCCAGGCCGTGCTCCAGGGACCAGCGGCTGCCTTCAGTCCCCGCCCGGCTGCAGAGCCCCAGGCCGGGCAGGAAGCTGTGGGGCAGCCCCTCCCTCGGGGCGCATCCCCTTCTCCAACCCCCAGCCCTTGTGCCAGGCCCTGCTGCAAGGTCACTGCCGTCCCTCTTCCCCCGGCTGTGCCTCTCTCCAGGTTTGTCCCGCTGTGTTCTTCCTTGACCAGGAGGGTGTTTGGTGCTTGCAGGGAGCTGGATGGTGTGAAGAGAGGAGCTGCTGGCCTTTCCTGGGAGCTCGGGCACTTCCAGCGAGGCAGCACCATGCTGGCTCCAAAGAAAGGCCTCCTGTGCAACCTCAACCACATCCACCTGCAGCACATCTCCCTGGGGCTGCACCTCTCCCGGCACCCCGAGCTCCAGGACGGCTCCACGGGCGGGGGAGAGCAGACGGGCTGCACCCAGTGCCCGGAGAACCGGGAGCCGGTGGATGCCAATTCCAACAATCCCTCCGTGAAATGCCGCTGCTGTGAGTCCCACGCTCCAGAGCCGGAGACGCTCGGGCTGCAGAACCCTGAGGATTTCCCCTGCCTGCACAGCGGAGACGAGGAGGAGGCGGCTTCCCCTTGTGATCCCCCTTGTGATCTGGCTTCTTCCTCCTCCTCCTCCTCCTCCTCTGTCAGTAGCTGCTCGGATTTCAGCTTGGATGACTCCCCGGTCTCGGTGTACTGCAAGGAGTTTGCCAGAGCGGGGTCCCAGTCCCCTGACAAGCAGCTGAACGTCATTCCCACAGAAAACACCTGGCCTGGAGAGCCCGTGGCCGATGGAGAGCCTGTGGCCGATGGAGAGCCTCTGGCTGACCAGCACAGGACGTGCCACGGGAGAGATGCCAACTACAACTCCCCGGTGCCCCCGAGAGCCACCAAGAGCTCTGTGGCCAGCAAGAGCCCGGACAGCCTCTGCAGCATCAACTCGCTCGACTCCCACTGCGACGAGCTCTCTCCCAGCACAGTGGCACAGGAGACCCCCGGCACCTGCACCGACCTAGACCCCAACTGCAACCCCCTCCCCGAGCCCGATGCCGCGCCTCCAGCACCGCCGCCCGTGCCGGAACGGCGGGATCCCGGGATCCCGGGCGGCGCTCCGGAGCCGCGGCCCCGGCCCGGCGGGCCCCCCCCGCCCGTGCCCCCTCGGCCCCGGCGGCGGCTGCAGGTCCTGAACGCGCACAGAGCGGAGCAGCCGCTCGGGCCAGCGCGGCCGGCGGAGCCCGGGGCCGGCCCGGGGGAGCTCTGCAGAGACGCGGCCGCCAAGACCATCACCTCCTTCCACGAGCTGGCCCAGAGGAGGAAGAGGAACGCGGCCGGGCCCACGCTCGCCCAGGCCAGGGTTGACCGCAGTGACTGGCTGATCGTGTTCTCGCCTGACACGGAGCTTCCCCCCACCTGCGAGCTCCTTTCCGGCACCGCGGGCCAGGAGCCAGCCCGGCCGCAGCCCCAGCCTCAGCTCCAGCCCCAGCAGGACGGGCCAGCCAGGCCTCCCGGCCCCAGGCAGAGAGAGGTGACGACGTTCAAGGAGCTGCGGTCCCGCAGCGCCGCCAGGCAGCCCAAGGGGCAGCGGGCAGAGCCGGCCCAGCATCCCCCCCTGCCCCCGGGGACCGCCCCGGGCTGGGGGACCCCCGCCTCCCTGGGGGGGACACAGGTGCTGGCAGCCAGCGACGGCCACCAGCCGAGAAGGAGACCCCGGCCGAGCCTGCAGCCCATCGCGGAGGGGCAGCCGAGGGATGTGGAGAAGGGGGGGATGCCCCCAGGAGAAAAGGGGCTGGGCACGGCCCCGCTCCGGAGGCTCGGGGGTCCCGGCGGGGACCCCGCGGTGCCACGGGCGGCTCAGAGAGGAGACGAGACCCGCCCGGGGGGTGAGTCTGGGGGTGAGTCCGGGGGTGAGTCCGGGGGTGAGTCCGGGGGTGAGTCCGGGGGAGAGTCTGGGGGAGAGTCTGGGGGTGAGTCTGGGGGTGAGTCTGGGGGTGAGTCTGGGGGAGAGTCTGGGGGAGAGTCTGGGGGTGAGTCTGGGGGTGAGTCTGGGGGTGAGTCTGGCTCCCTCCGGGGTCCTGCCTGGGGGTTGCGGGGCCAGGTGCGCGTCTCCGGTCGGTGGGAGCGATCCCGGGGCGCTCCGGGCCGAGCACGGCGAGGTCCGTGGGTCTCCCCGCATCGCCCGGCGCGGCCCGGGACGTGCCGGGGCTGTCCCGGTGCCGCTCCGCCCCGCGGCTCCCAGCGCGCTTCCTCCTCCCGGGCCCGGCCCCGCCGCCCTCCGCCCCGCGGCTCCATGAGCCGGAGCGAGCCGGGCCCCGCCGCCGGCCCCGCTCCTCCCCCGGGCCCGGGCAGCGCTCCAGCCGCCGGCCCGCCTGACCCCGCTGCCCCGCTCTCTCCAGCCAGGCCCGAGCCGCTCGCCGCTGGAGCCGCCGCTGGAGCCGCCGCTGGAGCCGCCGCTGGAGCCGCCCGGCCCGGCGGGGGAAGAGCGGAGGGGCCCCATGGCGAGCAAACGAAAGGTTGGGGCAAATCCTCGCCGGAGCTTCGGCGGGGGAGTGGGACAGAACGGGAGGGGAGGAGGAGGAGGAGGAGGAGGAGGGAACGGGACCCGCGGGGTCGGGAGGGTGCGGGTCGGTGTCCTGGGCACCCGCAGCGCTGGGCTGGGGCAGGGACAGCGGAGGACACACGGGGACAGTGCAGGAAGGGACAGGCAGGGACAGTGCAGGAAGGGACACTGCAGGCAGGGACAGGCAGGGACAGGCAGGGACAGTGCAGGAAGGGACAGTGCAGGCAGGGACAGGCAGGGACAGGCAGGGACAGTGCAGGAAGGGACAATGCAGGAAGGGACAGTGCAGACAGGGACAGTGCAGGAAGGGACAGGCAGGGACAGGCAGGGACAGTGCAGGCAGGGACAGTGCAGGCAGGGACAGTGACGGCAGGGACAGCCAGCGCTGCCTGCCCCGGGCCCGGCCCTGCCCGCTCCCGGCAGGTGATCCGGGCGAGCCGGAGAACGCTGCAGCCCCCCCGAGGGTGCTCCGGTTCCAGCACAGCACCGTGGGCGCTGCAGGGTCCGGTGGTGCCCGGGGCCGCTCGGTGCCCGGCGGGTCCCTCCGAGCTGACCCTTCTCTCCTCCTCTCCTTCTCTCCCTCGTCCCCAGCGCTGCTGGTCGCCGTCAGCTCCGCTGTGGACAAGGTCATCGCCCACTTCAGCACGGCACGGAACCTGGTGCAGAAGGTGAGGGCTGGGCTGGGCTGGGCTGGGCTGGGCTGGGCTGGGCAGGAAGGATTTCGGGATTCCCTCATCCCTCCCACTGGAATCAGGTGCTGCCCTTCCCCTCCCCTCTGCTCGTGCCTCCCTCAGGCCCAGCTGGGGGACAGCCGGCTCAACCCCGACGTGGGCTACCTGCTGCTGCACACGCTGTGCCCTGCGCTCTACGCCCTGGTGGAGGACGGCCTGAAGCCTTTCCAGAAGGATGTTATCACAGGCCAGAGGAAAAATTCCCCCTGGAGTGTGGTGGAAGCCTCGGTGAAGACAGGTGAGGGCGAGGCTGGGGGCATCTCCAGGTGCCTGGGGTGCTGCTGCTGTGCCCTGGGCAGTGAGTGTCTGTGCTCTGCACCCCACAGGCCCCAACACTCGCTCCCTGCACTCCCTGTGCTGGCACGTGGCCGGGCTGGCCCCTCTCAGCAGCAGCAGGCAGAAGTTCCACGCCTTTATCCTCGGCCTTCTGAAGTGAGTGTCACTGACCCTGCCAGCCCCACTGCCACAGCAGGCTGGAGCTGCCCCAAGAGCTCTAATCTGGGGTCCCTTTGTCTTGTTTAGCATTAAACAGCTGGAGTTGTGGATATCTCACCTGCAGAAGAGCCCAGGTAAGGACACAGTGCCCAGGAGCTCCCCCCCCAAGCCTTCTCAACCTGCCAGGCTGAAAATCCCACTCTGGGGCACATCCAGTTTCCATAGTGTATCCCACTCTGGGATACATCCCATCTGGGCTTGGGACACATCCAGTTTCCATAGTGGATCGTTTTCCTGCTGCATCTTCAGCACAGAGGGTGCTCTGACTGACATGGACAGCCTGGCTGGCCCTTGGTGGGGATGTGACAAGGACAGGGGACATTCTGCACCTGCCTCACCTGTCCCTGTCCCCACAGGTGTGATCTCCGTGCTTTACTCACCCACGGCCTTCTTTGCCCTGAGCCAAGGCCCTCTTCCCCACCTTGCTGACGAACTTCTGCTGCTCATCCAGCCCCTCTCGGTGCTGACTTTCCACCTGGACTTGCTCTTTGAGCACCACCACCTCTCCGTGGACGTCCGGCCCGTGTCCCGCCGGCTGCAGTCCCCGCCGTGCCCCGGCCCGGTGTGGGGGTCTCTGGGGGGCCAGAGCGGCGCTGCTGGGGACAGCCTGGAGGATGAGACCCCCCCCGATGCTCTGGGCAGGGTGGGGGGCACGGGGGGCCGGTCCCAAGCGCCCATGGGGGGGTTGATCCCTGCCCCCCCAGTGGGGGCTGCCCTGCAGCAAACCCTGCAGCACGTGCTGCGCTGGGGCGACCAGCTCGGCCGCGCCTTGCTGGGCTCTGACACCCCCCCCGAGAGCCACGGGCCTCAGGAGGGCACTGGGGGCACTGGGGCTGGCCTCAGTGGCTGGTGGGGCCAGCTGAGCCAGAGCTCCAGGATTTACACCGCTCCCAGCAAGGAAAAGTCCCCCTCGGTCTGGTGGACGAAGCTGCGGGCGGCCGCGGGGGAGCCCAGCCCGGGCCAGGCTGGGCAATCCCAAACTTCCCTGAGTGAGCCCAGAGGCACGGAGCTGCAGCTCCTCCAGACCAAAGCTGGCCCTGAACGCTCTGGCCCGAAGCCCAGCAGCAGCACTGACACCTCAGGGACCTCTTCCCCTGAAGATCTCTTCATGCCCACTGGAACCGGAGCCTTCACCAAGCTGGATGATCCCACTGCTGGAAAAAACCTCCTGGCTGCTTCCCCGGAGCCTCCTGCCAACAGGAGCCAGGCAGCACCTCCTGGCCCACAGATGGGTGATCCTCCCAGTCCTGACAAGGGCAGCTGGCTGGGCTGGCTCTTTGGAGCCACCAACCCCTCGTCCAGGAGCTTCCCCTCCAGCCCCGACGCCGCCTCGGCCGGGTCCAGGTAAGACCCAGCTCGGGCGGGCACAGGGGGAAGGGTTTGTGGGTGCTGAGGGGTTTCTGTGTGCTCAGGTGAGCTGGGGAAGGGTTTCTCTGCCTGGCTCAGCACGGTGGGGATCTTGTAGGGTTTTCTTTGGGATTAGTGCATGTCCCGAGTGCTGCTGCCATCACCTTGTTCAGTCCTGTGGAGCAGCAGCAGCTCCTGGGGAGGCTCAGCGCTGCTTGGTGGCTCCCAGATCGCCAGAACAAGGTGAGATGAGCAGCAGGAGGAGCTCCCAGGTGAGCTGGTGGCTCCCTTTGCTCCGGCAGGAGGCCGTCCCGCTGGCTGGCCCCCAGCCCGCGCGTCCTGGCCGGGGTGGTGAAGGGTCTGGCGCCCGACAGGAGCCGCGCTCCGGAGCCGCCGGGCAGGAGCGAGCCCGCCCTGCCCCCGGCCCGCAGGTGAGGCAGGGCTGGGAGGGGCAGGGCTGGGGCTGGGCAGGGCTGCGGGGGCTTTCCTGGCTGGGAAAAGCCGGGGCTGCTCTCAGACCCGGCCTGGGGCTCGCACACATCTCTGAAGGGAAAGCACCCCCAAGGATCCCCTTCCCCTGCTGGGCTCTGGGGGAACCTGAGCCTCTGCCCACCTGGGGTCAGCTGTTTCTCCCAGGCGTTTTGGGGACAGTTTTTTGCATTTTCTTGTGTCTTTTCTGGATTTGTGGCAGCTTGGTTAGGGCAAGGATGTGGCAGCTGTGACCTGGCTCTGTCCGAGTGGGCAGGGTGGGTGTGTGGCCATCCCAAACGGGGTTTGGCTGCTTCCCTCTTCCCCATCCTCACTCACCCCGATATCCCCGCACCCTCTGTGCCACCTCTGATGTCCCCACAGCCTCTGTGCCATCTCTGATGTCCCCACACCCTCTGTGCCATCTCTGATGTCCCCACACCTCCTGCTCTGCTCCTCCTCCCGAGGGCTCCATGACAGCTCTGCCAAGCACAGAGCCCTCCTCAGGGGGCACCTCTGCCTGAGAAAATCCCCGATTCCACCCCATTCCCACCCCCCAGGTGGTGTGGGAGCCTCTGAGGGTCCTCGGGGTCCCCGGGGAGGCGAGTCTGAGGTGACATTTGTGGCACAGGGGTGACATTTGTGGCACAGGGGTGACGTTTGTGGTGCAGGGCAGTCCGGGCACTGTGTGACCACACGGGCACGGCCGACGGGCACCTGAGCTTCCAAAAAGGAGACGTCCTGGAGCTTCTCTCCACCGTGGATGAAGACTGGATCCGCTGCTGCCATGGCAACAGCACCGGCCTCGTTCCTGTCGGTTACACATCCCTGATTTTGTGAGGAGGAGGAGGAGGAGGAGGAGGAAGGGACCTGAGGAAGCAGCTGAGCTCTCCGGAGCGGGTGCCAGCTCCGGGAGGGGATGGATGTCTCCTGTCACCTCCAGAGCTTCACCACCTCCGGGGCTGGCAGCTCCCGGGGGACCCTGCCCTGTGCCTGTCACTGCTGCATGAGGTCACCGTCTGCCACCGTGTCCCCCCGGCTCCTCTTTGGCAGCTCGGGGTCCCTCAGCTGCTGCCCACCCCCGTGCCAGGGCAGGGACGGCTCCTCTCCCTGCCCCGTGTCGCCTCCGTGCCGTCTGTCTGTCCTGCCACCGCTGCCCTGCCGTGCCCCGGGGCCGGGGCCGGATCCCCCCAGCACTCTGTAAATCATTGTAACCACAGGAATGAGCTCGTTCCACGGGGAAAAAGCTGGAAATAAAGGTTGTGACTCACGTGTCCGCGCGTGGCAGTGGGGATGGGGCTGGCGCTGGCCACGGGCACACGGGGGTGGGATGAGGAGATGCCGGGGCCGTGCTGTTTCTCAGCATCCCGGCTGCCAGCCAGGGAGGGCAGGGAGGCTTCACACCCCTGAAGATGCTCCGGCTCCTCCACAGCGTGGGAGAGGCGGCTGCAGCCTCGCAGAGCCAGGAATATCCCTGGGGATCAGCCGTGGGAGCTGCACAGCAACTGGGAACAGCCCAGGTCGCTGGTTTAGTTATTTATGTAACTTCAACTCATCTTTTCGTAGCCCAGAGGATGGCAGTAGGGGCTAGACGGCTCCAAGGTCTTCATGTTTTTGTCATTGTTTGTGATTTCATGCCAGAATTTGCGTTTCCTGCTGGGCTCCCCAGTGAAAGCGAGGTGTGGCAGTGCAGCAGCAGCAGCAGCCCGGCCCCAGGGATGGTTTTGTCCTCTGCTCCCTCCCACGGCCACGTTTCACCCTCCCGACTTCCCCTTTCGGCGGCCAAAAGCCGCTGTGCCAGCCCCGGGTGAAGCTGCTCTCCTTTCACTCTGCTCTCATTTCCATTTCTCTCCCTGGGATTTTTCTTCTCAGCCGAGTGACGTTCTCTCCTAATTGGAATGTTCCTTGGCTCGCCTTAAGGAGGCTTGATTGATTTCCACAGCTGCTTCTGGGCTTTCTGAACGAGGTCATGCCAGGAGGGGAGGAAGCCAGGTGGCACTTCCATTTATTTATTTTCTTTTTAAATAAACAGCCCCCCGAGCCTTGGGTTTAAAAGGGTCAAGCGTGGCATTTTCATGATCACAGAGAGCCAGAGTGGGAAAGGGAAAAAGAAAAATCAGGTTCCACACAAGGGGTGTGGAGGAGAAGCTGTTTCATTCCTGAGGGACCCTGCAGGTGAGAGATGTCTCTGCACTCACCTGTGCAGGTGGGACACGCCCTGGGGGTGACAGTCCCCAGCCTGTGCAGGACAAGGGGGCTCCAGGGTTTATCCCCTGGGAATAGGCACCAATTCTGTGGATTTAATGGCTCCTGCCCCAATTTGCCTCACAGGCAGCCGTGGTCACAACCCCTGTGACCCCTGACAGTGACAGCGCTGTCCCCACCCCTCCTGCAGGGTCACACTGGACCCTCTGAGACCTCCAGCAGCTGGGGTTCAGTGCCAGGGGGTGTTCCTGGGCTCCCATCCCAGGGGTGACCCCAGGTTGGGTGTTCCCAGGTGGGTGTTCCTGGGTTGGTTCCCAGCCCAAGTGGTGATCCCAGGTTCCCATCCCAGGTGGGTGATCCCAGGTTCCCATCCCAGGTGGGTGATCCCAGGTTCCCATCCCAGGTGGGTGATCCCAGGTTCCCATCCCAGGTTCCCATTCCAGGTGGGTGATCCCAGGTTCCCATCCCAGGTGGTGATCCCAGGTTCCCAGGGTGTGTTCAGGAGCCAGGACAGCCCAGTGCCCACCTTGTCCCCAGCCCAGAGCTGAGTGCCACCCCCAGGTGTTCCTTGGACACTCCAGGGATGGGCACCCCAACCCTCCCTGGGCAGTTCCAATCCCTGAGCACCGTTCCCAGGAGAAATTCCTGCTGTGCCCACCCTGAGCTCCCCTGGCCCAGCCTGAGGCCCTTCCCTCTCCTCCTGTCCCTGTTCCTGGGACCTGTCCCCTCCTGCCAGAGCCACAAGGGCCCCCTGAGCCTCCTTTGCTCCAGCCTGAGCCCCTTCCCAGCTCCTCAGGGATTCTCCAGCCCCTTCCCAGCTCCTCAGGGATTCTCCAGCCCCTGCCCAGCTCCTCAGGGATTCTCCAGCCCCTTCCCAGTTCCCTCAAGGATTCTCCAGCCCCTTCCCAGTTCCCTCAGGAATTCCCCAGCCCCTGCCCAGCTCCTCAGGGATTCTCCAGCCCCTGCCCAGTTCCCTCAGGGATTCTCCAGCCCCTCAATCTCTTCCTTGCCATCAAGGCCCAAAGCTGCCCCAGGGTTGGAGGTTCCTCAGCAGGGCAGCAGAAGGGGCTGGGGTCACTGTCCCGGCCCAGTGGCCAGGCTGGGACTGCTCCAGGCCAGGTGCCATCAGCCTCTTGCCCACCTGGGCACAGCTGGGCACAGCTGGGCACAGCTGGGCCTGTGTCCAGCTGCTGTCCCCAGCACCCCCAGGGCCTTTCCAGCCCCTTTTCCTGAGCCTGGAATGTTCCGTGGGGTTGCTGTGACCCGAGGGCAGCTCGCAGCATTTGCTGAGCCTCACCCCATGGATCCCGTGGATCTCATGGATCCAGCCTGCCCAGATGGATCCTGTCCATCCACCTCCTCCTGTCCTCCTGTCCATCCACCTCCTCCTGTCCTCCTGTCCATCCACCCTCCCACCCAGCTCAGCAAAGAAAACCCGCCGAGCCAACCTTAGGAAAAGATTTTCCATTTAATACTAGACTCTCAGGATTGAGATGCAGGCTTTTTATGCAATTACATCCAATGTTAAAATTGGTAATACATAATTTACAAAGATTAACATCAAAACAATGATCTATTTAGATATGCTTTGTAAAAAGGAAATATATTAGCAGCATTTATTTTCAGCAATCACACAGCCTACACCCATGCAGACTAAGGTTCAGCTCTATTTGCAGTAACGTAGTGCTTCCTGGCTCCGGCGGCGATCCTGGGGACACACGGGTCTGCTCAGTATTATAAAATAACCAAAAAATAAAAAAAGTCATTAATTTCTACACCAGTAAGAAAAAACAATTCTTTGCACTTACCTAACATTTGATTGTCTAAAAAACATTTTGTTTAGTCTTTCAACAAAAGAAAGATAAAATGACAGAGCTAGTGTCTCGCTTCTGTACGCACTTTATTTTTTTTTTTTTTTTTAAAAACTTTTTAGTGTTTAACACCATTTGAGACAATGATTTCTGTTTGAAACTAAATGAGACAACTCGAGGGTTTGGACATGCGATATTCCTACTACACGCACGAGTATTTTATACTCAGGGTTCCTGGTACTGTACAGTGCTTCTCTACAGTAAGAAAATATTCCAAACTATTTTCTTATTTCTTTTTTTTTTTTAATAAAATATTTTTTTTTTCTCAAAGGGTTTTTTTTCCTTTCTTTTTTTTTTTTGGTGTTTTTTTTTTTTTGTTTTGTTTTGTTTTCTCTTTTTAAATCAACACATAAAAGTTAATGGAATGAGTCATGTTCCACTAAGAGTAAAATAATTATAATAATAACAAGAATGTACATTAGGACGAGCTTGGTCCATAAAAAGGAACATGTAACTACGGTATTGCTTTACATCCACGCAGCAGATATATACAACTTGGCACATTAAAAACTGGATTTCTTATAAGAACACCTAAAACAGGACTGGATATGCGTGTGTACGTCTGAGACAGGAAAGCAAAGCCACCGCCCGGGGGCAGCGCGGGCCGCCCGGCCCCGCCGACAATCGCGACAATCGCGACAGTCGCCACGGGGTGGGGCCGGCGGGAGCCGCTGCCCGGACGTCCGGCTGTCCACCGGCACACGAGGGTAGTGTTAGCAGTTGATAAATTCTACAGCTCACGACAAACACTCGCTCGGATACTGCCTGACGGGCACGGAGTGAAAGGGTCCTTGGGGTTGTTTTGTTGTTTGTTTTTTTGGTGGTTTTTTTGTTTTGTTTTTTTTTTTCCTTTTTTCTTTTAACGGGTTTTTATTTGCACAACACACGAGACACACGAGAACCACAGCTTATCAAAAAAACCAACAGCAATGGTGGCGTCAGGAGCTGACTTCGCTTTTTATAAAATTTCTCTGCAGAAAAAAAGTGAAAAAACTCACACCCCACCCCCTCCCCCCACACAGCAAGTGCCTCATCCCAGCTCTCCTGCCCTGCTCCAAGGGCCTCTGGAAGCTTCTCCTTGGCACAGACCACAGGGACACGTGCTCAGCTGTCCCACGGCTGCTGGGGACGTTTCTCTCTTCTTGGAACTTGTGCAAATCAGAGGCCACAGCTTCAGGGCAGCTTTTCCTTTTAAGCCACTGGGCCTTTCCTCTCCCCTCTGGATTCCTGGATTCCCTTCCCTGGCGGTGCTGAGGGTGGCTGGTACGATCCCAGGTGAGCAGTGACCGTGGGGAACATCCTCCTCAGAGTAACTCAGTCCTTTTCCTCTGCCCTCCTTATTATTATTATTATTTTTTTTTAATTTTTTTTTTGTTTGTTTTTTCTCCTCTGAGTGGGAATATCAAGCAAAAATAAATTAAATTTGACCATCCTGGACAATAACCACGAGGTTTCCTCAGTACCTAACATCAATACAAGGCACGCCCACCAACACACACACCAAGAGCACTGCAGAGCAGGGTGGGCACCGTGCCAGCCCGGCCCCCCAGGCGCTACTGTTTGTATTTTGTCAGTTTGCTGCTGCCCTCCTTGCCCAGGCTGGGCTCTGCCCCAGCCCAGACAGACCCCAGAGCTCGGCTGCCCCTCCTGGGTCACTTCCTGAAGCTGCTCTCGGGGATGGTCAGAGTGCGGCGCCGCAGCTTCCGGCCCGAGCCCTCCTCCAGCAGGTAGGTGACATCGATGGCTGCAACAGAGCACAGGCACAAGGGGCACTTCAGTCACTGCAGCACCACTGAGCAGGGAAAAGCCCTCCAGGATCATCGAGTCCAAGCTGGGAGTGCTGCCCAGCTGGGCAGGCAGAGCACAGCGCTGAGCGCTGCCTCCACCAGCCCTCAAGCACAGAACTGCTGTTTCTGATTCCTGCTGCTTTCAAGGATGTTTCCCTCCAGGAAATCCAAGGTGCTGAGTGACCCAAGCCCTGAGACATGGCTGGACCAGAAATCCAACCCAAATGAAGCATCAGTCCATGACTGTGTGGCATTGCCAGAATTTGGAAGATGTAGCCATGATATTTTACTAAAAATCCTTTCCTTAAGATTTTTTCCTCCTGAGAAGCTGAGAGGCCTCAGGAACAAGATGTAAACAATGATTGTCTGCTGTGGGATGCAGCAGGTGGATCTGGGATTGGTCTCATGTGGTTGTTTTAATTAATGGCCAATCCCAGTCCAGCTGTCTGAACTGTCTCGGTCAGTCTGAGCCTTTGTTATTCATTCTTTCTCTATTCTTAGCTGCCTTCTGATGAAATCCTTCCTTCTATTCTTTTAGTATAGTTTTAAATATAATAAATATCATAAAATAATAAACCAAGCCTTCTGAACATGGAGTCAACATTCTCATCTCTTCCCTCACCCTGAGACCCCTGTGAACACGGCCACAGGAAGAGACTGGACACGGCTCAGCCTGGGCTTTAATTTAAAAGCTGGGTCACACCTCACCAGTGTCCCCTCATCCCACAGCTCAAACACCTACAGCAGGTACTCAGAACCAAAGGAAAGCTCATGAAAAGTCAAGAGACTTTCCAAATTGCCCTCAGTCCTTCCTGGTCTGTCTGTAAAGTTTCTCCATTGCAGATATGGAATGATGGGGGGGAAATTAGTTTATGGAAAGGTTTTGTTATTAAAAACCTTTTGTTATTAAAAACCTTTTGTTATTAAAAACCTTTTGTTATGAAAAATATTATACCAAAAAAAATTTAAAATATGATACAAAACAGTGTCATAGTTGTCAGAAATTTCACTTGGATTTAGTGGATTTCTGGCTGCAAAGAAATCTGACTTTCCTAATGCCTGCTAGCAAGAAATTCCCACAAAAACATTCAATTTATCAACACAGCTCAGCCAAGCGACCCCAGACCCGCAGGAGCAAGCAGAGCCTGACCCCTCACCGTTTTTCCCTGGGATTTTCTCGAGGAGGTTGAGCAGGATCTGGTTCAGCCTCTCCCTCTGGAGGTGCCGCCGCTCCTCGGGGCTGCAGAGCGGCCTCGTGTCCGCGGGGTTCTCGTCCCCCTTCTTCTCAGCCTCGCAGCTCTCGCTGGCCACGGGCTCCTTGTCGGGCTCCTCGGGGCTGGGCAGCTCCCCTGGAGCCTGCTCAGGGGCCCCCAGCACCTCCTCCATCAGGGGCAGGGGATCTTCCTCTTGGTTTAAGTCTTTGATCTGTGGTTTCGAGCGATCTGATTTCCAGGATGACCTTGCAAGGAAAAAAAAAAAAATCGGGTTTAAAGAGAAGTTTTTCACCTGAAAGGACAATTCCCAGCAAGTCCAGCACTCATCCATGGGTAGGGGCAGTCTGGAGCTCAGTTTCTTCCCTCAATCCCTGCACTCACACCCCCAGTGCTACAGCTTTACCTGCATCGCACCAAACGCAGCTTTGAAAAACAAATGGATTTTTATTTTCAGCTCCAAAAGATTTTATCTCCAAAACCACTTTGGCCCAGCCCTTAGCAGGATGTTCTTGCAGGCTCTGCCTGATCTGGGCTCTGACTGCCCCACAGACACAGGCAGACCTGGGTTCCTCCATCTGGGAAGGCTGGAGCCTCCTGTTGTGGGCATCTCCTCACTCAGCTGCTTTTTTCTGACTGTCAAATGGCTCCTTTCTTTTCCTGATGTACATTAGTAAGGCTGCCTACCCCTCCTCACTTGTTCCCTTTTATCTCTCTGAAAGTTTAGAGAGCTTTAAATAATTTAAACTTCTTATTTCCACAGCACCCAGGGGAAAGGGGCAGGAGGAGAGTGGGCACAGCAAACAAACAACATTATTTCATCTCTTCTCAACAATCTGGGAGGGGAGACTCACCTGCCTCCGTTCCTCTTGTAGTTGTCTGGCACATAATGAGGCTGCAATAACAATGAAGATTATGATCAATACCAAATCAAACTCACAGTGGAAGGAAATGCTGCTCTGTCAAATTCTCTGGAAGTGCCAATGCAAGACACTCTGGAAATGCTGGTGTACCTCAAAGAGACTCCACAGTAGGAGGCACAGTCATGTAATAAGATAAATTAGAGCCAGATTTGTCTGATTCTTCACATCTAAATAAATTTCAAGCCACAGACCATCATGATAAAAATCATCTTTGCTTTCTGCCCAGCATGAGTCTGGAACCTTCTCCAAAGCACTACAAAAACCTCTGCTCCAGGAAGAGCAGAGCTCACTTGCAGAAGGTATGCAGACCTGCCACCTCTGCTGCTCTGAGTCTCTCTGAGCTCACCACCACCATCCCTTGAGCACCTCTCTGCCTCTCAGCTGCAGGTTCTGTCACACCCAGTTTTCTTTCCAAGCTTGCTTTCCAGCCAGCTTTTCCCCCAGGCTGTGCACACTCACAGAAACATGGAATGACTGAGGTTGGAAGAGCCCTCCCAGAGCATCCAGTCCAGGCTGTGCCCAATCCCCACCTTGTCCCCAGCCCAGAGCTCTGAGTGCCACCTCCAGGTGTTCCTTGGACACCTCCAGGGGTGGGGACTCCAAACCTCCCTGTCAAGGCCTGACCACCCTTTCCATGAGGAATTCCTCCTGATGTCCAACCTGAGGCTGTTTCCTCTTCTCCTGTCCCTTGCTCCAGAGCCTGACCCCCACCTACAACATCAGCTCCCTCTGCCTGACCAAGCTGCATTTCTCAACAGTCAGGAGCTTTCCAGAACTCCATCCAGCCTCCTAAAAGCAGGTGAGGAGGCTGAGAGCAAAGCCACTCACTGAGAAATCCCTCTTGGGTGTGAGTTTCTTGGGGAAGTGGTCGAAGGCGTAGGGCTTGGTGCACACGGGGTAGCGGTTGCGGTGGATCTTGTAGAAGAGGTGAGCTGATTTATCCAGGCGGTAATCACAGATGTAAACATCCTGCTCCTTCACACCCTTCGGCCTCCCTGGCACCACAACAAGGAGAAAACAGTCATGGACTGAGGGGGAAGCACGTGGTTTATCACAGTGGGGCTGTCACAGTGTCCCTGTTTGCTCCCTCACTCAGAACCCCAGCTGGGTCACTCTGAATGCCTGCACACTCTGATCAAACACCTCCCAAACTTTCACAGACACAATTATCAACTGACATCATTTTCTCTTCCCTTTTCAAACAGGAATCCCTGTCCCAGGGCAAAGCCTCAGCTTTTGGCCAGCTCTGAGGCACACAGACATCCCCCACAGCAGGAAGTGCTCCAGTGCTTGTTCTTGTTTCCAGAACAGACTGGATTTGTCCCAGTTCAGGGTAAGGATGATGTGCTCACCCTCAGCCCAGCACTCTGCAGCACTCTGACCCCAGCTGGCCACAGGATATTCCACACCAGTGTGCCCAGCCCAGTTTGTGCTGGGGAGTGGCTGCACTGGGCATCACTTGTGCTCCCTGGTGTTTATTCACAGAATTATGGAGTGGTTTGGGCTGGGAGGGACCTTAAATCTCATCCCATTCCACCCTGCCGTGGCAGGGACACCTTCCACTGTCCCAGGCTGCTCCAAGCCCCGTCCAGCCTGGCTTGGACACTCCCAGGGATCCAGGGCCAGCCACAGCTTCTCTGGGGACCTGTGCTAGGGCCTCCCCATCCTCACAGGTAAGAACTTCCTCTGTGTGTCCAACCTAAATTGCCTCTTTTTCATGTTGAAGCCATTCCCTCTTGTCCTGTTACTCCAGTTCACGATTAAGAGCCTCTCTCCACCTTCCTTCTAGCCTCTTCAGATATTGCACATCTCTCTTTCTGTAACCTCCCTTTCCATTACTACTACTACTACTATCATTATTATTACTACAATATTTTCATTTATTTCAACCATGAAACTGATTTTATCCCAAAAAGTTAAAACTGGTTTTAACTTTTACAAATGGCTGGGTAATGCTGAGCTTCCAGTTAAACCACCACAGCCCAGTGCTTAGATACTTAGGAATGTGTTTAATTCCCACCTTTGCAGTAGGTGTAGAGGTCTAGCACACAGCAGGTCCCCACCACGGCCTCCAAGGGGATGATTTCATACAAGGGCACCCGGAAGAGTTCGTTGTGGTAGAACTTGCGGGACGGGGAGTGGTGCGTTTCGTGTGGACGGAAATAGTGGTGGCCAAAGGCAAAGCGCTCCTCCCTGAGGGTGCAAAGGGGACACAAACACCCATCAGCCCGTGACACAACTCACTCCACGCCCCCTGCTTTGCTCTGAGTTCCCTCTCTGGCACTTGGCTGTGATGAACAGCAGAGTCACACAAGTGTTCCATGTCCCACTCCCCACCAGCGAGGGCAAACTCTCCCAGAGTGGTTTCCATGGGCACAGCAGACTGTGACTGGCCAGGCACAGCTCTCACTGCACCCACAATCTGCTCCAACACTGAGGAAATCCATCCATTTCTATCTCTGATCCTTTGCTTAAACCCCTAGCCTCACGTGTTTCCACTGTGCAGTTGTGGAGCACAAGCTCCAGCGTGGTTTCCATGGGCACAGCACAGCTGTCACTGCACCCACAGCCTGTTCCAACACTGAGGAAATCCATCCACTTCTATCTCTGATACTTTGCTTAAACCTCCAACCTTAAGTGTTTCCACCATGCAGTTGTGGAGCACAAGCTCCAGAGTGGTTGGGCCCAGCAGACTGTGACTGGCCAGGCACAGCACAGCTCTCACTGCACTCACAATCTGCTCCAACACTGAGGAAATCCATCCATTTCTATCTCTGATCCTTTGCTTAAACCTCCAGCCTCACATGCCTCCAACCATGCAGTTGTGGAGCACAAGCTCCAGCCAGAGTGGTTTCCATGGGCACAGCACAGTTGTCATTGCACCCACAATTAGGAAATCCATCCATTTCTATCTCTGATCCTTTGCTTAAACCCCCAGCCTCACGTGTTTCCACTGTGCAGTTGTGGAGCACAAGCTCCAGCCTGGTTGGGCCCAGCAGACTGTGACTGACCAGGCACAGCACAGCTCTCACTGCACCCACAATCTGCTCCAACACTGAGGAAATCCATCCATCCATTTCTATCTCTGATCTCTTGCTTAAACCTCCAGCCTCACACGCTTCCAACCATGCAGTTGTGGAGCACAAGCTCCAGTGGGGTTTCCATGGGCACAGCACAGCTGTCACTGCACCCACAGCCTGTTCCAACACTGAGGAAATCCATCCATCCATTTCTATCTCTGATCCTTTGCTTAAACCTCCAGCCTCACGTGTTTCCACTGTGCAGCTGCAGAGCACAAGCTCCAGCAGGGAATTCCCAACCTCTACACCTGCACCTTGCTCATTCCTGCATCCTTAAGGTGAGACAACCACACAATTCCTGTGCTTTGGCAGGCAGGCCAGTGGGATGGCTCAGACCCCAAGGCTGTCTGGCACATACTTCTCGTTCTTCCAGAGTTTCTCGATGCGGAAGATGTCGAGCTTGTCGCGGTTGATGTGGGACAGCAGGCGGTACGACTGCCGCACCGGGTGCCCGTCGGGAGTCCTGCGGCTGTCTCTCATCAGGTACACACAGTCACCTGTGCAGGGGCACAAAGGACACACCTGTGAAGAGCCTGGCCTGAGCCCAGCACAGCAAAACCACGGGAAATTATCATTAAAATGAACACAACCTAATGGCTGATTGTAAGGAATGACACGGACCCGCTGCAGAAAATGCTGAGAGCGCTCAGATGTTTTTCACAGCAGCTTTACACAAAAACTACTACACAAAAACTTTCCATGCCAGACTGAAAACACCAACCTCCAAGGGATCAAAACCATGACAAACCACAGGATATGTAAACATGCCAGTCATGATTAGGAAAAGGTGTAGGAATTAGTGATGGCTGCAATAAATATGTGAGAGAGAAGGTACTTAGAGAGGAGGTTTCTAATAAGAAAATCCTGTCCTGAGAAGCCCCAAGGCTTTGGTTATTCCAGCAGAATTCCAATGAGATGCAGAGCTCAGGAAAAGTAAAGAGAATGCAAAAAGGACTGAACAAACTGGCACTGCTGGCAATCAAAAAGTGTTTCCTAAGGGCAAAACCTAAGCTTAAATTTATTCATTTTGTCCCATAAGTGAATTAATTCCTTAATTTCTCTGCTCTGACCTGTGAAATCCCAGAATGACCTGGGTTAGAAAGGATTTTAAAGACCATCCAGACCCACCCCCTGCCTTGTGCAGGGATATCTTCCACTAGGCCAAGCTGCTCAGAGCTCCATCCCCCCTGGCCTTAAGCACTTCCAGGGCTGGGAAGAGATTCCGCTTCTGTTATTTACCTAAAAATGACCAAAACCTGGGAGGTCCCGAGTCCTAAAACCTCTCCTGGGTAGGAGCAGAGGTCACACAGCAGAATGTTCTGGCTGGCAGCAGAGAGGAGAGAGCACAGGAACAGGCAAGCCAAGGAAAAGCCTCCCTGTGCTGTGCCTGCCTTTTCTGTTTATGGACTTTCAGAGCCAAAGGCTAGAGCTTTGGGGATTAATCCTTCTTCCAAGTATTTGTCTAATCTTTTTTGGAACCATTTATACTCTGACCTCTCCACCCCTCCTGTGGCACAGTCTAGTCATGATTTTGTAAAAAAATCCTTTCTAGAGTTTAACTGTTGCCAGCTCATTTCTGTTTGTCCCCTAATTTCTGCATCGTTGCACCTTCCTGAGCCACATTTCAGAGCTTCATCACTCACCCTCCAAATCACCTGGGCAGACTCTGTCTGCAGAAAAGATGATCCAGATCAGATGATTTTTGTTATCCTTGTTTTTACAGGGATCCTCTGTGCAATGGGATGTCAGAGCAGCACAGGGCAGGCAGGACAGACAGACACCTCAGGAGGTTCCAGAAGGGAACAACCCCTCTGCTATTTTGTGCATAACAATTTCTGGTACTCTCTTTGCCTTTTTGACTCAGCTAGAACATTTTTCTCGTGTTTCCATTAAATTACAATGACTCCTGGGAGTTGTTTTCCCTATTTTTGTATATGTGTAGTTATGGCTGTTCATCTTCCACAGATACTGGTTTTATTAATCAACAGGTTTGGGAAAAAGATGTCAGGGAACCACTGAGGACATCAAGGCCCCAGGGTCATCCACATCCCAGTTTTGCTATAATCAGATTCAGGATTAAAGTGAAGCACATTTTATTTTCATTCATATAAATCTCATTTATCAATCTTGTCTAAGTTTAAAAGATGCTCCTAGGCAGAAATCTCTCCCTAAACTTCATGAGGTTCCTGTGGTCCCACCTCTCCAGCCTGTCCAGGTCCCTCTGGATCCATCCCTTCCCTCCAGCATTTTGACCACACCACACAGCTTGGTGTCTTCTTTCCACCTGACCTAAAACTGGCATGACAACAGCTTCCCTTTCCAACTTTAAGGGTGACTTTTAAAGAAATTGGAGAGGTGGGTTCCCTAAAAGACTCTAAGAAACAAGGAACATACTGAGAGGAGCTACTGGCCCCAAGCAGAATGCAAATAAAACCATTCAATTTTAAACCATCTAATTTTAAACCAGCTTTTTTCAACTCTTCTTCTCCACCTCTCCCATGAGATGAAAGCAACCCCAGCATTATTGTGCCTGATTGCAAAAGGAACATTCATAAGGAGATGTAGACAGAAGCTCTCTTGCTCTAAAGATCAGGAAACTTGATTTCATTTCCAGTTTATACTGATATTCTGCCTCAAAAATGAAGTTTCCAAAGAAAAAAACACAGCAACTGTTGCTGGTGCATTAGGGCTGATGATTTGTTAGAATTTCTGGCTGGGTGGGTTTTCCAGGATCCATTCTGACCCCTGTTTATCAATTCCTATCCAAGACAGAACTCCATGGGATGTAATGGATCAGATGTGTTTTATTTGCATCATCTCCTGAGTTTAGGTATTAGGGAATTTTTGCAGAGGAAGCTTTTCTGTGATGTAACACTCAAACAACATCCAGCAGAATTGCCAAAAAATTAAGAAAAAAGTTCTGCAACCACCCCTGAGATCCCTCTGAAAGAGAGGGATTTGGTCACAGCACAGTGTGACCACTCACACAGCTGATTTTCAGTCTTGTTCCTCCAAAACATCAGATTTCAGGCTTGGAACTGCTGTTCTGGGTGCTCAGTGCCCTTCCAGGCTTTGTGGCAACACCAGCCTGTTCCCAATCCACAGCTCCCAGGAAAATATAAACCCACACACAGACTGAGGGGCTGCAGGCCAAGCTTTTGCCTCAGAATGTGGAATTATGAAGCCCTTCAGACACCAGAGGGAGTAAAAAGCTGTTTTTCCCACTGTCCAAGCTGCCTGATACACCCACAGCACAGTAAAGGTCCTGCCTGAGGACTCAGGGTGGAAAAATCAACAAGCTCATGGATTGGATTTCCCCTTTCCCTGCTGGAGCTGCATGTTCTGTTCCAGCACCTCGTGGTGGAATTTGCTTCATCTGCTCCCTGTGCCTGCAGAGGCATTTTGTGCCCAGCAGCTGCAGTTTGGTCTCCTTTGTCCCCTGCTGATGGCACACAGAGGGACAATTCTCCTTTAAAGGGCATTTCTCTAATTAAGGTCACCAAGATCAGATCAGATCAGAGACACACAAGTAAAATTTAACACACTGTGACAGAAATGATCTTAATGCTCTGAACACCTGGAAGATGTCACAAGCCCCTGCTAAAACATCACCCATTTCAACAGAGAATGTAAAAGCAAGTTCTGATACAGCCCTTGAAGTGAGTTACTCTCCAGCAAAAAAAGACATGAGAAACCCAAAGGCTGAACTCTGGACAGAACAGACCCAGCAAGGAGAACTGAATGCAATTCCAGAATGGGGTAATGAATATGCTGGGTTTGCACCTTTTTTTAATTCCCCATTTTCCTGAAGGCTCTCCTATTCCCCTCTAGCAAACTTATCAGCTGGTTTCACTCATTCAAGAGCAGCTTCCTGATAATGATAGAGGGTTCTTTCTAACCTTGTGTGTATCTGTAGGATGAAATTAAAAAAAAACCATAATTTTTGTGTGGCTGTGAATTGTGAACTGAACTGTGTGGCTGTGGCAGCTGCCTTGGAGAGATTCAGGAATTCAGAGCACAGCCCAGAAGAGATAAGCTGTAGGGAACACACAAGCAACGAGCTGGATGTTTTAGTGACCATCCTGCACTAAAATACTGGAGGTCTAACAGCCTTCTTGGCCTTTACTTCTAAAGGTTAACTCCCAGAGCTGGCTCAGCATCATCCTCCCCTGGCCAGGACAACCCTGTGCTAATTAACATTTCTTCATCAACAGCCTGTGAGAATTCTGACTGTGTATCACTCCCAGCACTGCAGAGAGAGCAGCTTGTGAAAAATGAAAGTATTTTTGACAGGTTAATACCACAAGTGGCAGGTTCCAATTAGGAAAAATAAAAGTATTTTTGGTAGAGTAATGGCAAAAGTGGCAGCTTCCACTTCTGAAAAGTGAAATATTTTTGATAAGAGTAATGGCACAAGGGGCAGCTTCCACTTGGGAAAAATCAAAGTATTTTTGGTAGAGTAATGGCACAAGTGGCAGCTTCCCCTGGTGAAAAATGAAAGTATTTCTGACAGGGTAATACCACAAGTGGCAACTTCCCCTGGTGAAAAATGAAAGTATTTTCGAAAGGGTAAAGGCACAAGTGGCAGGTTCCACTTGGGAAAAATCAAAGTATTTTTGGTAGAGTAATACCACAAGTGGCAGCTTCCACTTCTGAAAAATCCAAGTATTTTTGACAGGGTAATGGCACAAGTGGCAGCTTCCACTTCTGAAAAGTGAAATATTTTTGGTAGAGTAATGGCACAAATGGCAGCTTCCACTTGGGAAAAATAAAAGTATTTTTGCCACAAGCGGCAGCTTCCACTTGGGAAAAATGAAAGTATTTTTGACAGGGTAATGCCACAAGCAGCAGGTTCCAATTAGGAAAAATAAAAGTATTTTTGGCAGAGTAATGGCACAAGTGGCAGCTTCCACTTGGGAAAAATGAAAGTATTTTTGGTAGAGTAATGGCACAAGTGGCAACTTCGCCTGGTGAAAAATGAAAGTATTTTCGAAAGGGTAAAGGCACAAGTGGCAGGTTCCACTTGGGAAAAATGGAAGTATTTCTGACAGGGTAATGGCACAAGTGGCAACTTCCCCTGGTGAAAAATGAAAGTATTTTCGAAAGGGTAACGGCACAAGTGGCAGGTTCCACTTGGGAAAAATCAAAGTATTTTTGGTAGAGTAATGGCACAAATAGCAGCTTCTACTTGGGAAAAATAAAAGTATTTTTGCCACAGGCGGCAGCTTCCACTTGGGAAAAATGAAAGTATTTTTGATAGGGTAATGCCACAAGTGGCAGGTTCCAATTAGGAAAAATCAAAGTATTTTTGATAGGGTAATGGCACAAATGGCAGCTTCCACTTGGGAAAAATTAAAGTATTCTTGCCACAAGTGGCAGCTTCAACTTCTGAAAAGTGAAAGTATTTTTGCCACAAGTGGCAGCTTCCACTTGGGAAAAATCAAAGTATTTTTGGTAGAGTAATGGCACAAGTGGCAGCTTCCACTTGGGAAAAATCAAAGTATTTTTGGTAGAGTAATGGCACAACTGGCAGCTTCCACTTGGGAAAAATCAAAGTATTTTTGCCACAAGTGGCAGCTTCCACTTCTGAAAAGTGAAATATTTTTGGTAGAGTAATGGCACAAGTGGCAGCTTCCCCTGGTGAAAAATCAAAGTATTTTTGACAGGGGGATGCCAGAGATGCCTGCACACTGCTGGCCCCAGGGGCAGCACCTACCTTGGCGGAGCAGCAGATCATCCCTCAAGAGGCAGATGTAATAAACACAGCCAGGCTGGGCATAGTGGGGCCGAGGGATCATGGGAACCTCCTGCAGGGAAAAACAAAGGGAGTTGTGAGATTTATAAGATAGGAAGTAGTTGGTTATAGGTTTTTTGTTATATAACTTTAATTTCTTTTTATTGTAATGTGGATATTTTTGTCTAATAAGGTCTTACATGTATGTGATATGTAATAGATAACATGTTGCATATGCTTTTATTATAACATCTTAATTTTTAGCTTATTTTATACAATTACATTATTACTGTACTACAAAACTTTTTATCATCTTATTTAATATCAGATGATATTAAATATACTATATTATATATGTATAATGTATATGTATATATATATAATTATATGTATGGATATTACAGTATATAAATACACTATATTATATATGGTTTTATACATATATGTGTATATACATGTATTATAGATATATATTTTTTTACTAAATTAAAATATATCCTTACTTATAACTATAGAAGCCTAAATCTATGATTTTTCTATTCAATGTTTGTGTATTTTGCTTTTACATCAATTTAGGTTTCTTCTAAGGCTACAAATCAAACCCTTTATCTTTCCAATTCCCACACCATCCTATGGAAATAGAGAGAAAAACAGAGAAAAAAACAGAGAAAAAAAACAGAGAAAAGCTGACCCCTCGTGGAACTGAACCTAAATCAAGGAAGCTTCACCAATCCCAAAAGACACAAATTCAAAACACAAATACAAAATGAACCCCAAAGGAGCTGCTGTAGGTTTCTAAGAGTGACAGGAAGGAGAGTTTTGTTTTACCCTGTTGACAGCTCGAGGTTCACACTGCTCACACAGGTAGTGCTCAACGTCCGAGTTCACACCCATGCAGTCACAGTGCTGCCACACCTGCAAGAACAGGTACAGCCCCGTCACAAGGTCCTGGCACAGATTATAGCTGCAAACTGCATTTTCTCAACAAACATTAGGGAAAGCAAGAAAGTAAGTTTCACACAGGAAATTCAAGATTTTTCTATGAACTATTTCACACCACCTTAGCAGACAGACAAGATCTCCATGCAACAGAAGTGTCTTTGCCTTCCAGACTGATGTATTCATGCAATAAATCCCTTCCTTGGGATTTTTCCTCCTGAGAAGCTGAGAGGCCTCAGGAACAAAATGTAAACAGTGATTATCTGCTGCTGTGGGATGCAACAGGTGGATCTGGGATTGGTCTCATGTTGTTGTTTCTAATTAATGGCCAATCCCAGTCCAGCTGTCTGAACTGTCTCGGTCAGTCTGAGCCTTTGTTATTCATTCTTTTTCTATTCTTACCCAGCATTCTGATGAAATTGCATCTATTCTTTTAGTACAGTTTTTAATATAATAAATATCATAAAATAATAAATCAAGCCTTCTGAACACGGAGCCAACTTTCTCATCTCTTCTCTCATCCTGTGACCCCAGCAACCACCATCACAAACGGTGACCCCGAGTGAAGAAACCACAATAAACAACCTCACACCAACCCACCACCGCTCGTTATCTCTGAAACCCCAAAACCCACCATGCACTTTTCACACTGGATCATGAGCCCCTCGTCCTTGTAGAGGCCGCAGATGCAGCGGATGACGTCCTCGTCCTTCTCGTGCCCGTTGTCCTTGTCGCACACCGAGGTCTCGCTGCTGTCGGCCTCGCTCGCCGTCTCGCCCACGATCTCGTCGATCTGCGCCGAGGCCTCGTGCCGCGCGCTGTAGTAGGCCTTGCGCAGCCGGCACACGTCCCGCCCCGTCGGGGACTTCCTGCCGTAGTATTTCTGCAAAAACCAACAAAAAACACCAAAAAGTGCTTTATTTCCTGTTTAGCTCCTGGGAGGGCTGGGGCAGCCTCTCAATCTCCCTCCTAACCCTGGCCAGTGCTGTAGTAGGCCTTGCGCAGCCGGCACACGTCCCGCCCCGTCAGGGACTTCCTGCCGTAGTATTTCTGCAAAAACCAACAAAAAACCCCCAAAAGTGCTTTATTTCCTGTTTAGCTCTTGGGAGGGGTTTTCTCTACAGTTGCTGCCCCAAATTTGGGGTGAGTTCTCAATCTCCCTCCTGACCCTGGCCAGGGTTGTAGTAGGCCTCGCGCAGCCGACACACGTCCCGCACCGTTGGGGACTTCCTGCTGCAGTATTTCTCCAAAAATCACCAAAAAAAACCCCAAAAAAGCTTTATTTCCTGTCAAGTTCCCATCTGTGTACACCTGGGAAGGGTTCTCCCCCTACAGCTGCAGCCCCAAATTTGGGGTGAGTTCTCAATCTCCCTCCTGACCCTGGCCAGGGTTGTAGTAGGCCTTGCGCAGCTGGCACACGTCCTGCCCCGTCAGGGACTTCCTGCCGTAGTATTTCTGCAAAAACCACCAAAACCCACCAAAAAGTGCTTTATTTCCTGTTTATCTCCTGGGAGGGCTGGGGTAGCCTCTCCATGTCCCTCCTGATCCTGGCCAGAGTGCCACTAGGCCTTGCGCAGCCGGCACACGTCCCGCCCCGTCAGGGACTTCCTGCCGTAGTATTTCTACAAAAAGCAACAAAAAACCCCCAAAAGTGCTTTATTTCCTGTTTAGATCTTGGGAGGAGTTTTCTCTACAGCTGCAGCCCCCAAAGCTGGGGTGGTCTCTCAATCTCCCTCATGATTCTGGCCAGGGTTGTAGTAGGCCCTGTGCAGCCGGCACACGTCCCGCCCCGTCGGGGACTTCCTGCCATAGTATTTCTGCAAAAACCAACAAAAACCACCAAAAGTGCTTTATTTCCTGTTTAGGTCTTGGGAAGGGTTTTCTCTACAGTTGCAGCCCCAAATTTGGGGTGAGTTCTCAATCTCCCTCCTGACTCTGGCCAGCGCTCTAGTAGGCCTTGTGCAGCTTGCATATGTCCTGCCTCATTGGGGACTTCCTGCCATAGTATTTCTGCAAAAATCACCAAAAACCCCCCCAAAAAACCTTTATTTCCTGTCAAGTTCCCATCTGTGTACACCTGGGAAGGGTTCTCCCCCTACAGCTGCAGCCCCAAAGCTGGGGCAGCCTCTCAATTTCCCTGATGGTTCTGGCCAGGGTTGTAGTAGGCCTTGCGCAGCCGGCACACGTCCTGCCCTGTCGGGGACTTCCTGCCGTAGTACTTCTGCAAAATCACAAAAAAACCCCAAAAAGGGCTTTATTTCCTGTTTAGATCTTGGGAGGGGTTTTCTCTACAGCTGCAGCCCCCAAAGCTGGGGTGGTCTCTCAATCTCCCTCCTGACCCTGCCCAGCGCTGTAGTAGGCCTTGCGCAGCCGGCACACGTCCCGCCCCGTCGGGGACTTCCTGCCGTAGTATTTCTGCAAAAACCAACAAAAACCACCAAAAAGTGCTTTATTTCCTGTTTAGCTCCTGGGAGGGCTGGGGTAGCCTCTCAATCTCCCTCCTGACTCTGGCCAGAGTACCACTAGGCCTTGTGCAACTGGCACACGTCCTGCCCCGTCAGGGACTTCCTGCCGTAGTATTTCTACAAAAACCAACAAAAATCCCCAAAAGTGCTTTATTTCTTGTTTAGATCTTGGGAAGGGTTTTCTCTACAGCTGCAGCCCCCAAAGCTGGGGTGGTCTCCCAATCTCCCTCATGATTCTGGCCAGGGTTGTAGTAGGCCTTGCGCAGCCAGCACACGTCCTGCCCCGTTGGGGACTTCCTGCCATAGCATTTCTATAAAAACCAACAAAAACCACCAAAAAGTGCTTTATTTCCTGTTTATCTCCTGTCTGTGCACGCCTGGGAGGGCTGGGGTAGCCTCTCCATGTCCCTCCTGACCCTGGCCAGAGTACCACTAGGCCTTGTGCAACTGGCACACGTCCCGCCCCGTCGGGGACTTCCTGCCGTAGTATTTCTGCAAAAACCAACAAAAACCACCAAAAGTGCTTTATTTCCTGTTTAGGTCTTGGGAAGGGTTTTCTCTACAGTTGCAGCCCCAAATTTGGGGTGTGTTCTCAATGTCCCTCCTGACTCTGGCCAGCGCTGTAGTAGGCCTTGTGCAGCTTGCATATGTCCTGCCTCATTCGGGACTTCCTGCCATAGTATTTCTGCAAAAATCACCAAAAAAAAGCTTTATTTCCTGTCAAGTTCCCATCTGTGTACACCTGGGAAGGGTTCTCCCGCTACAGCTGCAGCCCCAAAGCTGGGGCAGCCTCTCAATCTCCCTCCTGACCCTCCCCAGCGCTGTAGTAGGCCTTGCGCAGCCGGCACATGTCCTGCCCCGTCAGGGACTTCCTGCCGTAGTATTTCTGCAAAAACCAACAAAAACCACCAAAAACTGCTTTATTTCCTGTTTAGATCTTGGGAGGGGTTTTCTCTACAGCTGCAGCCCCAAATTTGGGGTGGTCTCTCAATCTCACTCCTGACCCCAGCCAGAGTACCACTAGGCCTTGTGCAGCCGGTACACATCCCGCCCTGTCGGGGACTTCCTGCCGTAGTATTTCTATAAAAACCAACAAAAAACCCCAAAAAGTTCTTTATTTCCTGTTTAGGTCTTGGGAGGGGTTTTCTCTACAGTTGCAGCCCCAAATTTGGGGTGAGTTCTTAATCTCCTTCCTGACCCTGGCCAGGGTTGTAGTAGGCCTTGCGCAGCCGGCACACATCCCGCCCCGTCAGGGACTTCCTGCCGTAGTATTTCTGCAAAATCACAAAAAAACCCCAAAAAGTGCTTTATTTCCTGTTTAGATCTTGGGAGGGGTTTTCTCTACAGCTGCAGCCCCCAAAGCTGGGGCAGCCTCTCAGTCTCCCTCCTGACCCTGGCCAGCGCTGTAGTAGGCCTTGCGCAGCCGGCACACGTCCCGCCCCGTCGGGGACTTCCTGCCATAGTATTTCTGCAAAAACCAACAAAAAAAACCACCAAAAAGTGCTTTATTTCCTGTTTATTCTTGGGAAGGGTTTTCTCTACAGTTGCAGCCCCAAATCTGGGGTGAGTTCTCAATCTCCCTCCCGATCCTGGCCAGCGCTATAGCAAGCCTTGCGCAGCCGGCAAATGTCCCGCCCTGTCGGGGACTTCCTGCTGCAGTATTTCTGCAAAAATCACCAAAAAATCCCCCAAAAAAGCTTTATTTCCTGTCAAGTTCCCATCTGTGTACACCTGGGAAGGGTTCTCCCCCTACAGCTGCAGCCCCAAAGCTGGGGCAGCCTCTCAATCTCCCTGATGATTCTGGCCATCATTGTAGTAGGCCTTGCGCAGTCCTGCCCTGTCAGGGACTTCCTGCTGTAGTATTTCTACAAAAACCAACAAAAAACCCCCAAAAGTGCTTTATTTCCTGTTTAGGTCTTGGGAAGGGTTTTCTCTACAGTTGCAGCCCCAAATTTGGGGTGAGTTCTCAATCTCCCTCCTGACCCTGGCCAGGGTTGTAGTAGGCCTTGTGCAGCTGGCACATGTCCCGCACCGTTGGGGACTTCCTGCTGCAGTATTTCTCCAAAAATCACCAAAAAATCCCCCAAAAAAGCTTTATTTCCTGTCAAGTTCCCATCTGTGTACACCTGGGAAGGGTTCTCCCCCTACAGCTGCAGCCCCAAAGCTGGGGTGGCCTCTCAATCTCCCTGATGATTCTGGCCAGCGTTGTAGTAGGCCTTGCGCAGTCCTGCCCTGTCGGGGACTTCCTACTGTAGTATTTCTGCAAAAATCACAAAAAAAACCCAAAAAGTGCTTTATTTCCAAGTCCTATCCTGTTTAGCTCCTGCCCATGCACGCCTGGGAGGCCTGCAGCCCCCAAAGCTGGGGTGGCCTCTCCATCTCCCTCCTGACTCTGGCCAGTGTTGTAGTAGGCCTTGCGCAGCTCGCCCCGTTGGGAACTTCCTGCCATAGTATTTCTGCAAAAATCACAAAAAAACCCCCAAAAACGCTTTATTTCCTGTTCAGCTCTTGGGAGGGGTTTTCTCTACAGTTGGAGCCCCAAGCCTGGGATGATCTCTCCATCTCCCTCCTGACTCTACTCTCAGAGTAGTAGTAGGCCTTGAGCATCCAGCACACATCCCGCCCTGTCAGGGACTTCCTGCTGTAGTATTACTCCAAAAATCACCAAAATACCCCCAAAAGTGCTTTATTTCCTGTTTAGCTCCTGGGAGGGGTTTTCTCTACAGCTGCAGCCCCAAATCTGGGGTGAGCTCTCAACCTCCCTCCTGACTCTGGCCAGAGTTGTAGTAGGCCTTGTGTAGCCCACACACGTCCCGCCCCGTCGGGGACTTCCTGCCACAGTATTTCTATAAAAACCACCAAAAAACCCCAAAAAGTGTTTTATTTCCTGTTTAGCTTCTGGGAGAGTTCTCCCTGGGGTGGCCTCTCCATCTCCCTCCTGACTCTGGCCAGCAGGTGCATGGATGTGACATGGAAGGGCAGGGGAGGAACTGAGAGCAGCCCTGGGAGGAGGATTTGGGGTGATGGGTGACCAAAAACTCAACGTGCCCTGCCCTGTGTGTTCACAGCCCAGAAACCACCCCTGCCCTGGGCTGCATCCAAGGAACATGGGCAGCAGATCAAGGAAAGGGATTTTTCCTCTCTGCTCTGCTCTCCTCAGACTCCACCTGAGGAGCTGTGTCCAGTTCCAGGGGCCCCAATGCAAGAAGGACATGGAAATGCTGGAGCAAGTCCATGGAATTGCTGAGGGGACTGGAGCCAGGCTGGAAGAGTTGGGAATGCTCAGCCTGGAGAAGAGCAGGTTGTGTGGAGAGCTCAGAGCCCCTTGCAGGGTCTGAAGGGGCTCCAGGGAAGCTGGAGAGGGACTGTTCATCAGGAACTGCAGGGACAGGACAAGGGGGAATGACTTCAAACTGGAAAAAGGAAAATTTAGATTGGATACATGGGAGAAATTCCTCCCTGGCAGGGTGGGCAGGCCCTGGCACAGGTGCCCAGAGCAGCTGTGGCTGCTCCTGGATCCCTGGAAGGGTTCCAGGCCAGGCTGGACAGAGCTTGGAGCAGCCTGGGACAGGGGGGACAGGGGAAGGTGTCCCTGCCCATTGCAGGGGGTGGAATGGGATGAGCTTTAAGGTCCCTTGCAGCCCAAACCATTCCATGATTGTGTGGTTCCATGACATCTCATACTGAAAAACAGGGTACCCCTTCCAAAAGGAACAGAAATTTCTTTAGATCAGCTATTCATGAGTGTCCTTGACCTTCTCTGGGCTCATGATTTGCTATTGAGCCCTCACCAGGAATGGATCAGCACAAGTTCTCTTCCTCCAGAATCAATTTCTTCTTTTATTCCTGTAAGAGCATTAGAGGGGGGCACATCCCTGCTGCCAGTGCAGCAGCCTTCAGGCCAGACAGAGCCTCACCTCTGCATTCCTGAAGACCTTCAGCATGTCCCCATCAAAAGCTTCCACAGTTTTGTAGTAACCAGTCAGGATCTGCTTCTCAATCGTGGCAAGGTCCAAGGGGTCAGAGATCTTTTCATAATAGTCTGCATTTCTACAAGAGGAATGTTGGCACAATGTCAGGCTCACCAGCAATTCCCACTCTGCAAATCCATCAGAGAAAGCAGCTCTGGGAAGGCAGCACTTACTTTTTCTTTGGGGGCAGGTTCAGGAGAGGAGCTGCCAGCGCCTGCCTGGAGGAGTCTGCAACAGGAACAGAGCTTAGTGACATCACTGGAGGGAAACTTCCAAAGAAAAGCAACTAGCACCATTCAATCTGGGTTAAAAAAAGGGCTTTTCTGTTAACTGAGCCATGGGGAATTGAAATGCTTCTGCATTTCTAGGTGTTGCTGCCTGTAATTGCAGCACAGGGAGCACAAGGATGACAGGTTCTGATTTTTCCTGGAATTTTGAAAAATCGGTTTCAAAGGACAGCAACATCTGCAGATTCTGCTGGCAAAGCAGGGGTTGAGACTAAAGCAAAGTGATTATCGGTAAGGGAAGAAATTAAAAAAATAAGAGTTATCTAATATCCTATGTTTGTCTAGCATTTCCCATTTCCAGAGCTTGAAAACATACCCACAGAGAATTTTTTAAAGAGAATCACCTTCACCTTTGTAGGCTATGATGCTGTCACATATCTCCTTGAAGATCTGAGCCAGGCGGGCGGCACGAGCCACCTCCAGGTTCTCCTCGGCCGCCGCCAAGCGCCGCGTCCGCACCGAGCGCGACGTCTGCAGCGCCGAGAACTGGGTCATGAACACGTCTGGGAGAGGAGCACAGGGTCACCTCCACATCACAGACACAGCTTAAAATACTGGCTTTGTGCCAGCATCCAAATGGATTCTGTATGTGTCATGGCAAAGTAACTTCGTTGTAAAGATATGGGTTTTAATTTTATTTATTTTTAAGCTTCGACATAGTGAAATATAGCTGATATAAGTGAAATAGCTGATGTAAGAATGTATCATAAATAGATATTATAATACTGGCTTTGTGCAAATACTAAAATAGATTCTATATGTGTGATGTTAAAGTAACTTCCTTGTAAAGATACAGGGTTTATTTTTATTTATTTTTAAGCTTAGATATAGTAGCGAAATATAGCTGATATAAGTGAAATAGCTGATGTAAGAATGTATTACAAATATATATTATAATATTGGCTTTGTGCAAATACTAAGATAGATTCTATATGTGTGATATTAAAGTAACTTCCTTGTAAAGATACAGGGTTTAGTTTTATTTATTTTTAAGCTCAGATGTAGAAGTGAAATATAGCTGTATAAGTGAAATAGCTGATGTAAGAATGTATTCTAAATATATATTATAATATTGGCTTTGTGCAAATACTAAAATAGATTCTATATGTGCGATGTTAAAGTAACTTTGTTGTAAAGATACAGGTTTTATTTTTATTTATTTTTAAGCTTCGACATACTAGTGAAATAGAGCTGTATAAGTGAAATAGCTGCTATAAGAATGTATTATAAATAGATATTATAATACTGGCTTTGTGCAAATACTAAAATAGATTCTATATGTGTGATGTTAAAGTAACTTTGTTGTAAACATACAGGTTTTATTTTTATTTATTTTTAAGCTTCGACATACTAGTGAAATATAGCTGATATAAGTGAAATAGCTGATATAAGAATGTATTAAAAATAGATATTATAATACTGGCTTTGTGCAAATACTAAAATAGATTCTATATGTGTGATGTTAAAGTAACTTTGTTGTAAAGATACAGGTTTTATTTTTATTTATTTTTAAGCTTAGATATAGTAGTGAAATATAGCTGTATAAGTGAAATAGCTGATGTAAGAATGTATTACAAATATATATTATAATATTGGCTTTGTGCAAATACTAAAATAGATTCTATATGTGTGATGTTAAAGTAACTTTGTTGTAAACATACAGGTTTTATTTTTATTTATTTTTAAGCTTAGATATAGTAGTGAAATATAGCTGATATAAGTGAAATAGCTGATGTAAGAATGTATTCTAAATATATATTATAATATTGGCTTTGTGCAAATACTAAAATAGATTCTATATGTGTGATGGCAAAGTAACTTCCTTGTAAAGATACAGGTTTTCGTTTTATTTATTTTTAAGCTTCAACATACTAGTGGGATATAGCTCTATAAGTGAAATAGCTGCTATAAGAATGTATTATAAATAGATATTATAATATTGGCTTTGTGTCAATATCAAAACAGATTCTATATGTGTGATGTTACAGTAACTTCGTTGTAAAGATATGGGGTTTACATTTTCCATTTCAGGGGAGGCTCCTGCCTTCCTTAGCAAGCCAAGACAATTCCATACCAATGCAGCAAGTTACTCAAGCCAAGAATGGAGTGACACCGAGTTTAACTCTTCATGTCCCGGGTGGCTGAGCGCCCTCACCTGATTTGATGTTGACACCGAGTTTAACTCTTCGTGTCCCGGGTGGCTGAGTGCCCTCACCCGATTTGATGTTGACACCGAGTTTAACTCTTCGTGTCCCGGGTGGCTGAGCGCCCTCACCTGATTTGATGTTGACACCGAGTTTAACTCTTCGTGTCCCGGGTGGCTGAGCGCCCTCACCTGATTTGATGTTGCCGTCGTCGCGGCAGATCCCGTTCCAGCGCGTGTACAGCGACGAGCTGTGCATGCTGTCACTGACGTGCTTCACCTCCTCCTGCTTCTGCCTGATCTTCTCCCAGTTCCGCACCAGGAACACGTGGTGCTTCAGCACAAAATTCCTGCAGGGATTAGGGAGCTATTCAAGAAGCTCTTTGTACTGGAAATTTCATTGTTTCATGTAGGCAAAAGCTGGATATTCAGAGGTGTAACATGTGTCTTCTCTTCTCAGTGGGAGGAATTCCAGCCTGGCTGGTCAAGAACTAAAAGACACTTTTTACTGGAAAATTCATTGTTTCATGTAGGGAAAAGCTGGATATTCAGAGGTGCAACCTGTGCCTTCTCTCCTCTACAGAGAGGAATTCCAGCCTGGCTGGTATTGGAGAACTAAAAGACACTTTTTACTGGAAAATTAATTGTTTAATGGAGGGAAAAGCTGGATATTCAGAGGTGTAACATGTGTCTTCTCTCCTCAGTGGGAGGAATTCCAGCCTGGCTGGTATTGGAGAACTAAAAGACACTTTTTACTGGAAAATTCATTGTTTCATGGAGGGAAAAGCTGGACATTCAGAGATGCAACCTGTGTCTTCTCTCCTCTACAGAGATGAATTCCAGCCTGGCTGGTATTGGAGAACTAAAAGACACTTTTTACTGGAAAATTCATTGTTTCATATAGGGAAAAGCTGGATATTCAGAGGTGCAACCTGTGCCTTCTCTCCTCTATAGAGAGGAATTCTAGCCTGCCTGGTCAAGAATTTAAGACACTTTGTACTGGAAAATTCATTGTTTCATGTAGGGAAGAGCTGGACATTCAGAGGTGCAACCTGTGCCTTCTCTCCTCTATAGAGAGGAATTCCAGCCTGCCTGGTCAAGGAGAACTAAAAGCTGCATCCTCAGCAATTTCAGCATGACCCATCTTCTCGAAGAACGCATCAGTATTTGCACAGCACTCCATTTCTGAGGCAAATCCCCCTGAAATCAGCCCTTACCTCTCCCTGTTAGACATGGGCTTCATCTGCAGCTGAGGTGTCAGCCTGGTAGGGGCGTTCACACTTTCACTGGGCTCCTCAGGGATGTGGCCCCTCTGGAAAACAGATTGTTCTGATAGACAGGAAAAACTGTGCCAAGAACTCAGCACAGCAGCCAAAGCAGTCCCTGAGACAGAGGCTGCAGCATTATTCTATTGTATTTCTGTTTAAAGTTTGGGTTTCTGTTTCAAGTTAAAATTTACAAATACCCCAGTTTTTGGTCTGGTGGCACAGATTGATTTCCCACCAACCTCACCCACCCAAAACAAACTCTATCTTTCCTACTTACTCTCTTCTTTAGTTTGTGCTTTGACTTCCTCTTCTCTTTCGACCTCCCAGGTCTTCTGTGGGTGCTCACAGGCTGGTTGCTTTTGCTTGAGAGTCCATTCATACGTTGACTTTTACCCCCAATTATTCCTCTGCATTTGTCAAAGCCACATTTGCAGAGTTGCTTTGAGGAAAAAGAAAAAAGTCCAATAAACCCCAAAGGTCTAGATTGTCTCTCAATATTAAAAAGAACATTTTCTGCCTAATACAACACAATAGGTTTTGTTGTTTTTACACTTCACAGAAATGTTAGGCCTTAGTGAGATTTTTCAAGGTCTCACAGTGGGGTTTTTACCTGCTTTTCAACATTAAAGGAGTGGAAGTTGTAGTCATAGGTGAGCTCAGTCCCAGCAGGCATGTCCTTCAGTGCATACAGCCCGATCCGATAGACACCATTCACAGACCTGAGGGGAAAACACAATCAAACACCCCAAAAATTCAACATAAAACCATCTCTGTGCACAGAGTGGCAGGGTTAGAGACAGGCAGCAACACCTCTGCTGTGCCCTGGCTTATCCTTGTGCAGCTCTTTCATTTATCACTTACAATAAACTCGGAAAGCTGAAAAGTGAACACACATTTCACAAGAGCAGTAATGCCAGGATCTCCCCACCCTCACAAGGAACATTTCCTTCCCAATATTCTATCTAAGCTGCCAGTGGGAAGACATTGCCCCTTGTCCTGTCACTCCAGGCCCTTGTAAATGATCTCTCCATCCTTCCTGCAGCTCCTTCAGGTACTAGAAGGACACAATTAGGTCACTTGGAGCTCTTTTTCTGCAGGCTGAACAATCCCAATTCTCTCAGCCTTTCCTCACAGCACAGCTGCCCCTTCCCTCTAATCAATTTGGTGCCTCCTCCAGACCCACTCCAGCAGCTCTGCATCCTTCCTGTGCTGGGACCCCAGACTGGAGGCAGCTCTGCAGGAGGGGTCTCACCTGAGCAGGGCAGAATCTTCTCTTTCTCTTCAACTATTTTATTTTGAGTTGGATTTTCAAATGTAGAACTTTACTATTGCTTAAATCTAGAATTATCAGAGAACCACGAGCTATCTGTAAATTATCTGATGTTCACAGTGACTCCTGTTCCCCCATCTGCCATTCCCCTGCAAATCCCTCACTACAAATCCCTCAGCAGTATTTCCCCTTAAGTGCTGGTATGACACAGGCTGTGCTGGAATCCCACTATTTCCTTTTTTGTGACAGCCAGCAGTGCTGGGTCTGCCAGCAAACCTGGATCCTGTCTCCAAAGCATCCAGCACTCACCAACACCACCCAACTTCTCCTGAGCAACGTCAGCACCTGTAAGGATTATTTCCAGCTTGACTCCCTGTCAATGCAGGGATTAATGTGCTCTGATTCCATTGATTCAGGAGGCTGAACAAATGATTCATTAAGCTCTACTGTATTACACCAATACTACACTGTATTAAAGAGATACTATACCAAAGAGATACTAAAGAAAAACCCATGGCTGTCTGAGATAGACACAGCAATCAATCCAAACAACCATCACCACTGTCTAATTAACAAATCACTTTCAGTAAACAATCTCCATAACACAGTCCACATGTGCCAAACAACAAGAGCAGCAAGCAGAGATAAGAATTGTTTTCTCTTCTTCTCTGAACTTCTCATTTCCTTCTGCAGAAAAAATCCCAGGAGGGAGAATTATGTCTCTCTCTGTTCAGAGAATGTGAATACCACAACTCCCCTCCCTGTAGCCCTGATTTTTTAAGATTTTCTAAGTTTTCTGATGTTGACATTTTTATAATGAACTTTCTCACACACTTTCTGTAAATAACTCATTGTTTTGCATTCTTTTATGGAGGAGAAGAAATTTGATGGACTGCTGGTTTGTCCAGTGTCATTGGAGAGGTGGCACTGTCACCCTCCAATCCACTGTCACTTCTGGAAAACTATAAATGTGGGAGTCAGAAAATAAACTTCCCTAGAGAACAGCGGTGTGTGCTCGTGTTCTTTCATATCCTGTAGTGACACCCCCCTATTTTTAGATCTGACTCCCTCAGCTGAAGTGGTTCCCTCTCTCCCTGGGCACACAGGTCCAGCAGGGAGCAGAAAGCCTTTGCTCACCATTTCTGCATCTCACAGTTGGGGTTGCAGCTGTGGTTGATGAAGCGAGCCTCGTTGCCCATGCGGTAGCTGTCGATGACCATGCCGCTGTCCAGGTTCAGGCAGTAATGGTCGCTGTGGTTGTGGTACTGCTCAATCATCCGGTTCCTGTGGGGCAACAAGGGTGAGCTGTGCCACTCTGCTTGTCCCCACACAGCACACAGGGAGGGGCACAGGGAGAGCACCTCTCAGAGAGGGTTTTTGTCCCAGGTTGGAAATGGGTGTGTGTATTCTATTCCTATCTGTGCAGCAGTTATCTTGTGTTCATTGGGCAGCTCTCTTTATCTCTCCCACAGCCAGTCCTCCCTCCAAGAGATATCAGATGTTAATGGGCCAATTATTATTAATTATCTTCTGTTCATGGCCAGTGAGTGTCCCTGCATGGCTGATCAAATTCCATCATCCCAAGGGGAGATGCTCTGCCCAGGGGAGGAGCCAAGCATTCCTAACCTGGGTATAATCTGAGATTTCACACATTCCTACCTGGATACAATCTGAGATTTCACACATTCCTACCTGGATACAATCTGGGATTTCACACATTCCTACCTGGATACAATCTGAGATTTCACACATTCATGCCTGGATACAATCTGGGATTTCACACATTCCTACCTGGATACAATCTGAGATTTCACACATTCCTACCTGGATACAATCTGAGATTTCACACATTCCTACCTGGATATAATCTGAGATTTCATACATTTCCCCTTTGTTCCAGCCCGAGTGACCAATTAGAATTTCCCAATCTAATCAACACATGCATTTATAATTACTACTAAATGTCATAAAATATGTACCAATGGTACAAGTTACTCATTGCAAGGATCTCTACACTGGATTTACACAGAGCTTAACTCTCTGTGTCCCTAAAGGTCATTTGTGATCCTTCCAACTCCCAGAATTTGAAGCCTTCCTTTTCCCCCACATCCTCCCCTCTGTTCCAGCCTAAGTGACCAATTAGAATTCCCCAATCTAATCAACACATGCATTTATAATTACTACTAAATGTCATAAAATATGCACCAACGTTACAAGTTACTACACTGGATTTACACAGAGCTTGACTCTCTGTGTCCCTGAAGGTCATTTGTGAGCCTTCCAACCCCCAGAACTGTAAGCCTTCCTCTTCTCCCTCATCCTCCCCTCTGTTCCAGCCCGAGTGACCAATTAGAATTTCCAAATGTAATCAACACACGCATCTATAATTACTACTAAATGTCATAAAATATGGCCCAATGGTACAAGTTACTCATTGCAAGGATCTCTACACTGGATTTACACAGAGCTTAACTCTCTGTGTCCCTAAAGGTCATTTGTGATCCTTCCAACTCCCAGAATTTGAAGCCTTCCTTTTCCCCCACATCCTCCCCTCTGTTCCAGCCCAAGTGACCAATTAGAATTCCCCAATCTAATCAACACATGCATTTATAATTACTACTAAATGTCATAAAATATGCACCAATGTTACAAATTACTACACTGGATTTACACAGAGCTTGACTCTCTGTGTCCCTAAAGGTCATTTGTGATCCTTTCAACCCCCAGAATTTTAAGCCTTCCTTTTCCCCCACCCCCCTCATCCTCCCCTCTGTTCCAGCCTGAGTGACCAATTAGAATTCCCCAATCTAATCAACACATGCATTTATAATTACTACTAAATGTCATAAAATATGGCCCAATGGTACAAGTTACTCATTGCAAGGATCTCTACACTGGATTTACACAGAGCTTAACTCTCTGTGTCCCTAAAGGTCATTTGTGATCCTTCCAACTCCCAGAATTTGAAGCCTTCCTTTTCCCCCACATCCTCCCCTCTGTTCCAGCCTAAGTGACCAATTAGAATTCCCCAATCTAATCAACACATGCATTTATAATTACTACTAAATGTCATAAAATATGGCCCAATGGTACAAGTTACTCATTGCAAGGATCTCTACACTGGATTTACACAGAGCTTAACTCTCTGTGTCCCTAAAGGTCATTTGTGATCCTTCCAACCCCCAGAATTTTAAGCCTTCCTTTTCCCCCACATCCTCCCCTCTGTTCCAGCCCAAGTGACCAATTAGAATTTCCCAATGTAATCAACACATGCATCTATAATTACTACTAAATGTCATAAAATACAGCCCAATGGTACAAGTTACTACACTGGATTTACACAGAGCTTAACTCTCTGTGTCCCTAAAGGTCATTTGTGATCCTTCCAACCCCCAGAACTGTAAGCCTTCCTCTTCCCCCTCATCCTCCCCTCTGTTCCAGCCTGAGTGACCGATTAGAATTCCCCAATGTAATCAACACATGCATCTATAATTACTACTATATGTCATAAAATATGCACCAATGTTACAAATTACTACACTGGATTTACACAGAGCTTAACTCTCTGTGTCCCTAAAGGTCATTTGTGATCCTTCCAACCTCCAGAACTGTAAGCCTTCCTCTTCCCCTTCATCCTCCCCTCTGTTCCAGCCCGAGTGACCAATTAGAATTTCCCAATCTAATCAACACATGCATTTATAATTACTACTAAATGTCACAAAATACAGCCCAATGGTACAAGTTCCTACACTGGATTTACACAGAGCTTGACTCTGTGTCCCTGAAGGCCATTTGTGACCCCTTCATGCTGAAGCAGCAAGGAAACCCTCCTACCTGAACTCCTGCTCACTGACAACCTCTCCCAGGTACTCGATGATGAACTGGCCTGCCTTCAGGGGCTCCTTGGTGCGGATGCCCCAGCCCTTCTCCTCGGCGCGGAAGCGCTCCAGGCACTGCACCCACTCGTGCCTCTGGATGCGCTGGTTGCAGCACTGCTCCCCGCAGGGACACGTGTTGGGGGAGCACTCTGCAAAGATCATCCTGCAACACACAGCACACGGTGAGGGGAGGGGAACAGTGCTCGGGGATCTGTCATGTGAGGAATGGAGCCATAAATAGAATGATAATGAGAAAATAAATAATAAATGAAATAAATAGTAAATTGATAGAGGAAATCAAGATAGAAATATATAAATCATCACATAAGTAATGCATAAAATAAGTTATAAATATTAAAAGATATAAATACATAAATTATATAAAATTTATAATATTTACATCAAATAGAAAATAATTCAGATTAAATATATTTATAATTACATCTAGAAACATAAAATAATTTATAAATATATAACATATAAATTATATAATAATATAAATATATAATATATAATGTATCATAATAATATAATATAATATAATATAATATAATATAATATAATATAATATAATATAATATAATATAATATAATATAATATAATATAATATAATATAATATAATATAATATAATTTTTAAATTATATATTTATATATAATAATAGAAATATATATTTTATATAAATATATAAATTATAAATCTAGAATATTTAAATATATCATTATAATTATAGATAAACAGAATATATTTCTATAAAATATATAAATATAATCATTGGGCAGCCCAGGAGGGGACACCAGCCCAGGAGGGGACACCAGCCCAGGGTCCCTGGGACCTGGAGCTGCTCCTGTGGCTGCTCCACCATCCCAGGGCTGGAAGGAGCCCGAGCCTGGGGCTGGGCTGGGAGGGAACTGGTCTGACTGGGAGCCCTGGGAGTGTGGGGGCCAGCAGGGCCCTGGAGCAGAGCTGGCACTGCCCCTCTGCCTGCCCACGGCCAAGAGGCCCCTCTGAGCCCCCCAGGGCACAGCCCAGGGGGGACAGAGCCCAGCAGGGACGGTCTGGAGGAGCCCAGAGTTGCTCCAGGAGGGCCCTGCTGGGAATTTCCCTCCCTGTGCATCCCAGCACAACTCTGTTCCCAGGAGATGGTGAGAAATAAAACATTGCTGACCTGTTCAGACAATCCTCCACACAGCCCTTCCCGCTGTCATCCTCTGGTTTCTTGCAATTGCAGGTGGTGGCCTCGTAGCCAGACAGAGGTTTGACATCCACATAAACATCTGGAGGGGGGAAAAAAAGGAAAAAAAAAAAGAAAAAACAAACCCAACTAGGGAAAAGAATTCTTCTCAGGTGAAAAAACAGAACTGTTCATCTACAGTATTTTCATTCCAATCAGTAAAGGTAAAAAAACAAAAGCAGGTGGAAGAGTCTTTGGCAGGACAAAGAGCAGGACAGAAAGGAGGGTGTGACATGAGAATTATCACAGTTTAGTAATAAGATTTTACTTACTGGAACGGATTTTTTTATAAAGTGGGACATCTGGCTTTTTATACAACTAAAAGGAAGAGAAAGAAAATTTTAATACATTGCATAAGTGCATCTGTTATTCAAAAGGATCAGAGAAATTCTGTTCTGTGCATAGGCAACTGTTCTGCAATCATTACTAGAAACCTGTGTTCTCTAGGCTCAGGCTGCATTGACAAACAGGTCCCAAAAAGGACCTGAAAAAGTGGAATCTGGGCTTGGTGAGACAGTGGAGCAGTTTGTTCAGCACGTTATTTATCCTGTCTGCCCAGAGCAATGTGGCAAACAGCTGTCCTGAGGACAGGCTCCTCTGAACAGGGCTGAGGAATTATTTATAGCTACTTTGGAGAAACCATCTTTGGTGCAATCACCACGTGCCAATGCTTAAAAAAGTGAAAACAAAAAATCAAGGTGCTGATTTATCAAAGTGACTCGATGATCTTAAGGGTTTTTTTTCCAATCTAAAGGATCCTGGGGTTCTGTAAGAGCTGTGAGTACAGGGGGAGCCATGAGAAATGCAAATTCATCCTCTCTGCAGATGGAGATGATGGGAAGGCAAAGGAGAGCTTACATCACAATTCATCATTTCATATAGATTCCAGCCTGTCAAATGAGCTTTGAGGAATAATTTCCAATTATTCTCTATTTCACACACATTTCCTGCACTAAGAGCCTTCCCTCAGTGACCCTTGTGGCCCACAGGAACAACCCAGACTTCTCCACACCCCTGCACAGAGAAACTCCTCTGCAAGGGCCTCCAAAATTCCAGGGAGAGCTGGAAAACGTCAAGGAAACAAATTCATGTATTTTTTATTATAAAATACTGAACAGATGAGACAGGCCATTGTTAATAGATGGCAAGAAAGTGTCCTAGGCTGAAATGTCCCCAGTGCTCCCGACTTGATCAGATTCCAGAGGTGTTGGAGTGCAGCTGGAGCCACAGCCCCTGGGAATGTGTCCTGCTCACTTCCACATCTGAGAGCACTTTCTCACCACAGAGCTGAGGGAAGATTCTCCCTTAAATCCTGTGGTAAATCACTTGGTGGAAACATCTCAGGCAATTAAAAAAAAAAAAAAAATCCTATTTTTAAGCCTGCACATATTTAAAGCTCTTTAAAAAGAACGAGACTGTTCAACAGTTTCTCTCCTTTCCTCAGTATGAAAATCTCAGCTTGTGAGTGAAAAATAAATTCCACTCTGCTGGGATTGATCCAAGAAAAATAAGGCCTGAAATTTCTCAGTGCTGCTGGCAGTACATCCCAATTCTCCCGAGGCGTGTCTGAAACCAGCTCCCCACACGCAGCAGCGCTGCCAAAATAAAAGTCTGCAGCCAAATTAATGACTTTTGTCAGAGCAGCAACTCGCAGGGTTGCTATTTTGCAGGAGCTGGAATAATGGGAATTTTCACCACGAAACACACATGCAAATCCCTTCTCCCCTCCCGCAGCTGGGATGTGTGAACAGGCTCTGTCTGAGCGCTGCTGTTTCCTTCTGATCCCCTCCTGGCAACCCCAGGGAGTTCTTATCTCCTACCTGGTTGTGTTTCCACTGCCAGAGGATGTCGTAAGGCAGCTGGAAGTCGATTCTCTTTTGTCTGAGGTACTTCCCTGGAAGCACAGAGAGGTTTGTGAGGGGCACACGCTCACAGCCGCACCCCCAGGCGCCCGGCCAGGCTCTGGCAGGGCCTCTCAGGAGCCCCAGAGAACATTCTGGATGTCAGGGCAGGCCAGGGAACCCCCCAGGACACAGAACCTGCCCACGAGGGGCAGCGAGGGGTGGGAAGGAGCTGGGTCAGAGCCTGCCAGGGGCAAGGCTGGAGAGCAGAAACGAGTGACCAGAGCTGAAACGAGTGACCACAGCACTGACCGCAGCTGAAATGAGTGACCAGAGATGAAACAACTGACCACAGCACTGACCACAGCACTGACCACAGCACTGACCACACCTGAAACAACTGACCACAGCACTGACCACAGCACTGACCACAGCACTGACCACAGCACTGACCACAGCTGAAACAACTGACCACAGCACTGACCACAGCACTGACCACAGCACTGACCACACCTGAAACAACTGACCACAGCACTGACCACAGCTGAAACGAGTGACCAGAGCTGAAACAACTGACCACACCTGAAACAACTGACCACAGCACTGACCACAGCTGAAACAACTGACCACAGCACTGACCACAGCTGAAACAACTGACCACAGCACTGACCACAGCACTGACCACAGCACTGACCACAGCACTGACCACACCTGAAACAACTGACCACAGCACTGACCACAGCACTGACCACAGCTGAAACAACTGACCACAGCACTGACCACACCTGAAACGAGTGACCACAGCTGAAACAAGTGACCACAGCTGAAACAAGTGACCACAGCACTGACCACACCTGAAACAACTGACCACAGCACTGACCACAGCACTGACCACAGCTGAAACAACTGACCACAGCTGAAACAACTGACCACAGCACTGACCACAGCTGAAACAACTGACCACAGCACTGACCACAGCACTGACCACAGCACTGACCACACCTGAAACAAGTGACCACACCTGAAACAAGTGACCACAACACCTGACAGCACTGACCACAACCCTGTGAGAGTACCACAGCCACCACCAGACAGAACTGACCACAACCCTGGCCAGGACTGACCACAACACCTGACAGGACTGACCACAACACCTGACAGAAATGACCTGCAATACCTGACAGGACTGACCCCAACACAGGACTGACCATGACCCATGACACAACTGACCCCAGCACTTCCCAGCACTGACCACAGCCCCGTCCTCCTGAGTTTTCCAACACTTTAACAGCCAGGACAAGACCTGCCCTGCCCATGCAGGCTGGTAAATCACAATATTGTACTCAAAGAAATCAAATCAGTTTTCAAAAGAGTCTCCCAGCCTGTTCTGTGACCTTTACCAGAAGAGATTTAAGAATGAATTCAGACTTGGCAAATGCATTCCTGGATTTTTTGGAAAGGCTTCAAGGGGATCTGTATTTTCAGCAATAACTGGAACTCGTTTTAGACAGGAGTTCCTGCTTTCACTGCAGATTTTGGCTCCATTCTTTCATTCCCTGTCACCCCTAAAGGACACAGAGCCATTACATCATTCACACCAGTCCCCAGGGCTGACACTGCTTAGTTCCAGCCAAGCTTCAACATTCTCTGATCATTTTGCTGGAATCCTGTGTCACAAAACTGCAGGGAGCAGAGTGCTTAGGATGAGGTGTCAGGCCCAAGCTGATTTTTATTCCCCCAGCTTTTCTAACTGTTAACAAATGCCTTTATATTCCTCCAGCAATGCTCTGTGGGTTCATATAAATTCACATGCATACCCTCACCACTGGAAAATAAAAATGGTAATGTTTTCCTTACAATTTACCCCTAAATTACTTTCCATTTTCAATGCCTTATTCATCCCTAGCAGGTTCCAGGAAAGAGCTCAATCTGCTGGGAATTTGCTTTCACTCCTATGACCTCAGCAGGCCAAACAAAAGGCTCTTTCAGGTGCCCTGGCACCGTGCCCCCAGCCCTCCCTGAGTGTCCCCAGTGCAGACCCCCAGTCCTGGGCACTGCTCTGGGGTTAAACCATCCCCAGGCAGCCCTGGAGCCACGGCAGGACCAGCAATGTGGGCCTGGTTTGATGAACCCATTCAAAAAGGAGCTGAGCAAGGGCACATCTTGAAGAATTGAAATTGTCACCTTCAGCTCTGAAACCTGTTCTGTGGCTCCTGATTCACACAGATCTGTCCAACTATGCAGGGAGCCAAAGAGTTCAGTTCCAGGAGACAGAGCAGTGACAGCTTGTGTTTGATGGGACAGAGATTCCTGAATTCCTGCTGGGCCTGACAGGACTTGCAGCAAGAATCACAGCGCTTCAAAAGCTGAAACAATTACCTGAGAATCTGGAAATCACTCAGTCCTACCAGGCTGAACCTGGGAAATGGTAAGAGCTGTGAACAGGGGAGCTCTGGACCATCCCCCTGCCCCAGGAGAGGCATCCTGAGCTCCATCCCTCTGAGGGCCTGGAAGTGTTCAAAGCCAGGCACAGGGTTTGGAGCAACCTCTGGAATTCCATGGAACAGGGTGGAGTAAGATGATCTGTAAGGTCCCTTCCCACCCAAACTATTTCATGATTCTGTGAAATCCTAAATCCCATTTTTTTCCTACCTGAGACCTAAAAATGGGAATGAAATAAAAACAAAGATAACAGCAAAGCTTTAAATTCTTCCACCCTTTTATATCCCTGTGTAAAGACAGACATCATCAGGTGCATGGGGGGGACATGGGGGAAGAATCATTCCAGCTTTTGGGATTTAAATGGTCATCATTTACTTTGTGGTGGAGAATATTGCTCTGCATTTCATCCAGTTAAAGCAACTTTTCAACTAGAATGGTATTTTCTGACACCCCCAAAAAAATCAAGAGCAATGTTTTAAGCTGAAAAAAGCCTCTTGAGTCAAACTGGGGAGCACAGGGGGATGAGCTGGCAAAGTTCATGTGCCACAAGCCCTGAGTGACGTGGCAAGGGATAAAAACCAGAGAAAGGCAGAAGCTGTGCATCCCCCCAGTGCCACATCTGCCCCCCAACACTGAAAACACAGCTGAGGTCCTCACCAACGTGGATAGGGGCTGGGAAGAGCCCGTGCTCGTGCTCCCCTGGGGTGTATTCCAGCTTCTCCTTCTTCAGCTGGATCAGGCGACTCTTGGGGCTGTGGAGGAAAGGGACAGAACCAAAATGTCACCACGGGGATCATCTGTCACTTGCAAAAAGGCATTTTCTGCTTTAGGTAAGGCACAAATGTCTGGAGCATCAGGCAAGAGAGGAATAATGGGAATGGCCAAAGAAGTGCTCTCCAAACTGTCAAACACTCACCCCAGCCCCCCAAAATTGGGTTTTTCTCCATAAATGATGTGAAGGCAACACCCAATGGGCCAGCACTGACTTAAATGTGATATAAAAGTAATAACTAAAGCTCCACAAATAAAAGAGGACCAGCAGATTGTGTCTGGTGGTTTTGCTGAGGAACTGGAACTGCTCTCCTAAGAGCAAACATTCATCTGCTGCCCTTTAGAAAGCTTTTCATCAGGAAAGAAAGGAAATCAGAGTTAAAAAATCAGTGAGACAGCACTTGGAAGGAAGAAAAATAGGAGAATGGAATTAGAGTGGCTGTATGGGTCAGGCAGGTGGCAGCTCTGTAATCTGGTGTTTATAAACATCTCCTCCTGGCCAACAACAAACCTTGGAAAATAGATCTGATGTGGTTATATTTAGAACTGCAGTCCTGCAACATTCAAAGGAGACTTCGAAATGTTAAATAGACCAAAGATTAAATGAAATTGAAGCCTACTGAAGTTTTTTAAGGGATTTGTTTTAAGAACTGGACAAGTAACAGAAAGATGGCTCAATAAAAAAAGTGATATTATTGTTTAACTAGTGAAGGGAAAATGTAAGCTGAAAACAAATTTTGAGATACAGATATCAACAACTGGAAAAACTTAGGAAGAAATTCCAGGGGAGGTTTAGGATGGATTTTCAGGGAAAGGTTCTTCCCCCAGAGGGTGATGGCACTGCCCAGGGAGGGTTTGGACACAGCTCAGGCATCAGGCTGGGGTTGTTGGGGCTGTGCACAGCCAGAGTTGGACTCCATGATCTTTGTGGGTCCTTTCCAACTTAGGAACACTCCAAATTCCAAATATTAACGCTGAAGAAAAGGAGAAGACTCTCTCAGCTCCTCCTCTGTGGCAAGAGATGAAACTGTGAGGTTGGAACTGTGTACAGACCATCCAAGTGGCAAAGCTGCAGCACATCTCTTTAAAACAGATAAAATTCGAGTGGCCTCACTTTGCTCACACTGAAATCTTTGTTTCTTCCTCAGTCTTGACCCTTTCACTGATTCCTTCACTCTGCCACAGGGAGAGATTACAGCAGGGGCAGCTGATAAACTGCACTGGCACTTTCCCAGTGCTCTCTGTGACATTGTGAGAAGGTGCCAAATTTTCTCTCTTTTCAATCTGTCACATCATATTGGAACAGAAGCACAAATTCCTGACTTCAACTCATTTGTTCACATGGCATTAGAAAATGTGTGACTACAAAGGGAAGGGATAGAGGGAGGTGCCCACACTCCAGTGGACACCAGGCTGCAAACCAACCAGTGGGAAAAATCAAGAAATGCTGGAATTTTTCTACCCTAAACATCTCAGAGAAAATAGAGATGAACTTCACTGAGCTGTGAAATGAGCTGGGTGCATAGCTGAGATTCTTTCACACACAAGATGACCACTTGTCACCACTCAGGCAGTGAAAACAGGAACCTGCTGACCCCTCCTCTGGTGCTCAAATCCTGCTCAGAACCTGCACACATCCAGCTCTCCCAGCTCTCCCAGGACCATTCAGACTCTTGAATAAATCTCTCACCTTCCTCAAGGCTGCTTTTTACTGGGGTTACATTTTACATCCTCCCTGGGTCAGGTTCTGACCATTACCATCACACCATTCTCCACAGGCTTCAATTAACTTGGTGGTTTTAATTCACCTGCTCATGAGTGGCAGCTCTTTATGGCTCTAGGTGAAAAAAGAGTCTTCCCTGGATTTTCAGAGAGCAGTTTTGCTCTGTTTCACTCACTCTGTTGTTTTGTAGACATCAGAGTAGAGCCCAGCCTTCTGGTATTTCTTCTTTGGGGGTCGAGGGGCTTTCTTCTCCCGCTGGGTCAGAGGAGGCAAAGGCTGCTCAGGGGTTTCAGATTCAGGTGGTTTCCCAAGGGCCTCATGTGGACTGGGAGGTTCAGCTACTGTCTCAGAGAAACTGGAAGAAAAAGTGGAGATTAAAAAAAAAAAATCACCTTCCCATTAAGATAATTTCAAAGTATTTCTTTATTCCTCTCTTGGATTTGGTCAGGAGAAAAAGTTCATGTTTCTGAGTTTTTGGGTGACTCAACTGCTCAAAGAAATACTCACTGATCCTGATCAAGTGGGGGTTAAGTACAATCATAAGAAAAGTATGATTCTTTTTGTGATGTTATTATTACAAAAAGAATGTTGTTTGTCTTGCTAATGTTTATCCTTGGAGCCTCAGCTGAGTAATTCAGAAGGCAGCTCTTGCTCTCTGCTCCCTGCTAACCCTTTCCTGAGCCTTCAGGAGAGCCACAGAGCAGCCCCTAGACCAGCAGCACCCTCCCAGCAGCCCTGTCTGGAGAGGAGAGCTCCTGACAGAGTTTGTTCATGGATGGCTTTGGGGATGAGCTGATGAGATCAGAGAGATTTTTGGTGCCTTTAGCAGCACCCCTTAACCCCTGCTTGCTGCTTTGGTTTGACTCTTTGTGTGCTGTACATCCCTTTACATCCTGTGCTGCCTGTTGGTGACCCATGGCACACACAGGGCTCACTGCATGAAAGAACAATCTGGAAGTGTTGGTGACCCATGGCTCACTCAGGGCTCCTCACTGCACACAGCATGAAAGAACAATCTGGAAGTGTTGGTGACCCATGGCACACACAGGGCTCCTCACTGCATGAAGGAACAATCTGGAAGCGTTGGTGACCCATGGCTCACACAGGGCTCACTGCACAGAGCATGAAAGAACAATCTGGAAGTGTTGGTGACCCACGGCTCACTCAGGGCTCCTCACTGCATGAAAGAACAATCTGGAAGTGATGGTGACCCATGGCTCACTCAGGGCTCCTCACTGCATGAAGGAACAATCTGGAAGTGATGGTGACCCATGGCTCACTCAGGGCTCCTCACTGCATGAAAGAACAATCTGGAAGTGTTGGTGACCCATGGCTCACACAGGGCTCACTGCATGAAAGAACAATCTGGAAGTGTTGGTGACCCATGGCTCACACAGAGCTCCTCACTGCATGAAAGAACAATCTGGAAGTGTTGGTGACCCACGGCTCACTCAGGGCTCCTCACTGCATGAAGGAACAATCTGTGGCACCTCCTCAGTTACCAACTCCTTAAATATACCCTTCACCAACACAACAAACACAGAACCAGCAGTTTTACACCACCTGAGATTCTCACTCCTGGCTGTTTTTAGGACCTGAACACACTCATGCTGCCTGTGGCAGCAGCTCTCTGCTCACAGAGAGCAGGCACAGATTTTCCCAGGCATTTTCCTGAGGAAGCTGTGAGAAAGCTCAGAGAAAGAATTCAAACAATTCTCATCATCACTTGCTGCACCTGTTGCCAGACACATGTGGAATGTGTTATGGAGATTTGTTTACCAAAGAGGAGTTTCTTGATGAGACACCAGTAGCAGTGTTTTGGTTATTTCACAAATTGGGTCAAAGCTGTATCAGACTGTCTAAAAGAAGTTCTAAGTTTCTTAAAAATATAGTATAGAAGAATAAAACAAGAGTTCAGCCTTCTGCATCATAGAATCAATGCTAATTATTACCTGCCTGGGGATTTGCTACCACCAACAGTAACCCTGAGTAGAGCACAGCTGGTTCCCTCTACACTGAACTCCTTCATTATTGTATTTGCATTTCCCCCAGACTCTGGAATGATGAATCAGAAGGCCAATTTATTATTTTATGATACTATATTATATTAAAGAACACTAAACTAAACTCTAATTACGAATACAGAAAGGATATTCACCTTTCTGTAAAGACAATAACAGGAAAAGATAAAAATGAAAACTCGTGGCTCTTTCCAGAGTGCTGACACAGCTTGGCCAGAGCCAAAAGATCTCCCAGCAGAGACCAATGAAACAATTGCTGGTAAACAATCTCCAAAGCAGCAAAACACAGGAGAAGCAAATTAGATAATTATTGTTTTCATTTTTCTCTGAGGCTTCTCATCTTCCCAAGAGAAAAATCCTGGCTGAAGGGATTTTTTCAGAAAATGTGAACACTACACTTCACAAAATCAAGCAGAAGGTACGAAAGTGGAAGGGAATCACCTCTTACTGCTCTCCTGCTCATCCTCAGGCAGCGACTTGTGCCTCTTCCTGGCCTGCTCCTCGGGCAGCCACCTCTTCCTCTTCCAGCCCTTGCGGTGCTCGGCGTTGAGGTTGACGCTCTGCACCACGGCCTCGATGACGTCGGTGATGGTGTCCGGCCCCAGGTGCAGGGGGCTGCCGCCGCCGGGCTGTCTGTCCTGCAGCTCCTGGCCGACCATCCTGGCCGCCTGCAGGGCCTGCACGGACACCACCGCCTGCATCGGGTACTTGCGCGGCCGCCCCGGCCGCCGCTTCACGAAGTTGTTGCCCGTCCTCGACTGCCTCTGCAGCTTTTTGGCTTTCAGGATTTTGTTGACGTGGTCCAGATTTTTTTTTGTGGCCAGGATCTTGTTGTAATTGCACATTTTCCTCGCTTGCCTCTGCATGGCCTCCACCACGCTCCTCTTGAGGTGCCGGGGCGAGTAGGCGCCGGGCAGCTCCTGCAGCAGGGCGATGCCGTCGGGGGCGGGCGCGCCGCCGGCGCCCGGCCCGTCCTGCTTGCCCGCTCGGTCCCGGGAGTGGCTGCGGGCCGGGCTGCCCGAGGGGGGGGCTCCCCATCACCCCCTCCAGCCCCTTGTCCAGCGCGGGGGGCCCGTCCGGCTGCGCCATGCGCTGCAGCAGCGCGTCCACCGCCTCGCGGGCGGGCGCCGCCAGCCCTGAAACACACGCGGACGCCGTGGATGGGCTGCTCATGCCAATGAGGCACTCACTCTAATATAGCAACACTGGGGATAATCTAAATAATGATATCTCCATAATAATATAGAAATTATCTAAATATATACCTATAATATAGCCTCTATACAATATATGTTATTAATATAATATACTAGTATGATATAAATATATTATATATAATATAATATACCTAATATTTATAATATATGTAATATATATTTATTATGATAATATGTAATATATAATATATTATACAATAGGTGTGTCATGCTAATAATGTAGTCATTCTAATATAGTAATATTGGATATAATCTATATAACCCAAAATAATGATATATCTATATTAATATAGAAATAATCTAAATATATAATATAGCCTATATACAATATATCTTATTAATATAATAATAGGATATAATTATATATAATAATATATAATGTATTATAATATATAATATACCTAATATTTTGAATATATGTAATATATATTTATTATGATAATATGTAATATTAGGTGTGTAATGCTAATAATATAGTCATTCTAATATAGCAATATTGGATATAATATATATAATCTATCATAATAATTATAATAATATATAAAATGTATTATATAAATAATCTAAATATATATCTAAAATAAAGATTCTATATATCTTATTACTATAATATAATGTAATATAATGTAATGTAACATAATATAACGTAATATAATATAATTATTATATTATATTATATTATATTATATTATATTATATTATATTATATTATATTATATTATATTATATTATATTATATTATATTATATTATATTATATTATATATAATGTATAATAATATAGAATATTTATAATATACTTAATATTTATTTAGTATTATAATATATATACTATATACTATATACTATATACTATATACTATATACTATAATAAGTGTGTAATGCTAATAATATATAGTCATTCTAATATAATAATATTGGATATTACATATATATATATATATATATATGGTAATAATATATCTATAATAATAATATATAAAATGTCTTATATAAATAATCTAAATATATATCCTTTCTACAGCCCAACCTACAGCCCTTGTACCCCAAAATATCAGAGGAAAAGCTCAGGACCAGCAGGAGCTGAGGCTCCCACAGCCCTTGTACCCCAAAGTATCAGAGTTTGAAAAGCTCAGGGTCAGCAGGAGCTGAGGCTCCCACAGCCCTTGTACCCCAAAATGTCAGAGGAAAAGCTCAGGACCAGCAGGAGCTGAGGCTCCCACTGCCCTTGTACCCCAAAATGTCAGAGTTTGAAAAGCTCAGGACCAGCAGGAGCTGAAGCCCCACAGCCCTTGTACCCCAAAATGTCAGAGGCAAAGCTCAGGACCAGCAGGAGCTGAGGCTCCCACAGCCCTTGTACCCCAAAATGTCAGAGGAAAAGCTCAGGGTGAGCAGGAGCTGAGGCTCCCACAGCCCTTGTACCCCAAAATGTCAGAGTTTGAAAAGCTCAGGAGCAGCAGGAGCTGAAGCCCCACTGCCCTGCCGTGTCCCAGCCCAGCTCTGAGCGCTCAGAGCTCCCGCCCAGGGCCCTGAGCAGCACTTGCCTGGGGAAGAAGTGCTCTCTGACGTGGATCTCTTCCTGGAAGGGCTGCAGCTTGTGCTCTCCGACTGCCTCTGAGAGGGCTTCTCCTGGCTTGGCAACGTGCCTGCAAGGCAGAGCAGAAAAAGGCACAAAAACCAACATTTCAGGCTAAAGGCTCCAATTCAGGTCACTCTGAACACCTGTGTGCTCCCAGAATGCAGGGGAAGGGTGGAGAGAAAATCCAGGCAGGGATTGCACACAGGAAAGAGGCACAGGTAAAGAAATCAGGGAATATTAACCACCAGAATGAGCTTGTAAGGGAGGAAAGAAAAGGGAAAAGGGAAAAGGGAAGAGGGAAGAGGGAAGAGGGAAGAGGGAAGAGGGAAGAGGGAAGAGGGAAGAGGGAAGAGGGAAGAGGGAAGAGGGAAGAGGGAAGAGGGAAGAGGGAAGAGGGAAGAGGGAAGAGGGAAGAGGGAAGAGGGAAGAGGGAAGGGAAGGGAAGGGAAGGGAAGGGAAGGGAAGGGAAGGGAAGGGAAGGAAAGGAAAGGAAAGGAAAGGAAAGGAAAGGAAAGGAAAGGAAAGGAAAGGAAAGGAAAGGAAAGGAAAGGAAAGGAAAGGAAAGGAAAGGAAAGGAAAGGAAAGGAAAGGAAAGGAAAGGAAAGGAAAGGAAAGGAAAGGAAAGGAAAGGGAAGTTTAGGGAAGGGAAGGGAAGTTTAGGAAAGTTTAGGGAAGGGAAGTTTAGGGAAGGGAAGGGAAGGAAAAAGGAAAAAGGAAAAGAAAATCCCCCACATATTCCTACTCTCAACTCCTTGATTTTCAGAATGTTTGGAGTTTCCAGTTTGTGCTCCCTGGGGTTTATTCACAGAATCATGGAGTGGTTTGGGCTGGGAGGGACCTTAAATCTCATCCCATTCCCCCCTGCCATGGGCAGGGACACCTTCCACTGTCCCGGGCTGCTCCAAGCCCCAGCTGGTACTGAGCACCTGAACCAGGCATCACCTGAGCTTCCTGGGCTTCATTTCCCTCTGTCCTTTCCATCACAATTATTACCACTGCTGTTATTATTATTATATATAATTTTATTTCAATTGTTCAAGAGTTCTTAACCCATGAGTTTCACTTTATTCTGACCCTCTGCCCACCCACCCCTCTGGGTTCAGGGAGCTGCTGTAGCAGGTCTGTCATTCCAGGGGGACTTTTCCTCCTGAAGAACTCCAAGATGCATTGAATTTTCAAAATCTACATTAACCAACTACCCTGGGAGCGGGGATAGAAAATAGAAATCAAACAGCGGGAGTTAAGTGGGGAATGGACTGTAATTCATAAGAGGGGGAAAAAAAAGAGGGAGAAGGTTTTGGAGGTCGCAGGGATGGCACTGCAGGCAGGGAGGGGCACATCCCGGGGGCTGTCACAGCAGCCCGGTCCGTTCGGATCCCCCCCCGGTCCGTTCGGATCCCCCCCGGTCCGTTCGGGTCCCCCCGGTCCGTTCGGATCCCCCCCGGTCCGTTCAGATCCCCCCGGTCCGTTCGGATCCCCCCCGGTCCGTTCGGGTCCCCCCGGTCCGTTCGGGTCCCCCCGGTCCGTTCGGATCCCCCCCGGTCCGTTCGGATCCCCCCGGTCCGTTCGGATCCCCCCGGTCCGTTCGGATCCCCCCCAGTCCGTTCGGATCCCCCCTGTCCGTTCGGGTCCCCTCGGTCCGTTCCGGTCCCCCCGGTCCGTTCGGATCCCCCCCGGTCCGTTCCGGTCCCCCCTCGGCGGGACGCGGCAGAGGAGCGGCGGGGCCGCCAGGGGGCGCTGCTGCCCGCCGGTACCGCAGCCCCGGGGCGGGAACGGGAACGGCCGGGACCCCTCGGGACAGGGAAAGGGACCGGGACCGGCACAGGGACAGAGACCCCTCAGGACAGGGACCGGGACTGGGACTCCTCGGGACCGGCACAGGGACCGGGACCCCTCGGGACAGGGATCGGGAACCCTTGGGAAAGGGACCGGCACAGGGACCCCTCGGTCAGGGACCGGCACAGGGACCGGGACTCTTTGGGACAGGGACTGACACACGGTGTGGGACTGCCCGGGTCACCCAGGAGCGCACGGCCGTGCCCGGTAACCCCGGTAACCCCACGGGAACGGCACCCGCACCTCAGCCAGACCGGGACAGCCAGAGCAGGACCAGCCTCGCACCCGGCCCGGTGTTTGCAGAGGGAACGGAAGCGGCACCGACTGCTCAGCGGCGGCCAGCCCGGCACACGGCTGATCCCCGTCCCTCCTCCTCCTGCACTGGGGCTGATCCCCTTCCCTCCTGCTTCCTGCACTGGAGCTGATCCTGCTCCCTCCTGCACTGGGGCTGATCCCTTCCCCTCCTGCACTGGGGCTGATCCCTTCTCCTCCTGCACTGGGGCTGATCCCTTTTCCTCCTGCACTGGGGCTGATCCCTTTTCCTCCTGCACTGGGGCTGATCCCCTTTCCCCCTGCACTGGAGCTGATCCCCTTCCCTCCCCCTCCTGCACTGGGGCTGATCCCTTCCCTCCTCCTCCTGCACTGGGGCTGATCCCCTTCTCCTCCTGCACTGGGGCTGATCCTGTTTTCCTCCTGCACTGGAGCTGATCCCCTTCCCTCCTGCACTGGGGCTGATCCCTTCTCCTCCTGCACTGGGGCTGATCCCTTTTCCCCTGCACTGGGGCTGATCCCTCTTCCTCCTGCACTGGGGCTGATCCCTTTTCCTCCTGCACTGGGGCTGATCCCTTTTCCTCCTGCACTGGAGCTGATCCCCTTCCCTCCTGCACTGGGGCTGATCCCTTCTCCTCCTGCACTGGGGCTGATCCCTTTTCCTCCTGCACTGGGGCTGATCCCTTTTCCTCCTGCACTGGGGCTGATCCCTTCTCCTCCTGCACTGGGGCTGATCCCTTTTCCTCCTGCACTGGAGCTGATCCCCTTCCCTCCTGCACTGGGGCTGATCCCTTTTCCTCCTGCACTGGGGCTGATCCCCTTTTCCTCCCTTCCTCCTGGACTGCCAGGACTGCAAGCAGAACCCACGGAGCCCCAGGAGCTGTAAGCAGCACCAAGGCTGGCCTAAGATACAGCATCACTTGTCCAAAACAGCTCTGATGGAAAGCTGCAGGAGGTCAGGAACCACCCAGGATGAAGAGGCAGCAGAGTCCTACAAAACTCCCCTGGATTAACCCCAGAGCCTCGTGAGCTGCCCCAAGGTCACACAACAGCCTCAGGTGGGAACTTCCACCTGTGCTTCACCTCCCTGGAAACTCCAACCTCCTTGGGAGTCCTGTCTGCACCAAGAGCCAGCACAACCCTCTCCTAGCACAGCTCACACGTGGGCAAACCCCTGCAAATATCTGCCAATATGGTCAAAAGAATCTGTTCAAGCAGTTAGGCCAGGTTTCTGTTCAAAATGTGCAGGTGAGGTAGTTCTGCATGGTTTTCCACATGGAATACTCTGAAATAAAGCACCACAAACATTCCCTGTGGATTCCAAAGATCCATTCTGGATGAGTTCCCTGATGCTGATCCCTGACTGCTTATTCCAAGTCTCTGATCCAGCACCACCACGCACCTAAACTGCATCTGCTTTTATAAATAAATAATCTTTGATGCACCAAAGGTTTTCCCTCCATCTGTGCCCTTTCTTTAATCTTTAATCCATGGTCATGGATTCAGAATCACCATTTGGCACTGTGGCTAAAACCAAAACACCTCAAACACAACATGCAAGCTGACATGGATCTAAAACCCCCAAATCTGACATTTCTCTTTTTACCAGATATGGTTTAAGTTTTCCAAGTGGTGTGGGGCTCCTTGGGGATGAGCTGGACCCCAATCCTCACAAAATATCCAGTTTTTAGGTGGGAATGCACTGCCTGGAAGTGACACCCAGTCTGAGGAATCACTCCAACTTCCTGGGGCAGGGAGCAGGCAGAGGCTTCACAAAAATCATCTCTGCTCTCCCCCCTCCCTTGGGTTATTCCTCACACACACCCAGGTCAGATCATTCACTTCAAAGGAAAACATCTCTCAATTCCCAGAGCTGCACAATTCACTCCTCAGAGCCAAATTTAACCCTCTGAGTGACCCAGCACCTGGAACTTCTCTTTCAATCACTGCAGGAGAAGCAATCTCATGTTCTGCTGCCTTCTCCACACTCCACTCACCACCCCAAGTAATTTCAGCACCAGCACAAAGAAATATGAATTAGTCAAAGATCCAGTTGTGCTTAAAACAAAGAAGGAAAACATAAAAACATAAAGCCCCCCCAAATCAAGAGAAAATCCCTGTCCACACACAGGTGTGCAGAGCAGAGGAGGTGGCAGGAGGCATCAGAGCAGGAGAACCCCATGGGAAGGAGCAAGATGAGAGCCAGGAATGTGAGGAGGGATTTTTCACTCCTGCCAGCTGGTTCTTGCTCTGTGAAATGTTAGTCACAAGTGGCTTTGGAAAATGATTTCAACTTCAAGGGAGAATGTAGGCAAGAAGGGGAAGGAGAAGCAGCTCAGGCTTCCTTCACAGCCTGGGAGCAGGCAGGAGCACAAGCTGCACTTGCCCTTTGCAGGTTATCTTTTCTTTTCCTTAATATTATGCAAATGACAAGCTCCTGTTCCTGCTCCTCCTGTTCCAGTTTTGCTCGAGGCTGTCAGATGCATTTCCCAACTATGAATAAATCCAAAATTTCTAGGTTTGGTCTCAGGCATCCCCAGCACCACCCCCCAGCTGTTCTGAGGTGTTGCAAGAGGCCTCAAGGCAAGGATTGAAAGCTCTGTTGTAGCAGAGATTGTCAAATTACCAAAATGGAGTTACAAAAGGAATAGGAAACATTTTCTTAAATGGAAACATTACTCACAACAGTAGCAACAACAGGTGGTGTGAACCAAACCAACCAAACTTCAAAAATGGCTTTGAAAGTATCAAAAATCGTGAAAATTTCCCTCATTTCTCTGGAAAATTAAAATTGTATGGAAAAAGCAAAGACCTTTGCAGAGAAAGCAAAGCCTCAGCCTGTAAGGAAGCAAGAGGAGTCTGTTGGGAGGTGGGACAGACTGCCATGGGTGGCTCTGGGGGAGATCCCAGGTCAGTCTGGGCTGACACTGCAGGAACAGAGCTCCTGGTGAGGGCAGAATGATCCTGCAGAGGCAAAACCTCACCTGCCCCTGCTCCAGCTGTGTTTGGTACAACAGATCCCAGAAAAAATCATGGAACAGAGCTCCTGGTGAGGGCAGGAGCCCAGAATGATCCTGCAGAGGCAAAACCTCACCTGCCTCTGCTCCAGCCGTGTTTGGTACAACAGAACCCAGAAAAAATCATGGAACAGAGCTCCTGGTGAGGGCAGGGGCAAAACCTCACCTGCTCCTGCTCCAGTCATGTTTGGTACAACAAAACTCATGGACCAGAGCTCCTGGTGAAGGCTGGACCCCAGAATGATCCTGCAGAAGCAAAACTTCACCTGCCCCTGCTCCAGCTGTGCTTGGTACAACAGAACCCAGAAAAATCATGGACCAGAGCTCCTGGTGAGGGTAAGGGCAGGGCTGGAGCCCAGAATGATCCTGCAGAGGCAAAACCTCACCTGCCCCTGCTCCAGCTGTGCTTGGCACAACAGAACCCAGAAAAAATCATGGAACAGAGCTCTTGGTGAGGGCAGGGGCAAAACCTCACCTGCCCCTGCTCCAGTCATGTTTGGTACAACAAAATTCATGGAACAGAGCTCCTGGTGAGGGCAGGGGCAGGGCTGGAGCCCAGAATGATCCTGCAGAGCCAAAAGCTCACCTGCCCCTGCTCCAGCTGTGTTTGCCACAACAGAACCCAGAAAAACTCATGGAACAGAGCTCTTGGTGAGGGCAGGAGCCCAGAATGATCCTGCAGAGCCAAAACCTCACCTGCCCCTGCTCCAGCTGTGTTTGGTACAACAGATCCCAGAAAAAATCATGGAACAGAGCTCCTGGTGAGGGCAGAATGATCCTGCAGAGGCAAAACCTCACCTGCCCCTGCTCCAGCTGTGTTTGGTACAACAGAACCCAGAAAAAATCATGGAACAGAGCTCCTGGTGAGGGCAGAATGATCCTGCAGAGGCAAAACCTCACCTGCCCCTGCTCCAGCTGTGTTTGGTACAACAGATCCCAGAAAAAATCATGGAACAGAGCTCCTGGTGAAGGCAGGGGCAAAACCTCACCTGCCCCTGTTCCAGTCATGTTTGGTACAACAAAACTCATGGACCAGAGCTCCTGGTGAGGGCAGGAGCCCAGAATGATTCTGCAGAGCCAAAACCTCACCTGCCCCTGCTCCAGCCGAGTTTGCCACAACAGAACCCAGCAAAACTGATGCAAAGGCCTTGCTCCCTTACCTGCCAGGGGCTGCAGGGCCTTCTCCAGGGAGGCAGGCACGGGCTCCTTGCGGAGGGGCCGGCTCAGCGCCGCCTCCTGCCCGCCGAAGAGGCCGGGGCTCTCAGGTAACTTTTTCCGTCCGTTGGTGCTGGCAGAGTTGCTGACTCTGCAGCTGCCTATTGCACTTGTGAAAAGGTTTGTGTGTTCATCGCTGCTGGCTGCCTCTGAGCTGGGAGTGAACCCCCCCAGGGACAGGGCTGGGGAGTTTTCAGAGCAGTCTATCTGCAGAGGTGTCTGTAATCCCAGCGCCAAGGAATTGTTCTCCGAAGGTTCTCTCCTGACCCACTGCTCGTCTCTGCTCAGCAAACCCTTGGAAGGTGAGAGGTGAGGACAAGCCATGTGGCATCTGTGTTTCTCTTTGTGTTTGTACCTATCTCCAACAGCCTCCTTGCCAAACCTGTAGCGCTTCAAAGACTCCAGAACCGTTCTGGAGGAGCTGTTGGCCGTGATGGTGTCCATGGAAACCTGGGGCTGCTCGGAGGAGGAGCGGTGCTCCCGGTGCTTGTGGCGGTGCCTGTGCTTGTGTTCCAGCATCCAGCCGTAGGCCATCTCGGGGGGGACGCTGGGGTACGTGCTCATGGACAGCAGAGGAGTCCTGCTGGTGGTGAGGAAAGCTTCCTGGCGCAAGAGTTTATGCTTCTTCTTGTGGTATTTGGTGGGGTTGAGGAGCAGGTGGCCCGTATGCATGTAGGAAGGGGGGGGCAGGGGGGTGGTGAAAGAAGGAGAGGGTGGAGGAGGGTAAAGAGTTGGAGGGTACCTTCCATAATAACCTAATCCTATGGGAGCAGCTGCCAGGGGAGAAGGGGAGTAAGGCATGCCATAGGAGGGGTAGAACCCGGTGCTGGACAGGGGGAAGCTGAGGCTATGCATGAAAGGCATTTCTGCCATAGCTTCCCGCATTTTTGGAGGCCTGCCTCTCTTTTTCTTTAAATCAGGTTTTCTAATGTAGTGCAAAGGATCTAAAGGAAAAGTAGGGTGGGTGTAGAAACTATTGAAATTTATCCTAAAAATGGTAGGCAGCAAATCTCGGGGTATAAAATGGTGACTTCTGTGGGTTATTCTAATTTCACTTAATCGACTTATTAACTCCTCTAACTCGGCGAGGAAATCAGGGTCCTGCCTCCCTCGCAGCTGAGGGTACTTCTTTTTCCTTTTTCTCTTCTGCCTCTTCATCTTGTCGTAGCTGAGGTAATCGTGGCCGCGGCGCTTGCACTTGTGCTTGTGCTTCTCCTTCAGGTTGCCGAGCACGGCGGAGCTCTCGGCGGGCATGAGGGACACGTGGTCGAACGAGTGCCTTTTCTTCTTCTGCCCGCAGAACTTCTCGGCGCGGTCCGAGGTGCTGTTGTTGTCCGTGCCGATGCCGCTGTCGCTGGGGATGGTCTCGTCGCTGTGCGACTCGCTCACGGGGGACGGCGTGGCCTCTTTGAGCGACGTCAGCTCGCTCAGGTGGGACGGGGAGTTGGGCAGCAGCGTGGGTGGGGACAGCCTCCTCCTCCCCTTGGCGGCTTTCTTCATGGCCAGCGTCTGCACCACGCTGCCCTGCCGGGAGTGGAGGTGCAGGTAGGGCACCGAGCTGGGCTCGATGAAGCCGGCGTCGCTGCCGACGGGGCTCTGCCCGCCGCTGACGGCCGAGGACTGCGAGCAAACCGGGGACGGGAGGATCTCGGGCGGGTTCGCCGCCGAGGGCAGCAGGTGGGGAAGGACCTGTCCTAGGGACGTACCGGGAGCTTGCTGGGCAGACTTCTCCAGAACCGTCAGGCTGGCGGCGCTGCTGGCTAAGATGCCGTTCAGGACGGCTTTAGGTTTCCTCCCTCTCCTTTTTCCTATGTAAATCGTTCCTTTCTTGCTGACGTTGATTTGCTGGCCGAGTTTTGAACCGAACGTGGCGGCAAGAGTGGACACGGTGTTGTGGAGCTTGGATTGCATCTTCCCTTTGGTATTTGGTTCCACTGTACTGGACAGAATCTGATTCAGGAGTTTCTTTCGCTTCAGAGTTTTCATTTTATTTATTTTTCGAATAATTGTTTTCATTAACTGTCCGTTATTTCTCTTGGCAACTTTTCTGTCTGAGTCTACTTCCAAATCACTCATGCTACAAATACTGGGGCTCTGGACTTCCTCTGGCCCTCGGAGCTGGTCCTTCCTCTCAAAGAACTCCCCGGGCCGATGCTGTTCACTTTCAGGCCCCATCTTGCTCGAGTTCTCTGTTCCAACAAAAGGTGCCACAGACAGAATAGGTGGTTTCATTTTTATTGATGACCTGATCTGCCTTTTAGGTCTCCCTCTCTTTTTAGGAAAAGCCTGTCCTGATAAGCTTTGTTTTAGGGAGGGAATTTCAACTTCAGGCTGCAAAATCGGAGGTTCTTGCTCTTCTTTTGACTGCACCGAGAAGACTTTTGATGCTGGGATCTTAAGAGTTCTTTTGGGGGGACCTTCGAGTTCTGGCATTTCCTTGGATTTAGGTCTTCCTCTCTTGGGTTTGTATATGTCAGGTAAGAAGTCATCTGACATACACAGGCTAGAAGGTTGTTTGTGAGAGCTGTAGAATTTGGGAGTTTGTTTGTCAGCCTCAGCCAGCAGCGCCAGAGACTGTCCACTCGCTTCGTTCAGCTTTGGCAACTGATGTTTGACAAACTCGTGCTCCACGAATGAGGATGATCCGATGTTTTTCAGGAATTTGGCCTGCTCCAAATTACTGCTGGATAGTGCACTGTATGAAATGTTTTTAAAAAGCTCTGACCTTTCTAGTTCCAGACCCTTCGGAGGTCGGCACGCGCTCCTCGACACCACTTTAGTCCATCGTGGCTTCCTCCCTTTCCTTTTCTTTAAAGGTTTGGATTGCTGAGTGCTGCTCAGGTTTTTTGCTCCTTGGCAGGATTTCTCAGATGCAGCTATTGCACCGATCTTGAGGTACTGCTTGCTCCCAAACAAGCTGGTAAAACTAACTACTGAAGGGGTGACAGTAGCGTGGATGCTTGTCTCAGCTGCCAAAATGGGCTTTTTCCCTGTGGGAGGACTTGTTCTTGAAGTTTCCATGTAAGATGCTTTTGAATCACTTAAGTCTTTCTCAGCACCTTTAAAATCAGTGCTGAGGGTGTGGTTCAATGTCCTGTTCAGACTCAGCAGGGAGCTGTCCGAGGAGAAGGGCGTTTTGCCCACGGGATCTGAAATGCCTTCCAAGAGCTCTGCCGTGGAACTTAAGTGCAATGAGTTGGAGGCCAGCTGGGAGGAGGCTGTGGAGAGGCTCCTGCTCAGGGTGGGGACAGACACAGTGGGGGAAGGAGATGGGAGATTCCCCTCTCCCACTGCACTGAACGGGGACTTGGCTGTCGACACCTCCGAGGCACCTCCTGTCCTGAAGTCTGGTGAAGTGCAATAAACTGGAGGCTGCTTTTCGTGCTTTGATGTTTCATAAATCCCTTTCTCACTGGATGAGTAGGCATCCTGTGGCACACACATTCCTTCATTGAACATCTCTTTGCCTACATCAGCAATTTCTTTCCGAATTGAAAACTTGTCCAAGATGCTTTCTTTGCTCTGTCTCATAATGTGCTTCTCAAAGGTTTTGCTGGTTGTGTTTTCCTTCAGTAAATCTGCAGGCTCGTGGCTTTCAAGGCTACTGAGGTTTGAATTGCAAGGAAGCTTAAAGGGCTCTGAGGAGGGCACGAGGGAGTCTGCTTTCAGAGTTCCAGAGTCCTTGGTAGCCAAACCAGCTGGGCTGCCAATCCCTGCTGGCTTCTTCCCACACTCCTTGCTAACCAATCCCACGGGACTGCTAATTCCTGGCACCTTCCTGCCAGGCTCCTTGCTGACCAGTCCCATGGGGCTGCCAATCCCTGGTGTCTTCCTTCCAGAGTCTTTGTTAACCAGAGCTGTGCCGTTCCCAGTCCCTGGCATCTTCCTTCCAGAATCCTTGTTAAGCAGACCTGGAGGATTATTTATTCCCAACAACTTCTTGCCAGCATCCTTGTTAACCAATCCTGCTGGAGTGCTGATCCCCACTGCTGGCTTCTTGAGAGGCTCCTTGCTAGGCAGTGCACTTGGAGTGCTGATCCCTGCAAGTTTCCTCCCCACATCTTTGCTGATCAACCCAACTGCAGAGCTGCTCACCGGCTGCTTCTTTCCTGAATCCTTGTGGACTAACCCCGTTGGAGTGCTGATCCCTGGAGGCCTCTTCCCAGAGTCTTTGTTAACCAATCCAATTAAGGGGCTGATTGCTTGGGGCTTCTTCCCAGAGTCTTTGTTCACCAGGATGGCAGCACTGCCAATCCCTAATGGCTTCTTCCCTGAGTCCTTGTTCACCAATCCCACAGCGAGCCCAGAGCCTGGCAGCTTCTTCACCAAATCTTTGTTAACCAACCCACTTGCACTTATAGCTCCTGGCAGCTTCTTCCCAGAGTCTTTCACCAAACCAGATGTAGATCCATTTCCACTTCCAGGCTTCTTCTGCTTGGTTTTGGAAGACTTGGAAGGAGGACAAGTTGCAATAAGTTGAGCCAATTTTTCTGTGACAGTTGTTGCTCCGTTAATTTCTGTTCTATCCTTTAAATCAGAATTATGGCTACTGATAAGGGTTGGAGGAGATGACTTTAGATAATCTGTCATTTCAGAATGCAATGGGGAAACTTTCTTAGATAAAGGGGTTGTTTCTACTTCGATACCTTCTTCCAGGTGTAACTCAACTGGTGCAACTTCTCCAGCTTTCTTGTAAGACTTGGAAGGGTCCTAAGAGTTAATAAACAAAAAAAAAAGTCTTTAGGAACAGGGTACAAAGTATCACTTGGAGTAACACAGTATCTTTTTATGTTTTGGTGATTAACACTTGCTCTGGTAACAGGGTTACTGTATAAACAGAGGCTGAATGAGCCTGTGAATTTTAAACCAAACAATAGTAATATCAGCAATTTAAATAATGGCATAATAAAATCAACACATTCAGCAAATAATAGTGATATTCATATTTAAAATGTTTGAATGGTGGACATGCTGATGTTAACAAAACCCAAACTCCCTCCCTGGAAATACAAACCATTTAATCTATCCCCCAATTATTACAAATATCCTCCAAAACCGCTGTTGATGTTTATTAATAAAAACTCACTAACAACAAAGTGCTGAGCTATTTATAGTGTGAGAGCACTTGAAGAGCTCACATGGTGCTGAGCAGTGCCCTGGAAGGGCTGGCACTGTCACTCTGTCCTGCTGGCAGCTCAGCCCTGTCCCCTGCACCAACAGCTCCTCCCAGCACAGCCCTGACAGTCAGGAAAAGAAGCAAAATAAAATAAATCAAATGATTCTGTTTGCATGGAGGGGAGGAGTGTGAAAATGCACACACATGGAATAACTGGAACTCACACTTATTTCCAGCTCACACCTAAGCAAACTTGAAATTTCTTCTGTAAAGGTTAAAATCAAAACTGCAACACATCATAAATCCTCCTGAGAGCATCTCAATAAATTCCTCTTTCATTTTGGAAGGACATTCTTCACACACAGTGCACACTGGGGATGGAAGGCTCTGAGCCCTGATGAGAGAATTCTGCCCATGGTTCTGATGTCCCCAGCCTCAGAAGGACATGGAAATGCTGGAGCAAGCCCAGAGGAAGCCATGAAGTTGATGAAGGCTGGGAGGGCTGGGAATGCTCAGCCTGGAGAAGAGCAGGTTGTGTGGAGACCTCAGAGCCCCTTGCAGGGTCTGAAGGGGCTCCAGGGAAGCTGGAGAGGGACTGTTCATCAGGAACTGCAGGGACAGGACATGGGGGAATGGCTTCAAACTGGAAAAATGAAAATTTAGATTGGATACATGGGAGAAATTCCTCCCTGGCAGGGTGGGCAGGCCCTGGCACAGGTGCCCAGAGCAGCTGTGGGTGCCCCTGGATCCCTGGCAGTGCCCAAAGCCAGGCTGGACAGGGCTGGGAGCAGCCTGGCACAGTGGAGGGTGTCCCTGCCATGGCTTTAAGGTCCCTCCCAGCCCAAAGTCACTGTCATTCTGTGATTTTGTTCCCAATTTGAAAACCTCCTGGGACCTACCAGAACAATCAGGGAGTGAAAAACATCAATGCCACAGCTCTTCATCCCTCTGCCATAAAAAACTGCTCTGGAACTTCCAGCACCTGATTAGAGCCTGATCCCAGAGCTGGAGCTATGGATGCTGAAGGAAGGGACAGCCTGGATTCCTCTCAGCAGCCAGTTCTGGTGCTGACCATGAAGGATTTTCACCAGGAATGTGCAGCCTGGATGCTGCTGAGATGAGAAGCAGCTGTGAGGGTAACGGGGGAGCCTCTGCACCCCAGATGTGCAGGGATGGCACAGGGGGGTTCTCTGTGCCCACCTCCAGGCCTGGCACTCTCATGGAACCCCTGAGTCAGCATGGCACCACCCTGAGCCTGCAATCCAAGCTCCTGGAATTCCCTGGGGCAGGCTCTGAGTGCCAGAGAGTCACTCATGTGTATTAAAGCCTTCAGAGAGCTTCATCCTCCTCCTCCAGCCTGAAATTCTGACAAGAACTTTGGAAGAAAAATCTCCTTTGTTCAGCAGACTTCAAAAATTCACCTAAATATTGACTTGGGAATTCAGCTCCTCATCCCTGCATTTGAACTCCACATTTTTGTTCTTTTTTCTGCTCCTCCTGGGTGCTCTGGCAGGGTCTGTGGTGCCCTCACTGCCACTGCTGGGTATCCAACACCTCTTGGCAGGTTCTGCTTTTCCCTGCTCACCTCTGTTTCCAAACAAAAGGCTTGGAAGTTTGAATAGATGCTTTAATAATAAATAAATAAATAACAAAACCCTTCCAAACACCAGCTTTGATCTGAGCAAGATGCCAGGATTCTGCAAACAAGACTTTAGCATCAAACACAGATCCTTTGAAAGCTGAAGGTGTGTGCCCTGGAAATCTTTCTCATCTAAGGGTGAGTGAGTTTTCCAAGCACACTGAAAATTATTTCAAAGAACATGAAGCATGTAGTGAGATGTCAGACAAGAAGTCAAAAAAGTCTGTCATTTTTTCAGCATTTTTAAACCCAAAATTCTTATTGGGGATTTTTTTTCCCCCATAAATCTACTTAATAATCAGCATGATTAACAGAAACAACTTGGAGGGAAATTTTGAAGAACAAGATTTCATCCAGTAATTTCTAACAGAAACATTTAGAGATGTTTCCTCTCCAGAAGGCTGCAGAAACATTAAAAAAATTCCCAACATCAGCCCCAGAGTCAAAGCTTCTTCTTACAATTCTGTAAGATTAAAAAATTCAGAATTTTGGTTGAAGTGAATAGCAGGTATTGCTGCCACTAAGGAGGAGTAAGAGAATTGCAGATACCAAAATCAAACTGCAATCATGCACAGCCCCAACTCCAGGGATAAAAAGGACACTGGAAGAACTGCACTCCACTGCTCAAATACTGAGGGAATCAGGAAAAGCAACTTCAGCCACATCAGCCCAACTATCCCAGCACACAGACCCTGCCCTGGACACCCCTGGGAAACAACCCCAGGACACCCCCAGGAACAAAGCCCAGGAAAAAACCCCAGGACACCCCCTGGGAAACAACCCCAGGACACCCCCTGAACAAAGCCCAGAACATCCCCAAGAACAAATTCCAGGACACCCCCAAGACACCCCCAGGGAGAAACCCCAGGACACCCCCAGGAACAAATTCCAGGACACCCCCAGGAACAAATTCTAGGACACCCCCAGGAACAAAACCCAGAGCACCTCCAGGACACCCCCTGGGGAACAACCCCAGGACACCCCAAGAACAAAGCCCAGAACACCCCTTGGAAAAAATTCCAGGACACCCCCAGGAACAAATTCAGGACACCCCCTGGGAAACAACCCCAGGACACCCCCAGGAACAAAGCCCAGAACACCCCCAGGAACAAATTCCAGGACACCCCCAGGACACCTCCTGGAACAAAGTTCAGGACACCCTCAAGACACCCCCAGGAACAAACCCCAGGACATCCCCAGGAACAAATTCCAGGACATCCCCAGGAACAAAGCCCAGAGCACCTCCAGGACACCCCCTGGGAAACAACCCCAGGACACCCCAAGAACAAAGCCCAGAACACCCCTTGGAAAAAATTCCAGGACACCCCCAGGAACAAAGCCCAGGACATCCCTGGAACAAACCCCAGAACACCCCCAGGAACAAATTCTAGGACATTCCCTGGAACAAATTCCAAGACACTCCCAGGATACCCCCTGGGAAACAACCCCAGGACCCCCCCAGGAACAAAGCCCAGAGCACCCCCAGGAACCCCCCCAAACACAGGGAGGGGTTTGAGGGACACATCCCCCAGTCCCCCCAGGACACACATCCCACACACATTCTCAGGAGTGTGGACATCCCCCAGAACACAGAATTCCCAGAATCACTGGCTTGGTTGGAAGAGCCTTTCAAGATCATCAACACCCCCAACACCTCAACTAAACCCTGGCAGGCAGTGCCACATCCAGGCTTGTTTTAAACACAGCCAGGGGTGGGGATTCCAGCAGTGCCACATCCAGGGATGGGGATTCCAGCAGTGCCACATCCAGGGATGGGGATTCCACCAGTGCCACCTCCAGGGATGGGGATTCCACCAGTGCCACACCCAGGGATGGGGATTCCACCAGTGCCACCTCCAGGGATGGGGATTCCACCAGTGCCACATCCAGGCTTGTTTTAAACACAGCCAGGGGTGGGGATTCCAGCAGTGGCACATCCAGGGATGGGGATTCCACCAGTGCCACATCCAGGGATGGGGATTCCAGCAGTGCCACCTCCAGGGATGGGGATTCCACCAGTGCCACATCCAGGGATGGGGATTCCAGCAGTGCCACATCCAGGGATGGGGATTCCACCAGTGCCACATCCAGGGATGGGGATTCCACCAGTGCCACATCCAGGGATGGGGATTCCACCAGTGCCACATCCAGGGATGGGGATTCCACCAGTGCCACATCCAGGGATGGGGATTCCACCAGTGCCACATCCAGGGATGGGGATTCCAGCAGTGCCACCTCCAGGCTTGTTTTAAACCCATCCAGGGATGGGGATTCCAGCAGTGCCACACCCAGGGATGGGGATTCCAGCAGTGCCACACCCAGGGATGGGGATTCCACCAGTGCCACACCCAGGGATGGGGATTCCACCAGTGCCACATCCAGGCTTGTTTTAAACACAGCCAGGGGTGGGGATTCCAGCACCTCCCCAGGACAGCTCTTCCTTCCCCTCACACACAGAATTTTGAAATGAGAAATGTTGATTAAGAAATGTTCTGGAATAGAACAGACGTTGCTGAGAGAGAAATGGAGCTGGAAAGGAGTTTCAAAGGATGGCTGTACAAATAAGAGTGGCTACTTTAGAGAAATAAAACTATGAAAGATGCATTGTAGTCAGACCTAGGAGGGGTAATTTAAATTATTTTCTTTAAGGCATTTACAGCTAAAGCTGATAGGCCAAGAAACACTTAGAATATATTAAAATTAAGAAATAGTTAGTTTGTGATTGTGATGGCATGAATTGTAACATCTGTATCACCTCACCCTTCACATGGGACTGAAAAGGGAAGAAAAGTTCCTAAAACACCTCTCAGGGTGCCATGTCTGGGTCAGAAAAAGGCTGAATCCAACAGGAAACACCTTGGGATACACCCAGGAAACCTCCCTGGGCAGGGGCAGCCAGCAGTGCCACTGCACAGGGACAGCAGGGACCCCAAATCCCAGTAGGGACCCCAAATCCCAGCAGGGACCCCAAATCCCAGCAGTGTCACTGCACAGGGACAGCAGCGACCCCAAATCCCAGCAGGGACCCCAAATCCCAGCAGTGCCACCTGTACAGGGACAGCAGGGACCCCAGACCCCAGCAGGGACCCCAAATCCCAGCAGGGACCCCAAATCCCAGCAGTGTCACTGCACAGGGACAGCAGGGACCCAAATCCCAGCAGTGACCCCAAATCCCAGCAGGGACCCCAAATCCCAGCAGTGACCCCAAATCCCAGCAGGGACCCCAAATCCCAGCAGGGACCCCAGATCCCAGCAGGGACCCCAAATCCCAGCAGTGTCACTGCACAGGGACAGCAGGGACCCCAAATCCCAGCAGGGACCCCAGACCCCAGCAATGACCCCAGATCCCAGCAGTGACCCCAAATCCCAGCAGGGACCCCAAATCCCAGCAGGGACCCCAAATCCCAGCAGGGACCCCAGATCCCAGCAGGGACTCCAGATCCCAGCAGTGACCCCAAATCCCAGCACTGCCACCTGCACAGGGACAGCAGGGACCCCAAATCCCAGCAGGGACCCCAGACCCCAGCAGGGACCCCAAATCCCAGCAGTGACCCCAAATCCCAGCAGGGACCCCAAACCCCAGCAGGGACCCCAAACCCCAGCAGTGCCACCTGAAGCCAAGCCCAAGTGACAGAGCATCCTCAGGGGCTGCTCCTGTCACTGTCACTGCTGGAAACGAAGGATGGGGCTGTTCTCAATTCAGAATTATTCATTCTAGAGATAAAGATCAGTCTTGGAAGTTGTGAGATTTCAAAGTGTTCAGCTACAGCTCCAAAGCAGCCACAAGGTTTTTTGTAAGACAATAAATCACTTTATAATAATATATAATATACTATATATTATATATTTTCTAATATAATAATAAATAATAATATAATATATAATATATCATAATATATAACTTTCAAAACTAATATAACTTTCCAAACTTTCTAATCTAATTGACAGTTGCCACAGAATTTCTTTTATTTTTCTAATTTATCACTTTTACTTAACTTCTGCTGCACTGTGGATATTTTTGTCTGATGGCTTCTGTCTCATTTATGCACATGTGTTTCTGTAATAACTTCTAAACTTTTAATTTATAAACTCTTCACCATCTTATCTAAAGTTTCTCACTTATTTAAAGAATATTTTTACTTATAGCTATAGATATATAAGTTAATTATTTTTCTGTTTAATATCTGTGTGCTGCATTTTTCCTCTATAGTTTCTGACTTTTTTAAGGCATATTTTTACTTACAACTATATAAATTAATTATTTTTCTGTTTAATATCTGTGTGCTGTATTTTTCCTCTATAGTTTCTCACTTTTTTAAGGAATATTTTTAGTCACAACTACATAAATTGATCATTTTTTTGTTTAATATCTGTGTGCTGCATTTTTCCTCTATAGTTTCTCACTTTTTTAAGGCATATTTTTACTTACAACTATATAATTTAATTATTTTTCTGTTTAATATCTGTGTGCTGTATTTTTACACCAACCCAAGCTTCTCCTAAGGCTGCAAATCAAACCCTTCTGTGCCTGTGGAAGTTTTTGTTTTTCTGATTTTCACATTTTCCCATGAACCTCTAAATGTTTCTCTGTCTTTTGGTGCTGAGCTCACAGGGCAGCATCCAGCCCTTAATTCCTTCCTTGGGCATATTTATATTTATATTTATATTTATATTTATATTTATATTTATATTTATATTTATATTTATATTTATATTTATATTTATATTTATATTTAGCTAGGGAAGCACCCTGTCAGATTTTAATGTAGAAAAAAAGAAAATAACATCAGCATCTCCTGAGTGTTTCACCTGCTCTCTACAAGGAACTGTCCCAATGTTGCACTCAAATGGACAAAACCATAAAAAATCAACTAAAACAGTTTTTCCTGGAATTTCTGTGCCTTTGCAGCCCAAATTTCAAGCCCTGCTGGTGTCAGCTGGAATGAAATGGCCCATCTGGGCACAAAGCTGTTCAAAAGAGTGAGATTGCATCGCATCAAAAAGCATTTTGTGCTTTAAAAACTGAAACATTTGTTCCTGTGCAATCTTTAGTTCAACTGTCTGCTTTAAAAATCCAGCCAATAAAAGCATTGCCCAAAGCAATTCCATTAAACACACGAAACTTCCATAAAATTGGCATTTTTCTGAGTTTGAAACTGAGCTGAACTGAAAATTCTGTATGTCCTATTGCACCATTCATCTGAGGAATGATAATTCCAGGTTATTTTGATATAAATTATAAAAATTAACAGGTTATAACTGCTGGGACATGGGTTAAGGGTGGCCTTGGCAGTGCAGGGGGAACAGCTGAGCTCCATCATCTTAAAATTCTTTCTCAACCTGAACAATTCTGTGATTCCAGAATCATCACAGGCACCAACAGCAAATAAAAAACCTTTATTCTCAAAAAGGCATCAGGGTTTGTTACCCTGGCTCATGATTTACTGTCATTATCACTGGTGTTTATGTGCTGAACTGAAAATTCTGTATCTCCTATTGCACCATTTGTCTGAGGATTGATAATCCCAGGTTATTTTGATATAAATTATAAAAATTAACAGGTTCTAACTGCTGGGACATGGGTTAGGGATGCTTTGGCAGAGCTGGGGGAACAGCTGAGCTCCATCATCTTAAAGAATTCTGTGATTCCAGAATTATCACAGGCACCAACAGCAAAAAAACCCATTTATTCTAAAAAGGGCATCAGGGTTTATTACCCTGGATCATTATTTACTGTCATTATCAGTGGTGTTTATGTGCTGAACTGAAAATTCTGTATCTGCTGTGTGAACACACAGCTCTAGACTTGCACCATTCATCTGAGGATTGATAATCCCAGGTTATTTTGATATAAATTATAAAAATTAACAGGTTATAACTGCTGGGACATGGGTTAGGGGTGGCCTTGGCAGGGCTGAGGAACAGCTGAGCTCCATCATCTTAAAGAATTCTGTGATTCCAGAATCATCACAGGCACCAACAGCAAATAAAAAATCTTTATTCTCAAAAAGGCATCAGGGTTTGTTACCCTGGATCATGATTTACTGTCATTATCACTGGTGTTTATGTGCTGAACTGAAAATTCTGTATCTCCTATTGCACCATTTGTCTGAGGATTGATAATCCCAGGTTATTTTGATATAAATTATCCAAATTAACAGGTTCTAACTGCTGGGATATGGGTTAGGAGTGGCTTTGGCAGAGCTGAGGAACAGCTGAGCTCCATCATCTTAAAGAATTCTGTGATTCCAGAATCATCACAGGCACCAACAGCAAAAAAAAAAATCTTTAATTTAAAAAGGGCATCAGGGTTTATTACCCTGGATCATTATGTGCTGAACTGAAAATTCTGTTTCATGTGGGGATTGATAATCCCAGGTTATTCTGATATAAATTATCCAAATTAACAGGTTAGAATTGCTGGGACATGGGTTAGGGGTGGCCTTGGCAGAGCTGAGGAACAGCTGAGCTCCATCATCTTAAAGAATTCTGTGATTCCAGAATCATCACAGGCACCAACAGCAAATAAAAAAATCTTTATTCTAAAAAGGCATCAGGGTTTGTTACCCTGACTCATTATTTACTGTCATTATCAGTGGTGTTTATGTGCTGAACTGAAAATCCTGTGTGAACATTCAGCTCTAGACTTGCACCATTCATCTGAGGATTGATAATCCCAGGTTATTTTGATATAAATTATAAAAATTAACAGGTTCTAATTGCTGGGACATGGGTTAGGGGTGCTTTGGCAGAGCTGAGGAACAGCTGAGCTCCATCATCTTAAAGAATTCTGTGATTCCAGAATCATCACAGGCACCAACAGCAAATAAGAAATCTTTAATTTAAAAAGGGCATCAGGGTTTATTACCCTGGATCATTATTTACTGTCATTATCACTGGTGTTTAGGTGCTGAACTGAAAATTCTGTATCTCCTATTGCACCATTCATCTGAGGATTGATAATCCCAGGTTATTTTGATATAAATTATAAAATTTAACAGGTTCTAATTGATGGGACATGGGTTAGGGGTGGCCTTGGCAGAGCTGAGGAACAGCTGAGCTCCATCATCTTAAAGAATTCTGTGATTCCAGAATCATCACAGGCACCAACAGCAAATAAAAAAATCTTTAATTTAAAAAGGGCATCAGGGTTTGTTACCCTGGATCATTATGTGCTGAACTGAAAATTCTGTTTCATCTGGGGATTGATAATCCCAGGTTATTTTGATATAAATTATCCAAATTAACAGGTTCTAACTGCTGGGACATGGGTTAGGGGTGGCCTTGGCAGTGCTGAGGAACAGCTGAGCTCCATCATCTTAAAGAATTCTGTGATTCCAGAATCATCACAGGCACCAACAGCAAATAAAAAAATCTTTAATTTCAAAAGGGCATCAGGGTTTATTACCCTGGATCATGATTTACTGTCATTATCAGTGGTGTTTATGTGCAAAAAGGTCAAGGGGAGCTGATCCTTCCTGAGAACAGGCACATCCATCAAGTCTGGTGTCACAGCTCTCAACTAAACCCCAGTTCCAAAACTCAAAATAGTCTCAGCTCCTTCCAGCACCTGAATTAGTTCAAAGGGAGCAGGCTGCCCATGAAAATGTTGTTTGGGATTTCTCCTGAGAGCCACTGGCAAGCAGTGAGGATTTTTTATGCACATACACTCATTTCTCCATTATTGTTTTGGCCAATGCTCAGGCTAGAATTCAAAGGAGCATTCTGAGGAATCCCAGGAATTGTTTTGTAGCTGTGGCATCAACATACTCTAGGCAATTCCCCAAATAAAAATGCTGTTTTATTTTTCACCTCCAAGACTTTTTTATTTTTAGCTTTTTCTAAAAACTAAACAACAATTCTGTGGAATTAACCTAACACAAAACCACTTTTATCCCAGATCCTACAGGAAAAAATAAATCAATTCTTCATCTTTTAAACATTTTTTTTGTTTTTTGCTGGGAAGTCTTTCAGTGGGTGGCTGTGATTTCATCAGCAAACTTCCCTGCATGACCAAAGGCAAGAGAAAACTCAAAAATCCTGCACTCAGCAGTTTTCCACAGGAGCAGGAGGGCAAGTCCCAACCTGCTGCCCTGTGTTCCCACTGTCACTTCTTGTCTTTTATTGCCAAACAGCTAAACCATTCCCACACCCCATCCTAGGAAATAAAAGGGATAAAATGTTGATTTTTGTTCAAGGCTCAGGGTTTTGGGCTTAGCCAGCAATGTCTGCTTGCCCCAGGACACTTTTAGAAAGAATGAAATCCATCCTGTGTGTCAGTGAACACAGCAGGACCTGCTCATTTTGGTTTTTGGAATGTCATTTCTGGCTTTCCCTTTCCTGCTCTATGATTTTCTCCTCAGGAAAAAAAAATAAATATTTATTAACTTTTATGCCTACACATTTCTAGAGGACAAATTGTAAATATCCCAGGGAAAATTTCTTTACTGAAAGTGCACTGGAACAGGGAGCCCAGGGAAGTGTGGAATTACCATCCCTGGAAGTGCTCAAAATATGTTCAGTGCTGGATTCCAAGACCTGGGAGGTCTTTCCCAGCCTGAAGGATTCTGTGACTCCAATTTCCATCCCCTAAACTTTTCAGCCTGGAGATAAACCAGTCTGAAGACACTCCCCAAGTTTTATCAGTCCTGAATTTGAGGGAAAAAAACCTCAAATGTAAAGGATTTTCCTCCTATTTTCATTTTAACACTCCAGGAGAATCCCACTACTTCTCTTTGCCTTTCAGTGGTGAACTGTGCACACTGCAAGTGCTCAATTTTCATTCTAATTCTTCATTGCTCCTTTAAAAGAACAAAAAAATTCCTTTTCAGAGCTGCAAGTAAAGCCACACCTGGCTCTGAATGTTTGCTGCATCCACAGCAAAAATTCATGGGGAGCTTTGCTGAAGTGTAATTTACAGTGCTAAAATTCACTTTATTAAGACAAAAAAAACCACCAACCCTTGGGTATTATATTCAAAACATGTGATGGTTTCAAGCCATCATTGCCATTTATTTCCACACAGACACTTTAATCCCACTTCAGCAATCAGCAGGATGTTGTTTGGTGGCATTTCTAACAATTCCAAGTGCAAAATGGCAGCAGGGAACAGAAAGGTTTAAAACACCACCTCAGAACGAGTCAGGAGAGAGCAGAGGATGTGAAATGAGTTATCATGAGTCAGGGATTTGAAACTCTTGGAAATAATGCAAATTTAATGCAACAGATCTGCATCTTCTGCATGCAGGGCTGCTTGCCAGGCAGGAGAGCACTGAGAGGAGCTGCAAAATCTAAAAGTGATGTGATCTCAACATGCATCACATCAAAATATTCTCTAATATTTGCCTCCTTTTCTATTTTCCATTTCCAATGGGATGCACCTCTAAAAAAAAAAATAAATAAAATCCTGGTGTATAAACAAAGATGTTGAGGATGAAGAATCCCTGCTGGCACCATGAGAATTCAAATATTGATTATTTTCTCTGGTGAAAACTCCCAGGGCACGAACTCTTGATGCAAAGGGAAAGTCTCCAGACACAGTGGTGCCTTTGGAGAGGAGGATCAGGGAATTATGAGCTGGAAGGGACCCACAGGGGGCCTGCACTGCCACCCCAAATCCCACCTGGGAGCATTTTCCAAACCCTCCTGGAGCTCTGGCAGCCCTGGGGCTGTGCCCATTCAGGGGGAAGAACCTTTTCCTGACACCCTAAACCTCATTTGATTCACTTAACATTAAACCCCACCCCTGAAAAAGAGATTTTTTCAGCTGCAGGGGCCACCTCAATTCAGACATGAAGAGAAATCACTGGTTGGATATTCTAGATTGTTCCAATATTCAACTTATTGCAACAGAGTCTTGTCAAAAAAAAGGAAAGAAAAAGAAAAAAGAAAACCATCAGTGTAATAACAAACTGCCATCAACTCTTCTGATGTTTTTCAAGCCAAAGTTAGAAACATCATTAGCAATAATAAGCTTGTTCTGAAATGGAAGAATGTAAAATAAAGACCACTGCCAAAATGTGAAGTTATGCAAGGAACACTTGAGAATTTCTTGTTCAGTTTTGCTGGCTGCAAACACCTCTGTTTGCAGAGCAGGAAAACCCCAATGTGAGAGTCTGGAAAAGGCAATTTTAGCCCTCACACATCACTTGTTTTGCAGACACATCATTTATTGCTCAGAATCCCAGACTGGTTTGGGTTCAAAGGGATTTGAAAGATTTCATTCCACCCCTTCCACCATCCCAGGTGCTCCCAGCCCTGTCCAGCCTGGCCTTGGGCACCTCCAGGGATGCAGGGGCACCTGTGCCAGGGCCTGCCCACCCTGCCAGGGAGGAATTCCTGCCCAAGACCCCCTCTGGCAGTGGGAGCCATTCCTCCTGCCCTGGCACTGCAGCTCCTTGGGAAGATTCTCACCCTGGCATTGAGATCATCCCCAAATTTCCTTTTTCTTTAAGGTGACTCTTCCTCAAGGGCAATTCCAGTCTGGGAATGGCAGGGGAGAGGAAAAGGTCTGGGGATGGCAGGGGACAGGAAAAGGATGTGCAGGGGACAGGAAAAGGTCTGGGGATGGCAGAGGAAAAGGTCTGGGGGTGGCAGAGGAAAGGAAAAGGTCTGGGGATGGCAGAGGAAAGGAAAAGGTCTGGGGATGGCAGAGGAAAAGGTCTGGGAATGGCAGAGGAAAGGAAAAGGTCTGGGAATGGCAGAGGAAAGGAAAAGGTCTGGGGATGGCAGAGGAAAAGGTCTGGGAATGGCAGAGGAAAGGAAAAGGTCTGGGGATGGCAGAGGACAGGAAAAGGATGTGCCAGGGGAGAGGAAAAGGTCTGGGAATGGCAGAGGAAAGGAAAAGGTCTGGGAATGGCAGAGGAAAGGAAAAGGTCTGGGAATGGCAGAGGAAAAGGTCTGGGAATGGCAGAGGAAAGGAAAAGGTCTGGGAATGGCAGAGGAAAGGAAAAGGTCTGGGAATGGCAGAGGAAAAGGTCTGGGAATGGCAGAGGAAAGGAAAAGGTCTGGGGATGGCAGAGGAAAAGGTCTGGGAATGGCAGGGGACAGGAAAATGTCTGGGAATGGCAGAGGAAAAGGTCTGGGAATGGCAGAGGAAAGGAAAAGGTCTGGGGATGGCAGAGGAAAGGAAAAGGTCTGGGGATGGCAGGGGACAGGAAAAGGTGTGGGGATGGCAGAGGAAAGGAAAAGGTCTGGGGATGGCAGAGGAAAGGAAAAGGTCTGGGGATGGCAGGGGACAGGAAAAGGTCTGGGGATGGCAGGCACACATCCCCTCAGCACAAAGGGAGGAATTTTCCTCCCCCTTGGGCAGGTTGTGACAGGACAGATTGCTGCAGGGAGCCTTGAGAACAGCACACAGGCTGGAGAAATGGAAATGCTTCAGCCTTAAGAAGCTCTGGAGGAGGAACAGCCTGAAGAGAAAATCCCTGCAAAGGAAGGACTCCAGCTTCCAGGGATTCCCTGGATTCCCCTGGCAGTACCACACAAGGATATATTCTAACCTTGATTACCAAAACTTTTCTATTTATTGGAGAAAAGAGCAGGCTGTAACCAAACCCTTCAAAAATTTCACATCTCTATTTGCAATCCTTGCCATTAATCCTCTTTTCCCTATCTGCTACTGCTGCTCTCACTGCTTACATCATGGAGATCATAAAAACAAATCCTCGAGGCAGGACTGCTTCCTGGTGGTTTGGAAAAGCCCTGGCACATCACTCCATGCAGACCAGGCTGGTTTTTAACTCATTTGGAAAAGTCAATCTTCCTTTTCAGACCCTGCCTGAGCAGTGACAGGTGAGACACAGCAAAACAAGTGATTCTAACAGGTAGGAAAAAACCAGAAATCCAAGGAGCAGACCCAGAGCCTCAACTCAAACCCTTCCAACTTTGTAAAAGAAAGGATTCAAAATCTCTGTTACAAATTCCAATCACTGCTTTTCAGTTCAAGTGAACATGGGAATCACCTTTCACTGCTGTTGAAACAACAAACTGAGCATTTCTTCCTGCTAATGGCCACGAAATAAAACCATTCCTAACTGCAGCCACTTCAGTCTCAGAGGTCACACAGCAAACCAGCAGGACACAGTGCTGCAGGGATGATGAAGCTTTTAAACCCAGCTTAAATGTCCCATGAGCTGCAAATCCCCCCCCAGCCACATCACTCACTTGCTTTGAAGGACAGTGCTCGTTCTTCTCCTCTGTCATCTTCCCACTCTTGGGAGCCCTTCTTGGCTGCTTGATGCTGGTTTTTATGGCAGGCCTGCAGACATAATTCTCCAGGTTCTTGGGAGGCTTTTTGGTCCTCTTGGCTTGAAGGCCAATCTTCAATTTGAGGTTTCCCTCTGAGAAGTTGGTTTCTTTCACTGAGAACTGCTGCTGTGCATCTCCCAGAGCTTCGCTCTTGCTGCTCTCTGCGCCGCTCTTCCTCTTCCCCTCCTCCTCCTCCTTGCTGCAGCCCTCGAGCTCTGCTTCCCCTTTGCCCACCAAGGTGCCAATGTTTGCCACAGAGGGGCTTTTGCCAGCAAACCCTTCAGAATCAGCACCCAAGCCTAACATAGCAGTATTCCGAGGGTCCATCACAGAATATTTGCCTGCAGGTGATTTTTTGAGGGAAGATTTACAGAGATATGTTCCTCAGGAGAGCTGTTCCACTATGGGCAGTCAGCATCTTTCACTCTGGGGAGGAAAAGACAGACAGCATAAACTTGGATTTTCTAGCACAAATTAAATTAATGTTAATTAAAACCAATATAGGAATATAAAACCAATATGGAAATAATAATATACAAAACCAATACAGAAATAATAATACATAAACCAATATAGAAACAATAATACATGAAACCAATATGGAAATAATACACAAAACCAATATAGAAATAATAATACATTAAACAATATATAAATAATAACACATAAAACCAATATAGAAATAATAATATATAAAACAAATATATAATATATAAACATAATATTAATGTTAATATGTATTATGTATAATATTATGTTTTATGTATAATACATAAAACCAATATATTATATATAAAACCAATATAATAATAATAATACATAAAACCAATATATTATATATAAAACAATATATAAATAATATATAAAACTAATATATAAATAATATATATAACCTATATATAAATAATAATATGTAAAGCCAATATATAAATAATATCTATCAAATCCTATAAATAATAATACATATATCTATATATAATATATAACCAATATATAAATAATAATATGTAAAGCCAATATATAAATAATATCTATAAAATCCTATAAATAACAATATATAAATCTATATATAATATATAACCAATATAAAGAATGATATATAAAGCCAATATATATCAACCCCAATATATAAATAATAATACATAAATCTATGTATTATATATAACCAATATAGAAATAATAATATATAAATAATATCTATCAACCCAATATATAAATAATAATAATATATAAATCTATATATAATATATAGAACCAATATAGAAAGAATTATCTATAAAGCCAATATATATCAAACCCCAATATATAAATGATAATACATAAATCTATGTATTATATATAACTAATATATAAATAATATATATAAAATCCAATGTATAAACAATAATATATAAATCTATATATAATATAGAGAACCAATATAGAAAGAATTATCTATAAAGCCAATATATATCAAACCCCAATATATAAATGATAATACATAAATCTATATATTATATATAAGCAATATAGAATTATCTATAAAGCCAATATATAAATAATATATAAAACCAATATATAATTAATTCATAAAGCAAATATATAATAACAATATATAAAACTAATATATAAATAATAATACATAAAACAATATATAAATTATAATATATAAACCCTATATATAAATAATAATATATAAACCCTATATATAATATATAAAACCAATATATAAATAATACTATATAAAGAATATAAAAATAATATAATGATAAATAAGTATATCATCTATAAAACCAATTAGAAAGCAAACAACTGCACTCCAGACAAACTCCAGCTGCTGCTCCAAGACACCAACGCTTCCAGTCACCTCCTACAAATGCACAATTTATCTGCAAAACTCTTTTCAATACTAAGAGCAAAATAAAATAATGTGATTATTTCATTTCCAAACGATCCACATGACATTTCCAATGATGGCTACAGATTTTAATCTTGACCATCAGATGAATTATTTTATTTTATTTTATTTTATTTTATTTTATTTTATTTTATTTTATTTTATTTTATTTTATTTTATTTTATTTTATTTTATTTTATTTTATTTATAACCAGAGCCCAGTTAGTCCCAGTCCTACAGCCCCAGCTGCATCTGAGGAAGGAGCAGGGAAATTAAATCCTCGAGGCAGCATCCAAACCCCAGCCAAATTCTGGTTTTAGTTAATGATCCCACCCTGAGCCACGTGTGCCTCAGTTTACAAACACCACAAAATCCACTCGGCCTCTCCACAGCTGGGGAAGAAGGATGGGGGCTGCCAACCCCACCAAACATTCCCACACTTCCTGAGGGCAGAGGGAAACCCACACTTCCACCAGCACACAGCTGGCAGGAAGAGAAAATTGACATTTTACCAGAAAATAATAGAGGGAATCATCTGAATTAAGCAAATTAGAGTCAAGCTCGAAGTTTGTGAGGGTCTGAGCTTCCCTCCCTGCCACAGAACAAACCAAACTTGTGCTCTTTGTCATTTTATCCTGCAGAGCAAACTCCCAAAATCTCAAATAATAATTGGGAGGGAGTTTAAAGCTCATCTCATTCCACTCCTGCCACTGGACACCTTCCACCATCCCAGGTGGCTCCAAGTCCTGTCCAACCTGGCCTGGAACCCTTCCAGGGATGGGGAACCCCCACCACAGAGCAATTCCCCTCTGTCCTCTCCCTAAACCTTTGTAAATTCTCTCTCCATCTTTCTTGCAGCCACTGAGAAATTATTTGTTGTGGGAGCATTCTAAGGAGAAAATATTTAAATATCTTCAGCACTTAAATACCTTTATCAATTTTAAAATGGATCAGAAACAAGTGTGAAAAAACACTGATTTGTTGAAAAGTGCATCACAGGCACCAACCCAGCCTGAATCTTCTGTCCTCATCTTCCCTACAGTCATTAAGTCATTTATTAAGTCATTAATTGTGAGCACTGGCATGGAAAGATGTCTTGATCTCCAAATGAGTTTCAGATAAAGGTCTCAAGGTGCCCAGCACTTTTCTGGGATTTCTGGCATCCTGGCAGGTCAGAAGGAGCACAGAGCACCTGGCCAGCCAAAAACTGGGGGAGCAGCAGCAAGGAGCTGAGTTTTGGGGTGGGGAAAGGACCAGCAAGGTGGAAGGTGACACCAGAGAGCAGCAAGGGGACACAGGATGGGGGACAGATGCCAGGATTAGTGGGGCAGAAGAAATGCTGCTGGGAACACCAGAGCAGCCTGGCTGAGTCCTCAGAGAAAACAAACTTATTTCCACGTGTTCTGTGCTCATTATTCAGGGGGTTTCCAGCTGCACCTCTGGTTTCCAACTCCACACATCCTCAGCAATCAAACCTGCTGTTATCACTCAGGAGAGCAGAGGGAATTAGATAAAATCTCCATTTTACAAGGAATAAAAAAGGGTAGAGCAGTGTGCATGGACACAGAAAGTGAGTCAGTTCAAAGGCCAATGTTAGTCCAACAAAAACTCAAAATGGGATTTATTTCATAAATATCAATGTGCAAGGAAAACTGGCCAGCAGGTAAATAAATCATCCTGAGCTAAATAATTTGGATGATTCAAGTCTAAGAAAAGGGACAATCCCACATGCCATCATGCTCCTCTCAAACCTCTGCTCACACAAATCTTTCCTGCTCTGGTGACTGCAGTGCAGAGCAGTGACAATCAGATATTTTCTTACAAATAAAATTAATTCATCAGCTTCAAAAACCAGTCACAAATGTGCAAGGAAAATTGGCCAGCAGGTAAATAAATCATTCTGAGCTAAATAATTTGTATGATTCAAGTCTAAGAAAAGGGACAATCCCACATGCCATCATGCTCCTCTCAAACCTGTGCTCACACAAATCTTTCTGCTCTGGTGACTGGAGTGCAGAGCAGTGACAATCACACATTTTCTTATAAATAAAATTAATTCATCAGCTTCAAAAACCAGTCACAAATGTGCAAGGAAAATTGGCCAGCAGGTAAATAAATCATTCTGAGCTAAATAATTTGTATGATTCAAGTCTAAGAAAAGGGACAATCCCACATGCCATCATGCTCCTCTCAAACCTGTGCTCACACAAATCTTTCTGCTCTGGTGACTGGAGTGCAGAGCAGTGACAATCACACATTTTCTTATAAATAAAATTAATTAATCAGCTTCAAACACAAACCCAACAGCAAGACTCACAGCCTGACCTTTAGAAAGTGCAAGATTCAAACTGCAGAGTGGGAAAGAGCAGAGGAAAGGTGTTCAGATCCTGCTCTGAGCTAAGAGGATCAGTGACTATCCCAAAACAAACCAGGTTGATGGCCCCCACATTTATTTATTTATAAAATACACACATTTATTTCTCCATTAATTACTCTGAACACAGACAACAAAAATGCTGATCCTGGCCCTAATCCCCATTTTCCACTGGAAACTTCTCCCAGCTCTAATTCACAGATGTGTGAGTGGCACCCAGATCCCATCTCCCTCCCTGCCTTATCAAGTTCAAGCTGCCTGTCCCTGTCTCCAAGGTGTTCTCAGGTGTTCCCTGGCTCTTCCCTCCCTCCTGTTCCTCTTCCTCTGTTTGTTTTCTTTTCTCACTTTCCTTCCTCTGTGCTACTCCTCGGGCTCCCTGCAGCATCTGCTCCTGCCTTAAAACCTCGTGGATGTCAAAGCAGATGAGCAGCCAAGTGGTGACAGCCACACTTCAAAGAACTTGCAAGAATTCACCCTGAAAACTCTGATGCTTGGGACTTTAAAGATCTAAAATGATCATATTTAATCATGTGAGTGAGGTGCTTAGCTGTGTTTCTGCTTTCCATGGTTGCTGCATGAAGTTCTGAATTATCCTTCATCCATGGTGTCAGATTAAATCATTATAGTTAAGAAATAGTTAATTTCTGATTATATTTATATTCCAAGTCTTGGTCTGAATTATCCATGGTGTCAGATTACACCTTTATAATATATTTTACTTAACAAATAGTTAATTTCTAATTATAATTATATTCCAAGTCTTGTTCTGAATTGGATCCCTCATCCATGGTGTCAGATTAAATCATTATAGTTAAGGAATATTTAATTTCTGATTAGAATTATATTCCAAGTCTTGTTCTGAATTGGATCCCTCATCCATGGTGTCAGATTAAACCTTTATAATATATTTTAGTTCAGAAATAGTTAATTTCTGATCATATTTATATTCCAAGTCTTGGTCTGAATTATCCATGCTGTCAGATTACACTTTATAATATATTTTACTTAAGAAATAGTTAATTTTTCTGATTAGAATTATATTCCAAGTCTTGTTCTGAATTATCCCTCATCCATGGTGCCAGATTAAATTACATAATATACTGGAGTTAAGGAATAGTTAATTTCTGATTATAATTATATTCCAAGTCTTGTTCTGAATTATCCTTCATCCATGGTGTCAGATTAAATCATTATAGTTAAGAAATAGTTAATTTCTGATCATATTTATATTCCAAGTCTTGTTCTGAATTATCCCTCATCCATGGTATCAGATTAAATAATATAATATATTTTAGTTAAGAAATAGTTAATTTCTAATTATATTTATATTCCAAGTCTTGGTCTGAATTATCCATGCTGTCAGATTATGCCTTTATAATATATTTTACTTAAGAAATAGTTAATTTCTGATTATAATTATATTCCAAGTCTTGTTCTGAATTATCCCTCATCCATGGTATCAGATTAAATAATATAATATATTTTAGTTAAGAAATAATTAATTTCTGATCATATTTATATTCCAAGTCTTGGTCTGAACTGGATCCCTCATCCATGGTGTCAGATTAAATAATTCTATTTTAGTTAAGAAATAGTTAATTTCTGATTAGAATTATATTCCAAGTCTTGTTCTGAATTATCCCTTATCCATGCTGTCAGATTAAATCATATAATATACTGGAGTTAAGGAATAGTTAATTTCTAATTAGAATTATATTCCAAGTCTTGGTCTGAATTGGATCCCTCATCCATGGTGTCAGATTAAATCATTATATTTAAGAAATAGTTAATTTCTGATCATATTTATATTCCAAGTCTTGGTCTGAATTATCCATGCTGTCAGATTACACCTTTATAATATATTTTACTTAAGAAATAGTTAATTTCTAATTATAATTATATTCTAAGTCTTGTTCTGAATTATCCCTCATCCATGGTGTCAGATTAAATCATTATATTTAAGAAATAGTTAATTTCTGATCATATTTATATTCCAAGTCTTGTTCTGAATTATCCCTCATCCATGGTATCAGATTAAATAATATAATATATTTTAGTTAAGAAATAGTTAACTTCAGATCATATTTATATTCCAAGTCTTGGTCTGAACTGGATCCCTCATCCATGGTGTCAGATTAAATAATTCCATTTTAGTTAAGATATAGTAAATTTCTGATTAGAATTATACTCCAAGTCTTGTTCTGAATTATCCCTCATCCATGGTGTCAGATTAAACCTTTATAATATATTTTAGTTAAGAAATAGTTAATTTTTCTGATTAGAATTATACTCCAAGTCTTGTTCTGAATTATCCCTCATCCATGCTGTCAGATTAAACCTTTATAATATACTGGAGTTGAGAAATAGTTAATTTCTGATTATATTTATATTCCAAGTCTTGGTCTGAATTATCCATGCTGTCAGATTACACCTTTATAATATATTTTAGTTAAGAAACAGTTAATTTCTGATTATTATTATATTCCAAGTCTTGTTCTGAATTATCCCTCATCCATGGTATCAGATTAAATAATATAATATATTTTAGTTAAGAAATAGTTAATTTCTGATTATTATTATATTCCAAGTCTTGGTCTGAATTGGATCCCTCATCCATGGTGTCAGATTAAATAATTCTATTTTAGTTAAGAAATAGTTAATTTCTGATTCAAAATTATACTCCAAGTCTTGTTCTGAATTATCCTTCATCCATGGTGTCAGATTAAATTACATAATATACTGGAGTTAAGGAATAGTTAATTTCTGATTAGAATTATATTCCAAGTCTTGGTCTGAATTATCCCTCATCCATGCTGTCAGATTAAACCTTTATAATATATTTTAGTTAAGAAACAGTTAATTTCTGATTATTATTACATTCCAAATCTTGTTCTGAATTATCCCTCATCCATGGTGTCAGATTAAATCATTATAATATCTTGTACCTAAGAAATAGTTAATTTCTGATTATAATGATAACACCTATGTTGTCTCACCCTTCACGTGAGACTGAAAACAAAATAAAAAGTTTTTTAAATGCCTCACTTGCCCCATCTCTAGGTCAGAAAAAAGCCTTAATCTGACACATGGGGTTTAAGGTTAACAAAATTTTGCTGGATTGAAAACCACCCAGTCCCAAATCCCTGCCTGGGCTCTCAGGTGAGGAGCAAAACACATCAAACTCCCCTCAGCCAGCAGCTTCTGTAGATCCCAAATCCCTCCTGAAATTATTCTTCCCAAAAAAAAAAATGAACTATGAAGCATTTTAACATCCATTTTGACTCGTGCCACTGGAACTAAGTGCTGCTCATTAATGATTTCTCTGATGCCATGCACTCCTTTAATACCTGGAATTCATCAAATCATCCTCATTCCCCTGGTGTCACATCCCAGCCCCTTTCTGCCCATTTCTGTTCCTCTGCTCTCCCAAAAAGAAAATGCCAGATCCCAGAGATGTTTCCCCACACCCCCTCAGCAATATTAACTCAGATTTCCCCCTCTCTTCATTCCTCTGCTGCTTTTCTTGATGAAAACAAACTGTCACATCATATTTAGAAGGTGAATACTTTTCTTTTGGCTCTTTTCATTGCTTCAGCTCCAAGGGACATTAAAACCAATTCAGTTAAGTGTTAGAAATCCCAGAATATTACTACTAACTCTATGGCCTCCCACAGTCCCCTTCTCAAATTCCTTGTCTTCTTTTCTTGGCTAAAAAAAGATCACACTCAGAAAAGAGAAACAAAAAGTGGAATAAAGCCTTAAACTATTTCTGTACATCACAATTCCTGAAGAGGGGAAACAGGAGCTCAAGGCCCCCTGGATCACCAAAATGTTTAGAGACTGAGACATTTCTCAGGAATAAAGTTCCTGTCCCCTCTCCAATTCCTTGTCTTCTTTTCTTGGCTAAAAAAACACAGATTACACTCAGAAAAGAGAAATAAAAAGTGGAATAAAGCCTTAAAGTATTTCTGAACATCACAATTCCTGAATGGGGGAAACAGGAGCTCAAGCCCCAGGATCACCTGCACAAGCATCCTGAAAATGTTTAGAGCTGGAAACATTTCTCAGGAATAAAGTTCCTGCCCCCTCTCCAATTCCTTGTTTTCTTTTCTTTTCTTGGCTCAAAAAAGATCACACTCAGAAAAGAGAAATAAAAAGTGGAATAAAGCCCTGAAGTATTTCTGAACATCACAATTCCTGAAGAGGGGAAACAGGAGCTCAGGGACCCTGGATCACCAAAATGTTGAGAGATGGGGACATTTCTCAGGAATAAAGTTCCTGTCCCCTCTCCAATTCCTTGTCTTCTTTAATAAAAAAAGAGAGATCACACTCAGAAAAGAGAAATAAAAAGTGGAATAAAGCCCTAAAGTATTTCTGAACATCACAATTCCTGAATGGGGGAAACAGGAGCTCAAGGCCCCAGGATCACCTGCACAAGCATCCTGAAAATGTTTAGAGCTGGAAACATTTCTCAGGAATAAAGTTCCTGTTTGCTTGACAGGAGGTAACAAATAAAACACTTTCCAATCAGAAGCTGCTGGTTTTTTTTTTTCCTGACAGACAGAAATCCCAGGGGACCTGTCTTGTCAGGAAGAATATTCCACAGAAGTGCTGGGAGCAGAGGCCAGGCTCAGGGAAAGCACCTGGAACAGAACACAGATTTTTTTTTTTTTTGGGAAGAAAAGCAGAGGACAGACACAAAAACACCCTGGAAAAATGCTCCAGTGGGAGGAAAATTGGGAAGCAGAGACAGAGTTTCTGCTGGTTTTTAACTTGGCCCCAGGTTTAATCACAGGGCTGAATTTGGAGGTGCAGGATAATTCTGTTGCTTCTCTATTCATATGCAAATGAAGGCAAAATTGCTAAAATCTGCATAACCAACCTTGTCTGAAGCAAAAAGTTCCTCCACCCTTAGGCTGTGAGTGCCAACAGGGAGGGAAAAGCAGTTTGGGAATTCTCCTAAAATCTTATCCCAGCTGCTATAGGATGATTCAGGAGAGGTCTCTACAGCCAGGGGATTTTTCTGGATAAAATCCATTTATTTACACCCATGCAGTAAAAGATAAGGGTCACAGCAAACCAAAACTTCCCTTTTAAATCCTTTCAATCCTTTGGTTATTCCCAAGCCAAACTGGGCACACCTGGTGCCACAGGTAAGGGACACAAATCCAGGGACAAACACAGATTTTGCTTTCTCAGAACAATCACAACAGGTCTCATGACAGATTTTTTTTTTCCCTTTGCAAGCTGGAGATGGGACTCATGACCTCATTGGAGGGGGAGAATGTGTCCACAACAGCACCAGCAGAAATTAATTGAATTTTAAAACAGCCAACAATCCCACAGACAACAAGATCTATTTTTAAAATACCTTTAATTCAATAACTCCACGTGCTATTGCCACTTTTCTCTTGTGACAACAGCATTGCCATTTTTACCAATGTCTGTCTCATCCACCAAGGAAAAAAACCTGCTTTTTATATCCTCCAGGACACTTTAAACTTTTGAAAACAACTGGGAAAAAAAAAAAAAAAAAGCTTCTTCTGGAGATTGTAACTCAAATTTTGTCACTGGTTATTATCACTCAAACCTTTTTAGGCAACTGCTGACTGCCTGCAGCAATGAAATCAAGTCCAAAAAGAAGTTGTGGTAATTTTGTCTTTTAAACCCAAGATGTTTAAAATGAAAAAAAAAAAAAAGAAAAAGGAAGCCTCTCTTTTATAGTCTCAGACAGCTTTGGGTAAAGAACACTTCTTAAGAACTCAAGCAGGCAGACAGATGATGATTTTAGAGCCCATCTCTCCCCATATGTTCCAGCAGCTGCCAGAATTTCCCTCTTTCCCACAGAGGCACCAGGGATGATCCCAAAGTCCTCAAGATGACCACAGGATTCACCCCAAACCCCAGGAAAACAAGTGCAGGTGGAATTTCAATGCCTTAGCAAGGAGGACAGCCAAAACAAACCAAAAAAGGGGGTGAAAATGAAGAATTGAGGGGATTTGAAGGGATGGGGGCAAAGCCACAGGTGCTGTCCCTGCAGCTCCAGGATCCTGACAGCAGCAGAGCGAATCCGTGTCCCGAGGCCATGGGATGGAAACCCACATTCCTGCTCCATAATTAACAGGGTGCAGAACCACAAACCGAGGGCCAAAACCAGGAGTTAGGAAGTCAAGAGACCACGGAAGAGGATGGGAACACATTTCGGGTTTTGATGGATGAGATAAGGGTCAAGCAGCCGAACCCAAATTCACGGTCAATAAAACTAAAATCGGATTAAAAATGCGACGGAATAATAAACAGAACTGAATAAAACTTCATTTTGGTTAAGGAAGATCAGAAAGTCTACAAGGCACTGACCCAATAAACCAGCCGAAAACCCAAAAAAAACCAAAAAAACCCAAAAAAAACCACATCGAGATTTGGCAGGGACAGCCCCGGCTCCATCCCCCGCCCGTCGCTCGGGGCAGGACCGCGCCGTGCCCGGGGAAACACCGAACTTCGGGGATGCACGGCCCCGCTCCGCAGGGAACCGGCACCCACCGGGAGCCCCCGGTGCCACCGGAGCCCCCGGCTCACGGCCGAGCGCGGCTCCCCGGCTCCCGCACCCCCGGGCCCCGCCGCTGTCAGCGGGCCCCGCCGCCAGCGGGGATCCCCCGCCCCTCGCCGCGGCGCCTGTCAGGGATCCCCCGGTGCCTCCCGGTGCCTCCCGGTGCGGGCCCGCCCGGCGGGGACACCCCGGGCCTCCCCCGGCTGGCGGGGACCCCCCGCGCCGCTCCCGCTCCGGCGGCACGCCGCGCTCCGGGCCCTGCCGGGGATCCCCCCCCGCCGCCCCCAGGGATCCCCCGCCCTCGCCGGGGATCCCCCGCGGCCGCCGCCGCGGCCGGAGCGGGGGTGCGGTGCGGGGCTGCGGGGGGATACCGGGGAGATGCGGGGGGGGTGCGAGGCGGCCCCGCGGCGGAGCCCAGCGCGCCTCCCCTCCCCCCGGGCCGCGGGCCTGAGGCGGTCCCAGTCCCCGCCCGCTCCTCACCGTGTCAGCGGCAGCGCGGCCGGGGCCGAGCACGGGCTGCTCCGCGCCGCATCCCCGCGGCCGCCCGGGCGCGGACGGGGCCGGGGCGGGACCGGGACCGAGCGGCCGCCGCGGCGGGGCCTGAGCCGAGCGAGGCGGCGGAACCAAAATGGCGGCGGCTCCTGCTCCGCCGCGAGCGAGCGCACGGCCACGCCCCCGCCGCCAGCCACGCCCGCTCCGCGCCCGGCCACGCCCCCAGCGCCGCCACACCCCCGCGGGGGCAGAGGGCGCGGTGGCCACGCCCCTGATTCGACCACGCCCCTTTATTTTAATTAACCCCGCCCCTCATTATCCCGGCCACGCCCCCGGGAAAAAGGCTCGGGGAAAGTGAAAAGAGGGCGAAGGAAAAGGGGAATTTTTGCCCCAAAATGATGCAGGTGGTGTTTTCATCCCCAAAACCGTCTTTGCCCGAGTGCCACACCCACGCGCTTGCCGGTTCTGGGTCGTTAAAGTCTCCGTGTGAATCTGGAATCGTGGGATCGGCAGGGGTTGGGATGGACCTTAAAGGTTATTGAGGCTCAACCCTCCTGCCCTGGGCAGAGACATCTCCCGCTGGACCAGGTCGCTCAAAGCTTGTCCAGCCCTGCCTTGGACCCTTCCAGGGATCCAGGGGCAGCCTCCCCACCCTCACAGGGGGGAATTCCTTCCTCATCTCTGACCCAACTTCTCCCTCTGTCAATTTGCACCCATCACCCCTTGTCCTCCCGCTGCAGCTGCTGATGAAGAGTCCCTCTCCATCTCCCTGGAGCCCCTTTTACATTCTGCTCTTCTCCAGACTGAATATTCCCAACTCTCCCAGCCCTTTTAGCGACGTTGTTGTCCCCACTAGATTTCCTCCAACAATTCCATATCCTTCATATTTTGGGAATGATGCTCACAGTACCTGATGGGAATTACTACAGCCATTTGTAATTGCTGCTAAATAGCGTTTTAAAACATTGTCTGCCAGAAAGAGGAGAAATTAATTTAAAAATTAACTGTATATGCAATATGTACATTGCAATATGTACACACCAAACCCAAATGAACAAAAATCCCTGGGACTAAAACACCCCCAGCAAAAAGAAATGTGAAGATTTAAGTTGTCAATACCTGAAAACCTGGCAATGAAACCACGAACAGCAAATTGCTCTTGCACCACGCCTGCAAAATTCAATCCTGAGGACCCAGATGACTCCTCAGAAATGAAAACCAGCCTGTCCCCGAGCCAGCACTGTGACCTGGAGACCAAGAAGGCCAACAAAATACTGGGCAGGGTGAGGAAGAGCATTCCCAGGAGGTCAGGGAGCGCCCCGGGCAGGGCTGGGCCAGCTCTGGGCCCCCGAGCACAGCAGGGACAGGGACAGGGACAGGGAGCTCCTGCAGGTGACAAAGGTGCTGAAGGGCCTGGAGGGTCCCTGCCCGGAGAGGCCGAGGGAGCCGGGGCTGCTCAGCCGGGAGAGGAGCCCAGAGAGAGAGAGAGGGGCCTCAGCCCTGGCTGTGCCTGCGTGTGCCTGGCTGTCCCTGGGTGTCCCTGGGTGTTCCCGGGTGTCCCTGAGTGTCCCTGGGTGTTCCCGGGTGTCCCCAGGTGTCCCTGGGTGTTCCCGGGTGTCCCTGGGTGTCCCTGGGTGTCCCCGGGTGTCCCTGGGTGTCCCTGAGTGTCCCTGGGTGTCCCCAGGTGTCCCTGGGTGTTCCCGGGTGTCCCTGGGTGTCCCCGGGTGTCCCTGGGTGTCCATGAGTGTCCCAGTCTGTCCCTGTCTATCCCAGTGTCTGTCCCAGTCTGTCCCTGTGTCCCAGTCTGTCCCTGTCTATCCCAGTGTGTCCCTGTGTGTCTGTCCCAGTCTGTCCCTGAGTGTCCCTGTCTGTCCCTGTGTGTCTGTCCCAGCCTGTCCCTGTCTGTCTCTGGGTTTCTGTGGATGTCTCTGGGCGTCCCTGTCTGTCCTCAGTGTCCCGCTCTGTCCCACTCTGTCCCTGTGTCTGTCCCAGTCTGTCCCTGGGTATCCCCGTCTGTCCATGAGTGTCCCCGGGTATCTCTGAGTCCCAATCTGTCCCAGTCTGTCCCCGTGTCTGTCCCCGTGTCTGTCCCAGTCTATCCCAATGTCTGTCCGTGTGTCTGTCCCCGTGTCCCAGGTCAGGGCAGCCCCAGGCTCTGCTCCAGGCCCAGCCACGGCCCCAGAGCCCCGGGCAGGGCTGAGCCCAGGAGCTGCCCCTGCCCAGGAGGCAGAACTGCTGCCCTGGGCAGTGCCAGCCCTGGGCAGGGCCAGAGGGGCTGTGGGGGCTCTGCCTGGGGACCCCAGAGCCACCTGGGCCACCCCGGGGACCCCAGAGCCACCTGGGCCACCCTGGGGACCCCAGAGCCCCCTGGGCCACCCTGTGTGTAGCCTGGGGACCCCAGAGCCCCCTGGGCCACCCCGGGGACCCCAGAGCCCCCTGGGCCACCCCGGGGACCCCAGAGCCACCTGGGCACCCCAGAGCCACCTGGGCCACCCTGGGGACCCCAGAGCCACCTGGGCCACCCAGAGCCACCTGGGCCACCCTGGGGACCCCAGAGCCACCTGGGCCACCCAGAGCCACCTGGGCCACCCTGGGGACCCCAGAGCCACCTGGTGCCACCCTGGGGACCCCAGAGCCACCTGGTGCCACCCTGGGGACCCCAGAGCCACCTGGTGCCACCCCGGGGACCCCAGAGCCACCTGGGCCACCCAGAGCCACCTGGGCCACCCTGGGGACCCCAGAGCCACCTGGTGCCACCCTGTGCCGTCCCTGCCAGCTCAGGGCAGTGCCCCCAGATGTGCCCCCAGATGTGCCCGCAGCGCTCCCTCCCAACCCGACCCATCCCAGCGCTCTGATTTCACTCCCCCATTTCTGAAAGCCTGCCCACAAACCCGCGCTGCACCCTCCGATCGCGGCGCGAAGGGACGAAATCAATTAACCCAATTAACCCAATTAACCCAATTAACGCCGCTCGCTCCCTCAGAACCCGCGCCACCGAGGCCACGCCCCCGCCACGCCCATTTGACCCCGCCCTTCGTGACCACGCCTGTTTTGTCCCTCAGCGCTTCCCGTAGCGGCGCCGTCAGCGCGGCGGGAGCGGCCCCGGTGAGTGCGGGGGCACCGCGGGGGCACCGGGGCGGCACCGGGGCCCTTCGGTCGCACCGCGGCTCCCTCGGGGGCCCTACCGCGTCCCCCCGCTGCCCCCGGGGCCGCCTTCAAGCCCCGGTGTGACCGGGAATGGGGAACGGACCCCGGCGGGCAGCACGTGGGGGGCACCGGGGGGACCGGGCCGCGCTCGGTGCGCGGCGACCGCGGGTTGGTTTGGTTGGATTGGGACAAACGGGGCGTCCTGGCCGGTGGGTGGCTGTGAACGCACGGAAATCCGCGCGTGGTGCTGCCGGTGCTCTCCCGGTGCACCGGGGCTGTTCTAAGCCGGCCCGGTGCGCTCAGGGCCGCGGTTTCCGTCCCCTTCCCCCGGGGCTGAGCCCCAAAGCTGCGCTGGTGCTTCAGGGATTCTGTCAGAAGGTTCAAAATTAACCCCGGGTTTTAAAAGGAATCAGCAGCAAATTAAAAAGAAACAAAAAAAAAACCCCAAACCATAATTAAAAAAAAAAAATTAAAAGCGTGAACATAATTCAGGCTTTGTGACTCCTGAATTTTCCAGGTTTTGTCTGGAAAAGAAGATTTCCCATCCCTGCTTTCTCTGCAGCTCGAACTGATGTGAAATCAACGGGATGTGCAGGATTTCTCCTCTTCCCTCACTCCTGAACAGCAGGGCTGGGGTTTGTTTTCCCGGTTTTATTTGGACTGAAGGGATGAAAACTCGAATTTGCAGTGTTCACACCCTGCCCTCCGGGGTTGTTTTCCTGCTCCCTGCAGTAACAGCTGCAAATGCTCTTCCCTGCAGGTGAACCAGCTTTGTTTTGCTCCCCAATTCCACCGAGGCTGCAGCTCCTCCTGAGGAATTCAGGTAATTAATTCTCCCTTTGGATGCAGCTTATTGCACACAAGGGCTCTCAAAGCATCCGTGGGAGGTTCTGTGAAAAATCCTCTCATAAAGGAGGTTTAAAAAAACTTAAGATTTTATTTTCCATTAAACTAATCCATTAAAATTTTAAAATTTAATTTTTTTTTAAAAATTTAAAACTGCTTGTATTTTGATTTTTAATGGCATGGTGATGATGAGGATTTAATTTTATTAATAGTTTTTCCTAAGCAAGTGGTGCTGACCACCAGTCTGTGTTGCTGCAGAGCTCTGAATTATTTGTGTGCTTTGTCATGAAGGTCTTTCAACACAAACAGCATAAAATAATCAGGTATAACAAAAAAAACCCCTAAAATATCCATTTTTGTCCCTGCAGGAAAATGCTGAGAAGCCTGAAAGGACTGGTGTGCCATTCTCTGAAGGTAAGTCCTGGAAGAGCCTGGTGCTATTTCCAATATTTCCACTTTCCTGTGGCCTGGAGTGACAAAAAGCCATAAAAAAAGGAGTGAACTCCATGGTGGGCTGAGGAAAGAGCAGATGCAGCATCCCCACCTTTCCCTGAGGAGTCTGGGGAGAGGGAGCCTGGCTGCAATCAGGGTTCTGAAATCCTGCACAGTTTCTCAGGAAACAGAGATGATTCCACTTGCTCTGCGTGGCTGGGCTGTCCAGAGGAACAACCCACCAGCCTTGCAGAGCTGCTGCTGGGAACAGTTTTGCCAAAAATCACAGAATTATGGGATATCCTGAGCTGGAAGGAGCATGACCTCAGCAATCCCCCCTGTGCTGGGAGCCCCAAATCCCCCTGGCAGCCTTTGGGCTGTGCCCAGCACCCTCTGGAGGAAGAATATTTTAATTTTTTTCCATTTTTTGAGCCAAAAATGGCTCTGTGCTTTGTGTGGGTGTAGTGACACACCTGCCCCAGCTCTGTGCTATCCCAGAGCCTCCTGAAGCCCTGAGCAGCAGCAGGAGCTCATGGAGCAGCTCTGGAGTTGCTCCTGATGGAAAAGAGTTCCTGTGTGGTGCTGCTGCTGCCTTTTCCAGGCTTCTCCCCTCCAGCACAGCCGTGGGGCTGCAGCTCTGGCTGGGCAGTGCTGCCCTTCCTGGGCAGGCTGCGGGAACAGCCCGGCATTCCCAGAGATCCCTGGAAGATGTGGGAACAGCCCGGCATTCCCAGAAATCCTGGGACAACAGGAACAGCCTGGGATCCCTGGGACATCGGGAACAGCCCGGCATTCCCAGGGATCCTGGGACATCAGGAACAGCCTGGCATTCCCAGAGATCCCTGGAAGATGTGGGAACAGCCTGGGAACCCTGGGACATCAGGGAACCAGCCCAGCATTCCCAGAGATCCTGGGACATCGGGAACAGCCTGGGATCCCTGGGACATCAGGGAACCAGCCCAGCATTCCCAGAGATCCTGGGACATCGGGAACAGCCCGGCATTCCCAGAGATCCTGGGACATCAGGAACAGCCTGGCATTCCCAGAGATCCATGGAAGATGTGGGAACAGCCCAGGATCTCTGGAACATCAGGGAACCAGCCCAGCATTCCCAGAGATCCTGGGACATCGGGAACAGCCTGGGATCCCTGGGACATCAGGGAACCAGCCCAGCATTCCCAGAAATCCTGGGACATCGGGAACAGCCTGGGATCCCTGGGACATCAGGGAACCAGCCCAGCATTCCCAGAGATTCTGGGACATCGGGAACAGCCTGGGATCCCTGGGACATCAGGGAACCAGCCCAGCATTCCCAGAGATCCTGGGACATCGGGAACAGCCTGGGATCTCTGGAGCATGGGGGAACCAGCCCAGCATTCCCAGAGATCCTGGGACAACAGGAACAGCCTGGCATTCCCAGAGATCCCTGGAAGATGTGGGAACAGCCCGGCATTCCCAGAGATCCATGGAAGATGTGGGAACAGCCTGGGAACCCTGGGACATCAGGGAACCAGGCCAGCATTCCCAGAGATCCTGGGACATCAGGAACAGCCCGGCATTCCCAGAGATCCTGGGACATCGGGAACAGCCTGGGATCCCTGGGACATCAGGGAACCAGCCCAGCATTCCCAGAGATCCTGGGACATTGGGAACAGCCTGGGATCTCTGGAGCATGGGGGAACCAGGCCAGCATTCCCAGAGATTCTGGGACATCAGGAACAGCCCAGGATCCCTGGGACATCAGGAACAGCCCGGCATTCCCAGAGATCCTGGGACATCGGGAACAGCCCGGGATCTGTGGGATTTCAGGAACAGCCCAGCATTCCCAGAGATCCTGGGACATCAGGAACAGCCCGGCATTCCCAGAGAACCTGGGACATCGGGAACAGCCTGGGATCTCTGGAGCATGGGGGAACCAGCCCAGCATTCCCAGAGCTTGGGATCCCTGGATGATGCAGGAACAGCCCGGGATCTGTGGGATTTTGGGAACAGCCCAGGATTTGTGGAACGTGCGGGACCAGCCCGGCATTCCCGAGCCTGGGATCCCTGGGACATCAGGAACAGCCCGGGCTCCGTGGGACATCGGGAACAGCCTGGGATGTGTGGAACATGCAGGACCAGCCCGGGATCCCGGGAAGATGCAGGATTAGCCTGGGATCCATGGGACATGTGGGAGCAGCCTGGCATTCCCGAGCCCGGGATCCCCGGAAGATGTGGGACCGGCCCGGATCCTTGGATCATGCAGGAACAGCTCGGTATTCCCCAGCCCGGGATCCCGGGAAGATGCGGGAGCAGCCCCGGAAGATGCGGGAGCCGCCCAGGATCCCCGAAGGTGTGGAAGCAGCCCGGATCCTTGGATCATGCAGGAACAGCCCGGGATCCATGGGACAAGAGGGAGCAGCCTGATATTCCCCAGCCCGGGGTCCCGGGAAGATGTGGGATTCCCAGAAAGGTGCAGGAGCAGCCCGGGATTCCCAGAGCCCGGGATCCCCGGAAGATGTGGGACCGGCCCGGATCCTTGGATCATGCAGGAACAGCCCGGGATTCCCCAACCCGGGATTCCTGAATCATGCAGGAACAGCCCGGGATTCCCCAGCCCGGGGTTCCTGGATCATGCAGGAACAGCCCGGGATCCCGGGAAGGTGCAGGAGCAGCCCCGGAAGATGCGGGACCAACCCGGATCCTTGGATCATGCAGGAACAGCCCGGGATCCGTGGGACATGCGGGAACAGCTCAGTATTCCCCAGCCCGGGATCCCCGGGAAGGGATCCCCGGGAAGGTGCGGGAGCAGCCCGGCATCCCCGGGAAGGTGCGGGAGCAGCCCGGGAACAGCCCGGGAAGGTGCGGGAACAGCCCGGGAAGGTGCGGGAGCAGCCCGGGATCCCCGGGAAGGTGCGGGAACAGCCCGGGATCCCGGCAAGGTGCGGGAACAGCCCGGGATCCCGGGAAGGTGCGGGAACAGCTCGGGATCCCCGGGAAGGTGCGGGAGCAGCCCGGGATCCCCGGGAAGGTGCGGGAGCAGCCCGGGATCCCCGGGAAGGTGCGGGAGCAGCCCGGGATCCCCGGCAAGGTGCGGGAACAGCCCGGGATCCCGGGAAGGTGCGGGAGCAGCCCGGGATCCCGGGAAGGTGCGGGAGCAGCCCGGGATCCCGGGAAGGTGCGGGAGCAGCCCGGGATCCCGGGAAGGTGCGGGAACAGCTCGGGATCCCGGCAAGGTGCGGGAGCAGCCCGGGATCCCCGGGAAGGTGCGGGAACAGCCCGGGATCCCGGGAAGGTGCGGGAACAGCTGGGGATCCCGGGAAGGTGCGGGAACAGCTCGGGATCCCGGGAAGGTGCGGGAACAGCTCCACCTCCCGGCTCGGCGCTCCCGGTTCATCTCGGGCACCACGTGATGATGTCGCTGCCATTTCAGGGATCCCGGAGAGGCGGCTCCTGTCCTTTGGCAGATGGAAACTCAGCCCGAAATCCGCTCCCCGCTCCGGGGAAACGGCGCTGGAGAGGCCGTGGGGACGGGGATGGGCTGGGGGCGGCTGTGCAGGGCTGCACCGGGAGCTCTGGGGGTGTTCCTGGAATTCCAAAGCCCAGGGATGTGCAGAGCTCTGGATGTTCCAAAGCTCAGGGATGTGCAGAGCTCTGGATTTTCCTGGGGGTGGCTGTGCAGAGCTCTGTGGATGTTCCTGGAGTTCCAAAGCCCAGGGATGTGCAGAGCTCTGGATGTTCCAAAGCCCAGGGATGTGCAGAGCTCTGTGGATGTTCCTGGCATTCCACAGCCCAGGGATGTGCAGAGCTCTGTGGGTGTTCCTGGCATTCCAAAGCCCAAGGATGTGCAGAGCTCTGGGGGTGTTCCTGGAGTTCCAAAGCTCAGGGATGTGCAGAGCTCTGGATTTTCCTGGGTGTGGCTGTGCAGAGCTCTGTGGATTTTCTTGGAGTTCCACAGCCCAGGGATGTGCAGAGCTCTGGATTTTCCTGCAGTTCCAAATCCCAGGGATGTGCAGAGCTCTGTGGGTGTTCCTGCAGTTCCAAAGCTCAGGGATGTGCAGAGCTCTGGATGTTCCTGGGGGTGGCTGTGCAGAGCTCTGTGGATTTTCCTGGAGTTCTAAAGCCCAGGGATGTGCTGAGCTCTGGATTTTCTTGGTGTCCCAAAGCCCAGGGTTGTGCAGAGCTCTGTGGATGTTCCTGGAGTTCCAAAGCCCAGGGATGTGCAGAGCTCTGTGGATATTCCTGGTGTTCCAAAGCCCAGGGATGTGCTGAGCTCTGGATTTTCCTGCAGTTCCAAAGCCCAGGGATGTGCAGAACTCTGGATTTTCCTGCAGTTCCAAACCCCAGGGATGGGCTGAGCTTTTGTTCAGGAGGAAGGACCAAGCACCTTGGTGCTCTAAGCTCAGGATATAATCTAAATGTATAAACTCAGGGTGTAAAATGCTTCAGCAGGGTGGTTCTGAGCCATCTGCAGGCAGTTTTGAAATGTGGATTTTTTGTGAATTGGAAGAGTTTTTGGTGAAATGCAAGTCTGTATCTCAGGGCCTGTGTTGACTTTGTAGCCCCTCAGACAGGAGCAATTCCCTCTCTCCCGGTGCCTGGGAGCTGCTTCCACACCCACAGCCCACTGTGGCAAAGTTCCAAAGTGTCCAAAGTTTGCAGTTTAATTTAAATCCTAATTACAGTGCATTAGAAGTGGTTTTTAGCTTATCAACTCTGTGTTGTAAATACTGTAAAACAAATCATCTAAAATTACCCCTCCTGAGTCTTAATACAATACATTTTTCATAGTTCTATTTCTCCCAAAGTATTTAGTCTTATTTGCAAAGCCATCTTTTAAAACTTATTTCTGGTTTAGTTTCTCTCTCAGCAATGTCTGTCCTGTTCCATAACATTTCTAAATCAGCATTTCTTATCTCAAAGTTCACTTACAAATGCAGGCTCTGTGAACCTCGTGTCAAGTTTTAAGAATTTTCTATAAATCCATTTCCCACACAAAGCACCAGGAGGTTCCAGGGGGTTTTGGGGAAGAGCTGTGGTGCTAAGGCTGCAAGTGACACTGTCAAATAATGTCATTGCAGGAGTCATTTACATGTGGGATGTGCTGTGCTGATGGGAAAAAAAAATAGAAATTTAATGTTTGGCTGCAAGACCAGAGGACTGGAGTTGTACTCTGGGTTCCACTCCCTTCAGAGAGCTCATGAGGAGCTTGTGCCCCATAGATTCCACATCCTGCTGAGCTCAGTTTGGGCTTTTTAAAACATGACATTGCTAATATTGGTTTGATGAAGCTGTGCAAAAGCTGAACACAGAGCAAGAGGTTCATCCTTGCTTCATTTTCCTGCAGTGGTCAGGGCTGAGGATTTGTGTGACACCCCTGGGAGAGGATGGGCAGGGAGCTCCCCTGAGCCCTCACACACTCCCCTGGGCCTTGAGGAGGAGAAAATGGGGGGGTGCCATTATCTTATCAATAAGATTTATTTATTATATCAATATTGAAGCAGCAATCAATTTATTAATTAATATGGTAAAGTATGAGCAACACAGCTCTGGGTACAGTGGGGGAAGTTCTCCCTCACACTGCACACCAATATTTGAGGCTCACAGGTATTTATAGGGGTGCTCAGCAGCTTTCTCTGCAGTTTCTAGTCCCAATTTTTACTCCTCAGCAGTTTCTAGTCCCAATTTTTACGTCACAATTCTATACACTGTCGTGATTTTGTGCATCCCAAAAGGAATATCTCAGGTGGTGGGGTCCAGTTTCTGAAAGAAGGAAGGAGTATTTCATCTGGTGAGCTCCAGCTTCCAGATGTGGGTTCACCTTTTGATTGCAAGGACCATAAATCTGATAACAGTGATGTCCAGCTTCCCTTGGTTAATCCTTGAGTTGATGTTCATCTTCTTTCTCAAGCTGCATATTTTTATATATTCTATATATATATAAAATATATATCCTTTTTATACATTCTAAAGCTATAGTTTCAAAGATCCTCACTACAAGCAATATTCTGAAATTATACCTCAAAAAGTTATTATGGCAAAACTCTTTAAGGTTTAACTGCAAGCAGAAAGTTCCTGTCACAAAAACAACGTCCTTAAAGCTTTAATTCAATTGCTCCTAAATCAAATTGAGACTTATAAGGGTTAATTGCAAACAAAGGATAGGTTCTCCCATGCTTTATTTTTCTCAGTTGTTATTAGAATTCATCTTTGGAGCTGTGCCATGGTCGGTTTCCACACACATCACCCTCACAAATGCACACTTTGCCACCAACACAGCTTTGGATTTCACACCAGAAGCTCAGAGGGACCCCCCACAACACCAGTCCCACTCCCTGCCCTGGGCTGGGACACTTTCCTTAATCCAGGATGCTCCAAACCCCATCCAGCCTGGCCTTGGATGCTCCCAGGGGCAGCCCCAGCTTCTTGGGAAATGAGAGAAATTCTGATTCCAGGCTTAGGGCTGACATTTTCCAGGTGATAGGTGACAAGAGTTGCCTTCTGTATTTATTCACGTATTAAATTGTGGATTTGAAACTAAAAGAAGCCATCCCAAAGGATGATTTGGATTTGAGGAGGAAAAGGGCAAGGTGGGAACAAGATGTGTGGGGTGACATCTCCCTGTTTGCACTGCAGCTGGCTCCAGGCTGGTTTCATTCCTTCAACAAGAGGGGGCCAAGTGCCCAAATGCTGATTCAGGCATCTGGAATGTTCCTAATCCCACTTTCCCTGCAGCCCTGGTGAGCCCCAAGGAGGCAGCAGAGCTGTGTCATGGCCTGGGGGATCCCAGCCAGCTGTCCTGGCTCTGAGCTTTGCAGACAGACAGCAAAGCAGGGGAAATACAGACAGACAAAACAGGGAAGTGCTGCCTCTGTTCAGCTGCAAGTGGCCCTGTCAGTGCTGCTCAGGGGCTCTCAGCCTCTCCCAGAGCCTGTCTGGAGGATGCACTCTCTAAATCATTGACAAATGTTTGTGTTTTCTTTCAGCACCACATAATAAAATGCTTGTCCTGTCGCTGCTCACTTCCTTGCCTGTTTTGGCTGGGCTTTGCAGGCAGGCTGTCTGGGGGAAAAATGAATTAATCAGCTTAGCTGGCTGCTTTTGGGTTCTCAATGCCAGAGTCTGGATGCAGGGAAATCAGAGTAGGGAGTGTAATTATAAATATCAGAGCTGCACTAATCCCTGGGTAATTGAGGTGATTATGGATTGCCAGACTGTCTGAATTTTCAGGGTGCTGCCACTCCTCAGTGTGGCATCTTAAGGAATTTGGTGTAAATTGTGTCAAAATCTCAATTCTTTTGGGGTAAAACTCAGGCCCAGGGTTTGGCTGAGTGAGATGGAGCTGGTTTCAGTGCAGGTATGTGAGTGTGAGATGTGGCTCTGCAGCACCTGGGTTCTCCATGCTGAATTTCCATGCTAATGATGAGTTTTCAGTCTAATTGCAGGCAGGGTTCAGCTCTGGGTTGCAGGTGCCTGGTTGGGATCCCAGAGGGCTCAGAACAGACTCCCTGGGCTGCTCTGCACCAGCAATCCTTGGCTGCTGACACAGCTTTGGTGTCTCTGCCTTTGTGAAAAAACACCAAGCACTTGCTTTTTAAAATTTTAAAAGTTAAATGGTTATAAAAATAGTAATAAAATTAGTGTAATAAAATTTTGGATAATTAGGATTTAAGACAATAAAAACAAAGAGTTACAGACAGGGTAACTTTTTCTGGGCAAAATAAACCCAAAAAAGGACCCACATTAACAGAGGATTCACTTTTAAAAGTAAGAGTTTGTTGCATATTCACACACCTCATCCATGGTGCATCAATTCCATTCAAACACAGGATTCTGTCTGGGCAGTGTCAGCTTCTTCCTCTGAATCCTGAGGGCAGGAAGAAGTTAATTTCTTCTGATAATGGAGCAATAAATTCTTTTTCTCTGTAAGATTCAGGTGTCCTCTGGCTGCTAGCTCGGTGGGAGTTCCTCATTCCTCTCTTTAAAAAAATATCTTACACAGCATAGTTTCTATTTTAACATTATTTTAAACCTGAAACTCTATTTAAGGAAATTACCACAGCACAACTGTCTAACATAACCTGTATAACATTCACATTTCAGTCTCTCTCACACCTTGTTGTCCCCTCAGCTGGAGCGTGGCTGTGCCCTGCAGGTGACAGCCAGGGCTGGCCTGAGCTCTGTGTCCAGCCAGGATGTGGCAGCAGAAAAACCCCGAGCGATTTTCCACACCAGCGAGAGCGACCCGGTGAGTGACTGCCACCATCACTGTCCCCTGGCTGCCACCCATCAGTGTCCCCTGACTGCCACCCATCACTGTCCCCTGACTGCCACCCATCACTGTCCCCTGACTGCCACCCATCAGTGTCCCCTGACTGCCACCATCACTGTCCCCTGGCTGCCACCCATCACTGTCCCCTGGCTGCCACCCATCAGTGTCCCCTGGCTGCCACCCATCAGTGTCCCCTGGCTGACACCAGTGTCACCTGACTGCCACCAGTGTCCCCTGACTGCCACCATCACTGTCCCCTGGCTGCCACCCATCACTGTCCCCTGGCTGCCACCCATCAGTGTCCCCTGGCTGCCACCCATCAGTGTCCCCTGGCTGACACCAGTGTCACCTGACTGCCACCAGTGTCCCCTGGCTGCCACCAGGGCCATCCTGCCCTGCCACCACTGTCCCCTGGCTGCCACCCCGTCCCCTGGCTGCCACCAGGGCCATCCTGCCCTGCCACCCCTGTCCCCTGGCTGCCACCAGGGGCCATCCTGCCCTGCCACTCCTGTCCCCTGCCCTGCCACCAGGGCCATCCTGCCCTGCCACCCCTGTCCCCTGGCTGCCACCCCTGTCCCCTGCCCTGCCACCAGGGCCATCCTGCCCTGCCACCCCTGTCCCCTGGCTGCCACCAGGGCCATCCTGGCAGCCAGCAGGGGCCATCCTGCCCTGCCACTCCTGTCCCCTGCCCTGCCACCAGGGGCCATCCTGCTCTGCCACCACTGTCCCCTGGCTGCCCCCACTGTCCCCTGCCCTGCCACCAGGGCCATCCTGCCCTGCCACCAGGGCCATCCTGCCACCCCTGTCCCTGCACACAGCCAGCCCTGGGGCCAGGGGTTGGTCCCTTCTCCAGAGCTGCCCAGGTGAGGTTGCAGGAGCTGGCCCAGGGCTTGGCTTCTCCTCACACCCCACGAATTTCAGCTCCAGGCTCGTTCTTGCTGGAGAAGCCTCCCTGAGCTGGGTGTGGAGGGACAAAGCCAGAGCCCAGCTGAGCTGAGCACAGCCCTGCAGCATCACCCTCTCAGTCCAGAGCCCAGCTGAGCTGAGCCCAGCCCTGCAGCATCACAGTCACAGCCTCACCCTCCCAGTCCAGAGCCCAGCTGAGCTGAGCACAGCTCTGCAGCATCACAGTCACAGCCTCACCCTCCCAGTCTGGGGCACAGCTGAGCTGAGCACAGCTCTGCAGCATCACAGTCACAGCCTCACCCTCCCAGAGCCCAGCTGAGCTGAGCCCAGCTCTGCAGCATCACAGTCACAGCCTCACCCTCCCAGAGCCCAGCTGAGCTGAGCACAGCTCTGCAGCCTCAAAGTCACAGCCTCACCCTCCCAGAGCCCAGCTGAGCTGAGCCCAGCTCTGCAGCCTCACAATCACAGCCTCACCCTCCCAGAGCCCAGCTGAGCTGAGCCCAGCTCTGCAGCATCACAGTCACAGCCTCACCCTCCCAGTCCAGAGCCCAGCTGAGCTGAGCCCAGCTCTGCAGCCTCACAGTCACAGCCTCACCCTCCCAGTCCAGAGCCCAGCTGAGCTGAGCCCAGCCCTGCAGCCTCACAGTCACAGCCTCACCCTCCCAGTCCAGAGCCCAGCTGAGCTGAGCACAGCCCTGCAGGATCACAGTCACAGCCTCTCCCTCCCAGTCCAGAGCCCAGCTGAGCTGAGCCCAGCCCTGCAGCCTCACCCTCCCAGTCCAGAGCCCAGCTGAGCTGAGCACAGCTCTGCAGCCTCACAGTCACAGCCTCACCCTCCCAGAGCCCAGCTGAGCTGAGCCCAGCTCTACAGCCTCACAATCACAGCCTCACCCTCCTGGTCTGGGGCACAGCTGAGCTGAGCACAGCCCTGCAGCCTCACAGTCACAGCCTCACCCTCCCAGAGCCCAGCTGAGCTGAGCCCAGCTCTGCAGCATCACAGTCACAGCCTCACCCTCCCAGTCCAGAGCCCAGCTGAGCTGAGCCCAGCTCTGCAGCATCACAGTCACAGCCTCACCCTCCCAGTCCAGAGCCCAGCTGAGCTGAGCACAGCCCTGCAGCATCACAATCACAGCCTCACCCTCCCAGTCCAGAGCCCAGCTGAGCTGAGCCCAGCTCTGCAGCATCACAGTCACAGCCTCACCCTCCCAGTCCAGAGCCCAGCTGAGCTGAGCCCAGCTCTGCAGCATCACAGTCACAGCCTCACCCTCCCAGTCCAGAGCCCAGCTGAGCTGAGCCCAGCTCTGCAGCCTCACAGTCACAGCCTCACCCTCCCAGAGCCCAGCTGAGCTGAGCCCAGCTCTGCAGCATCACAGTCACAGCCTCACCCTCCCAGTCCAGAGCCCAGCTGAGCTGAGCCCAGCTCTGCAGCATCACAGTCACAGCCTCACCCTCCCAGTCCAGAGCCCAGCTGAGCTGAGCACAGCTCTGCAGCATCACAATCACAGCCTCACCCTCCCAGTCCAGAGCCCAGCTGAGCTGAGCACAGCTCTGCAGCATCACAATCACAGCCTCACCCTCCCAGTCCAGAGCCCAGCTGAGCTGAGCCCAGCCCTGCAGCATCACATTCACAGCCTCACCCTCCCAGAGCCCAGCTGAGCTGAGCCCAGCTCTGCAGCATCACAGTCACAGCCTCATCCTCCTGGTCTGGGGCACAGCTGAGCTGAGCACAGCTCTGCAGCATCACAGCCACAGCCTCACCCTCCCAGTCTGGGGCACAGCTGAGCTGAGCACAGCTCTGCAGCCTCACAATCACAGCCTCACCCTCCCAGTCCAGAGCCCAGCTGAGCTGAGCCCAGCTCTGCAGCCTCACAATCACAGCCTCACCCTCCCAGTCCAGACAGTCCAGCTGAGCTGAGCCCAGCCCTGCAGCATCACAGCCACAGCCTCACCCTCCCAGTCCGTGGAGGGCAGGGAACGAACCGGAGGAGCCTTTGAGGGGCTTTTCTGCTGCTGGGAAATTGGAGCCTCTCGGGGCTGATTCCTGCGGGGTCTCTATGGAAACAGCGGCAGGAGAGGATCTGAGTGAGCCCTGCCTTGCACAGCCACCAGATGGCCACCATTGTCCCCTCTGGCCTGTGCCTGCCTTCGGGTTGCCAGGCAACTGGCTCTGGCATCCTGGCTGGTGCCTGAGCTGTGGCCAGCTCAGCCCTGTGACAGGGATCCCAGGGAGAGAGGAGAATCCTGACTCCATGTTCACAAGGCTGATTGATTATGATATATATTATATTAAAAATTATACCAAAAGAATAGAAGAAAGGATCTCATCAGAAGGCTAAGAATAAAAAAGAATGAGTAAGCAAGGTACAACACGAGGTGGAGGTGATTTTTTTGGGGTGGTTTGTGATGGTGATCACAGGGTTCCCAGGATGAGGGAAGAGAGGAGAATCTGGACTCCATATTTAGAAGGCTTGATTTATTATTTTATTATATTTATAATATTATAACTATACTAAAAGAATAGAAGAAAGGATTTCATCAGAAGGCTAAGAATAAAAAAGAATCAGTAAGCAAGGTACAACACAAGGTGGGGGTGATTTTTTTTGGGATGTTTTGTGGCAGTGATCACAGGGGTCCCAGGATGAGGGAAGAGAGGAGAAAGTTGACTCCATGTTCAGAAGGCTGATAGATTATTTTATGATATTTATTATATTATCACTATACTAAAAGAACAGAAGAAAGGAATTCATCAGAAAGCAGCTAAGAATTAAAAAAGAATGAGTAACCAAGGCACAACACAAGGTGGGGGTGATTTTTTGGGGTGGTTTGTGATGGTGATTGCAGGATGAGGGAAGAGAGGAGAATCTGGACTCCATGTTCAGAAGGCTGATAGATTATTTAATGATCTATATTATATTAAAACTATACTAAAAGAATAGAAGAAAGGATTTCATCAGAAGGCAGCTAAGAATAGAAAATGAATGATAACAAAAGCTCAGAATGACTGAGACAGTCTGACACAGCTGGACTGGGATTGGCCATTAATTAGAAACAACCACATGAGACCAATCCCAGCTCCACCTGTTGCATCCCACAGCAGCAGACAATCACTGTTTGCATTTTGTTCCTGAGGCCTCTCAGCTTCTCAGGAGAAAAAAATCCTAAGGGAAGGATTTTTGGTAAAATATCATGGCTACACAGCCTGGCTGGTGCACCCCAGCTCCTGCACCACACAGTGCCACTGAAATGGGACTAAAAAGCCACTGAACAGCACATTTGGCAGCAGAGTTTGTGTGCCCTGCCATCAGCAGAGCTCCAGGTGACTCAGGGTCAGGATAAATGCCCCACATTATGGAGGGGAATGAAAGAGTTTGCCCAAAATCCTGCAGCAGGGCAGGGATGAAGCTGAGAATGAAAATGGGCTCTGGGGTCCTGCTCTTCTGGAAAACCACAGGTGCTGTGTCCAGGAGAACTCACAGTCTGAAATCAGCTTGGGAAAAAGAAGTTTTTCACACTTCTCCTCAGGTGACACCTCCTTCCAGCAGGGCACCTCTTGAACAGCCAGGATTTCACATTTTCCCCCCTGTTGCAAAGATTTCCTGACCACTGAACCCCCCCAGTTTGGCAGCTCCAGCAGCTCAGCCCTTTGCTGAAGTTCCCAAACTTGCTAGAAATCATTCCTTGAATCAGGAATTCCTCAAATCCTGCAGCTGTGCCATGGTCAAGCACAGAGCCCAGGACTGTCCTGTGTGTCCCAGGGAGGTGTGGAACAGGGGCAGAAAGTGAGAGCAGGGTTTATTTTGTGCTGAAAGGCTGCAAATCTGTCCTGAAGAAGGGAAGGGAGACTTAGCAAGAATCCTGGGAGCAGAAAATTCATGGGTATGCAACAGAGCTTCCAGCAGTGCTCCATGAAGAGTCCTTCAAGAACTGGGAAAAGCCAAATATTCCTGGCCAGACAGGCAGGAGAAACCTGCACACAAAAATGCTGGCACATAAAAGAAAGAAAACAAGGAAATTGTTGTATTTATTGTGCATGGCAGTTTTTATATAGAACAGGAATAAAGAGGAGGATGGTTTTACTTAAAATTCATGGGGAAAAAAATGCAGAAAGCAGAGCAGGACAAGATCTAAGCTTCAAAGATTAACACAAAAGTGCTAAAAATCACACAGGAAGGGCTGCAGAGTAGCCTCTGTTTACTGTCCTAATTAAACAAGACACAAAAAAAGCATGACTTGAGCAAGAGGAAATAAGTAAGTGCTTTGCAGATATTGCATGGCAGGAAAAGAGAATAATGAAGGCAAAAAAGAGGCATTAAATTCTTCTTGCTGTCATTATGGTGAGACCTGCAGGGCTAGACAATTGCCCTTTTCTCTTCCAGGATGCCAATTGCCCTTTTCCAGGATGCCAACTGCCTTTTTCCAAGATTCCAGTTGCACTTTTCCAGGATGCCAATTGCCATTTTCTCTTCCTGGATGCCAGTTGCCCTTTTCCAAAATGCCAATTGCCCTTTTCCAGGGCACCCATTGCCCTTTTCCAAGATGCCACCTGCCATTTTCTCTTGCAGGGTGCCAATTGCCCTTTTCCAGGGTGCCAACTGCCCTTTCCCAGGGTGCCAATTGCCATTTTCTCTACCAAGATGCCAATTGCCCTTTTCCAGGGTGTCAATTTCCCTTTTCCAGGGTGCCAGTTGCCCTTTCCCAAGATGCCAATTGCCCTTTCCCTAGATGCCAACTGCCCTTTTCAGGATGCCAGCTGCCCTCTCCCAAGATGCCAACTGCCCTTTTCCAGGGTGCCAACTGCCCTTTTCAAGATGCCAACTGCCCTTTTCTCTTCCAGGATGCCAATTGCCCTTTTCCAAGATGCCAACTGCCCCTTCCCAAGATTCCAATTACCCTTTTCCAGGATGCCAATTGCCATTTTCTCTACCAAGATGCCAATTACCCTTTTCCAAGATGCCAATTACCCTTTTCCAAGATGCCAATTACCCTTTTCCCTTCCAGGATGCCAATTGCCCTTTTCTCTTCTAGGGTGCCAACTGCCCTTTTCCAGGATGCCAATTGCCCTTTTCTCTTTCAAGATGCCAATTGCCCTTTCCCAAGATGCCAATTGCCCTTTTTAGGATGCCAACTGCCCTTTTCCAGGATGCCAATTGCCCTTTTTAGGATGCCAATTGCCCTTTCCCATGATGCCAACTGCCCTTCCCCAAGATGCCAACTGCCCTTTTCCAGGGTGCCAACTGCCCTTTCCAAGATGCCAACTGCCCTTTTCTCTTCCAAGATGCCAACTGCCCTTCCCCAAGAAGCCAACTGCCCTTCTCCAAGATGCCAACTGCCCTTTCCAGGGTGCCAATTGCCCTTTCCCAAGATGCCAACTGCCCTTTTCTCTTCCAGGATGCCCACTGCCCTTTCCCAAGATGCCAACTGCCCTTTTCCAGGGTGCCAACTGCCCTTTGCAAGATGCCAACTGCCCTTTCCCACAATGCCAACTGCCCTTTCCCAAGATGCCAACTGCCCTTTCCCAGGATGCCAGCTGCCCTTTCCAAGATGCAAACTGCCCTTTTCCAGGGTGCCAATTGCCCTTTCCCAAGATGCCAACTGCCCTTCCCCAAGATGCCAACTGCCCTTTCCAGGATGCCAACTGTCCTTTCCCAAGATGCCCACTGCCCTTCCCCAAGATGCCCACTGCCCTTTCCAGGATGCCAACTGTCCTTTCCAAGATGCCAACTGCCCTTTTCTCTTTCAAGATGCCAATTGCCCTTTCCCAAGATGCCAACTGCCCTTCCCCAAGATGCAAACTGCCCTTTCCCAGGGTGCCAGTTGCCCTTTCCAAGATGCCAATTGCCCTTTCCAAGATGCCAACTGCCCTTTTCTCTTCCAGGATGCCAACTGCCCTTTCCCAAGATGCCAGTTGCCCTTTTTAGGATGCCAACTGCCCTTTTCTCTTTCAAGATGTCAATTGTCCTTTTCCAAGATGCCAACTGCCCTTTCCCAGGATGCCAACTGCCCTTTCCAAGATGCCAATTGCCCTTTTCTCTTCCAGGATGCCAACTGCCCTTTCCCAAGATGCCAATTGCCCTTTCCCAAGATGCCAGCTGCCCTTTCCAGGGTGCCAATTTCCCTTTACAGGGTGCCAATTGCCCTTTCCCAAGATGCCAACTGCCCTTTCCAGGATGCCAATTTCCCTTTTCTCTCGCAGGCCAAGCACACGGAGCAGCACGAGGCTCGCCTGTACCGCATCCCCCTGGAGGAGGTGAAGGCTGTGTTCCCCCATGGGCTGCCCCAGCGTTTCCAGCAGCAGGTATTCCAGCTCAGAGGGGATGCCTCGGGCTCCCTGCACCCCTGGCAGTGCCCAAGGCCAGGCTGGAGGGGCTTTGGAGCACCCTGGGGTACTGGGAGGTGTCCCTGCCCGTGGGTGTGCTGGGCTTGGAGGTCCCATCCAGCCCAAACCATTCCATGATCCGAGTGGGAAGAACCAGATCCACTGGTGACTTGGAGAGAGCAGTTATTCCCTGCCCTGTGGTGTTGTTTTCAACATCTAAAAGAGATGAGTCAACCACCCAGAGCAGCAGGAGAAGAGCTGGAGGGTTCCACCCCAGCCAGCTTTCATTCCAGTGGTTTTCATCTGTACCATCCAAGCACAAAATGAATGACAGAAATATTTTCTAAATGAATGACAGAAATATTTTCTAAATGAATGTCAGAAATATTTTCTGCCATTAATTAATCATCTTATTATTCTGTAATAAAACGAATGACAGAAATATTTTCTAAATGAATGACAGAAATATTTTCTAAATGAATGACAGAAATATTTTCTGCCATTAATTAATCATCTTATTATTCTGTAATAAAACGAATGACAGAAATATTTTCTAAATGAATGACAGAAATATTTTCTCTCGTTAATTAATCATCTTATTACACTGTAATATCACAAAGTAAGAAACTTAAAGTTTGGGGTTTTAGAATATAGAAATAAATATGAAGCAAGATAGAAGTTTTAGAGCAGAGACAAGTTGTTCTTCTTTACCTTCTTCTTCTTCTTTGTGGGTTTGGGTGATGGTGTGTAACTGGACAGAAACTGCAGGCTTGGAGGGATCAGTTCTTGGGTTAAAAGGGAAAATAATCTTGGTGTCATTTCTTAGTTGGCACAGACCCACAAGAGAACACTACAATTGATCTGAGGCTGTGAATAAGGCTTCAAAAATTGATTAATAATACTAAAATTAAAGGTGTCTAGTTGGTTAGAAGTGTGTAATATCTTAAAGTTTAGGGTTTTAGAATATAGAATAAAATATGAAGTAAGATAGAAGTTTTAGAGCAAAGTTGTTCTTCTTTACCTTCCTTTTCATGGGTTTGGGGGATGTTTTGTAATTGGACAGAAAAGTCCACACTGCAGGCTTGGAGGGATCAGTTCTTGGGTTAAAAGGGAAAATAATCTAGGTGTAATTTCTTAATTGGCCCAGACCCACAAGAGAACATTGCAACTGACCTGAAGCTGTGAATAAAGCTTCAAAAATTGATTAATAATACTAAAATTAAAAGTGTCTAGTTGGTTAGAACTGTGTAATATCACAAAGTAGGAAACTGAAAGTTTGGGGTTTTAGAATAAAGCTTCAAAAATTGATTAATAATACTAAAATTAAAGGTGTGTAGTTGGTTAGAAGTGTGTAATATCTTAAAGTTTGGGGTTTTAGAATATAGAATAAAATATGAAGCAAGATAGAAGTTTCAGAGGAAAGTTGTTCTTCTTTACCTTCTTCTTCATGGGTTTGGGGGATGTTTTGTAATTGGACAGAAAAGTCTGCATTGTGCACTTGGAGGGATCAGTTCTTGGGTTAAAAGGGAAAATAATCTAGGTGTAATTTCTTAATTGGCACAGAACCACAAGAGAACACTACAATTGATCTGAGGCTGTGAAGGCTTCAAAAATTGATTAATAATACTAAAATTGAAGGTGTGTAGTTGGTTAGAAGTGTGTAATATCACAAAGTAGGAAACTGAAAGTTTGGGGTTTTAGAATAAAGCTTCAAAAATGATTAATAATACTAAAATTAAAGGTGTGTAGTTGGTTAGAAGTGTGTAATATCTTAAAGTTTGGGGTTTTAGAATATAGAATTAAATATGAAGCAAGAGAGAAGTTTTAGAGCAAAGTTGTTCGTCTTTACCTCCTTCTTTGTGGGTTTGGGGGATGTTTTGTAATTGGACAGAAAAGTCCACACTGCAGGCTTGGAGGGATCAATTACTGGGTTAAAAGGGAAAATAGGTGTAATTTCTTAATTGGCACAGAGCCACAAGAGAACACTACAATTGATCTGAGGCTGTGAATAAAGCTTCAAAAATTGATTAATAATACCAAAATTGAAGGTGTGTAGTTGGTTAAAAGTGTGTAATATCACAAAGTAGGAAACTGAAAGTTTGGGGTTTTAGAATATAGAATTAAAATGAAGCAAGATAGAAGTTTTAGAGCAAAGTTGTTCTTCTTTACCTTCCTTTTCATGGGTTTGGGGGATGTTTTGTAATTGGACAGAAAAGTCTGCATTGTGGGCTTGGAGGGATCAGTTCTTGGGTTAAAAGGGAAAATAATCTAGGTGTCATTTCTTAATTGGATAGTTTAGTCTTACAGACCATGTAACAAGAGACAGTTATGCATTTTGTGCCTTGCTAATGGAACTGCAGAACTCATGGTGGGGAGGCTGTAACACAGATAGGAAATATCAAACACCTGAGACTGAGCATGAAACACCATCTCAGGGGCCTTCAACCCTGACCTGGAGAAACCAGGCTGGGGGTGCTGGGACAGCTGGGGCCACCAGCTGGTGGCAGTTTGGTCACAGGTGTCCTTCCTCAGATCCAGACCTTCAACGAGGCGCGGGTGATGGTGCGGCGGCCGGCGCTCGAGATCCTCACCTACCTCAAGGGCTCCAACTTTGCCCACCCTGCTGTCAGATATGTGATCTGTATCCTCCAAATTGAGGTGGAACGGAGAGAAACACGAGGAATTCATGCAGGGGAGAGGGTGGTTGTGAGCCTGAGCTGGTGTAGTCTCCAGATTTTCATTCTGGTGTTTTTCATCTGTAGCATCCAAGCACAAAGTGAGTCACAGAAATGTTTTCTGTGTTGTAGCTGGGACAGAGACAATGCCAAGCAACGCTCTCCAAGCTGGTTTTATTCTGGCCTGCATGCTTTTTACACATTCTGTGCTCACTGCAGGGACTCCAGGCACTTCAGGGCACTCAGAGCTTGGATGTCTTTATTTTAACTGCTGGCACAGGCAGGGTCAGCACACAGGGCAGCTCTGCTCACTGGGGTGGGGGACAGGGAGAAGGAACTCTCTGGGGGCAATGCCATCCTTGCTTTGAGGAGCTCTGAGCTCCCTTTCTGGAGGAATCCCAGTCAAGTTCAAACTGGTTTTTCAGAGGCTTTCCTTGACAGTGCTGGTTGGAGATGGTGAGAGAGGAACAGGGAAGACCATGACCCTGTGCCACGTGGTTCACTACTGCTCCAGGCAGGGCTGGCTGGTGCTGCACGTCCCAGATGGTGAGAAAACCAGGGCTCTGTTCCCACACCAAACACCAAAAGAAGCTGTAGGATATCCCACCACAATCTATCCTTGTTTTCCCATAGTGGAAAAGGCTCACAAAACACAAAACCCCAAATCAAGTAGAGCATGATTAATTATTTTCACCTGCTCACACATCCTTTGGGCCTCCAAAGTTTGGTTTTCTCCATTGTTAACAAGAGATTGTTTGGGGTCTGTGTGGCCTCCTCTGGTCCTGAAGGAAGGATGGAGCTGCATCCACCTCTGGGGTCCCAAGGACATGAACCTGTTGAAAGGGATCCAGAGGAGGCACCAAGGTGATCAGAGGGATCAGGGGAGCAGCTCTGCTGTGAGGAAAGGATTGGGATTGCTCAGTTCAGGAGGAAAATTGGGATTGTTCAGTTCAGGAGGAGAAATTGGGATTGCTCAATTCAGGAGGAGAAATTGGGATTGTTCAGTTCAGGAGGAGAAATTGGGATTGTTCAGTTCAGGAGGAGAAATTGGGATTGTTCAGTTCAGGAGGAGAATTTGGGATTGTTCAGTTCAGGAGGAGAAATTGGGATTGTTCAGTTCAGGAGAAGAAATTGGGATTGCTCGGTTCAGGAGGAGAAATTGGGATTGCTCAGATCGGGAGAAGAAATTGGGATTGTTCAGATCAGGAGGAGAAATTGGGATTGTTCATTTCAGGAGGAGAAATTGGGATTGTTCAGTTCAGGAGAAGAATTTGGGATTGCTCAAATCAGGAGAAGAATTTGGGATTGCTCAGTTCAGGAGGAGAAATTGGGATTGTTCAAATCAGGAGAAGAATTTGGGATTGATCAGTTCAGGAGAAGAAATTGGGATTGCTCAGTTCAGGAGAAGAAATTGGGATTGTTCAGTTCAGAAGAAATTGGGATTGCTCAGATCAGGAGAAGAATTTGGGATTGCTCAAATCAGGAGAAGAATTTGGGATTGTTCAGTTCAGGAGAAGAAATTGGGATTGCTCAGTTCAGGAGGAGAAATTGGGATTGCTCAGCCTGGAGAAGAAATTGGGATTGCTCAGTTCAGGAGAAGAAATTGGGATTGCTCAGTTCAGGAGAAGAAATTGGGATTGTTCAGATCAGGAGAAGAAATTGGGATTGCTCAGTTCAGGAGAAGAAATTGGGATTGCTCAGATCAGGAGAAGAAATTGGGATTGTTCAGATCAGGAGAAGAAATTGGAATTGCTCAGTTCAGGAGAAGAAATTGGGATTGCTCAGTTCAGGAGAAGAAATTGGGATTGTTCAGTTCAGGTGCAGAATTTGGGATTGCTCAGTTCAGGAGGAGAAATTGGGATTGCTCAGTTCAGGAGAAGAAATTGGGATTTCTCAGTCTGGAGAAGAAATTGGGATTGCTCAGTTCAGGAGAAGAAATTGGGATTGCTCAGTTCAGGAGGAGAAATTGGGATTGCTCAGTCTGGAGAAGAAATTGGGATTGCTCAGTTCAGGAGAAGAAATTGGGATTGCTCAGTTCAGGAGAAGAAATTGGGATTGCTCAGTTCAGGAGAAGAAATTGGGATTGCTCAGCCTGGAGAAGAAATTGGGATTGTTCAGTTCAGGAGAGAAATTGGGATTGCTCAGTTCAGGAGGAGAATTTGGGATTGTTCAGCCTGGAGAAGAAATTGCGATTGTTCAGATCAGGAGAAGAAATTGGGATTGCTCGGTTCAGGAGGAGAAATTGGGATTGCTCAGATCAGGAGAAGAAATTGGGATAGCTCAGATCAGGAGAAGAAATTGGGATTGCTCGGTTCAGGAGGAGAAATTGGGATTGCTCAGATCAGGAGAAGAAATTGGGATTGCTCAGCCTGGAGAAGAAATTGGGATAGCTCAGTTCAGGAGAAGAAATTGGGATTGCTCAAATCAGGAGAAGAATTTGGGATTGCTCAGCCTGGAGAAGAAATTGGGATTGCTCAGCCTGGAGAAGAAATTGGGATTGCTCAGTTCAGGAGAAGAAATTGGGATTGCTCAGTTCAGGAGAAGAAATTGGGATTGCTCAGATTCAGAGTAAAAAACCAAAAATTCAACGAGTTTTATTTTGCTGACAGCTCATCTCTGGGTGAAGAACTGCAAGGAGCTTTTTCAGTCTTCCTACAACAAAGACAGGCTGGATCAGCCTCTGCAGGCTTCTGTCTGGCTCAAGAACTTCAAAACCTCCAATGAACGTTTCCTGGAAGAGGTTTGTGGCTGCAAACTCCACCCCTGCCCTGGGCTGGTCTTCAGCTGCTGTAGGAAAGGCACTTCAGGCCCCTCTGTGGGCATGGGGGATGCTTCTCCCACATCCTGCAACCCAGCCTTGCCTTGCCTCCTGTCATCCCCAATCTCATCAGAGTTTTCTTCCCACAGATAAAAACCCAAAAAAAATACATTTGGGGCAAAAGAGAAAGCACAGAGGAGGGCAGACCTTTGAGGGAAGTGGTGGAGCAGGTAAGGAACAAGCACTGCTGCTGGTGGGGTCTCACCTGGCACCAGGGGATGTCTGTGGGACAGATTGCTCCTAAAAATCTCAGAGATCTGGGAAGAGAAGCTCAACAAAAGATGATGTGGGAGATCTGTAAAGAAAATTGTACAGAGAATTTGGATAGAAGACCAAGTCAGAATTTGAAACTCCCGTGTTTTGATGCTCAAACTGCTTTGGGAGAGGTTGTTGGCTGTCAGTTTGTCTTCAGAGTGCTGGGCAAAGTCACCTCCTAGCAAGAAATTGTCTTGGTTGGACCAGACAGGTGTGTGCTGAGGAAGGCAGGAGCCTCCCCTGAAATGGAAAATGTAATTGTTATCATTTTGAAATGAAGAGAAATTAAGAGATGGGAGTAGGAATAACAGTTCTTTGTTAGGAAAAATAAAAATACAAATGGAATAGTACAAAAAAAAGAGAAAAAAAGAGAAAAAAAAACCACTGCCAGAGTCAGGATAGGAGCTGAGCCCCTGTGGGTCAGGGTGGGGGCACAGCCCCATCCCAGGGGGGCTCAGCCCCATCCCAGGGGGTGGCACAGTCCCATGGGGTGGCACAGTCCCATGGGGTGGCACAGCCCCATCCCAGGGGGTGGCACAGTCCCATGGGGTGGCACAGTCCCATGGGGTGGCACAGCCCCATCCCATAGGATGGCACAGTCCCATCCCATGGGGCTCAGCCCTCCTGCAGTGCCAGCTGTGGCTCTGCTGCAGCAGGATCCTGCACAAGGGGGGAGTTTTCCTCTGCAGCTCCAGGGCTGCTGGAGATGGGCCTGGAATTCCTCTGGGAATGCAGGGCAGGAGAAAGCTGCTCCTCTGGGAATGCAGGGGGCAAAGGCTGCTGGGGTGTCCCAAACCTCAGATTGTATCCAGGTGGGAATGTGTGAAATCTCAGATTGTATCCAGGCAGGAATGTGTGAAATCTCAGATTGTATCCAGGCAGGAATGTGTGAAATCTCAGATTGTATCCAGGCAGGAATGTGTGAAATCCCAGATTGTATCCAGGTAGGAATGTGTGAAATCTCAGATTGTATCCAGGCAGGAATGTGTGAAATCTCAGATTGTATCCAGGTAGGAATGTGTGAAATCTCAGATTGTATCCAGGTGGGAATGTGTGAAATCTCAGATTGTATCCAGGTGGGAATGTGTGAAATCTCAGATTGTATCCAGATGGGAATGTGTGAAATCTCAGATCCAGGCAGGAATGTGTGAAATCTCAGATTGTATCCAGGCAGGAATGTGTGAAATCTCAGATTGTATCCAGGTGGGAATGTGTGAAATCTCAGAGTGTATCCAGGTGGGAATGTTTGAAATCTCAGATTATATCCAGGTTAGGAATGCTTGGCTCCTCCCCTGGGCAGAGCATCTCCCCATGGGATGATGGAATTTGATCAGCCATGCAGGGACACTCACTGGCCATGAACAGAAGATAATTAATAATTAATGGCTCATTAACAGAAGAGATCTCCTGGAGGGAGGACTGGCTGGGGAGAGAGAGAGAAAACTGCCCAGTGAACAGTAGATAACTGCCCTACCTGTTTTTAACAGTGTTAAACAGTGTTAATTTGAATAATTAACAGCAGATAACTGCCCCACCTGTTTTTAGCAGTGTTAAACAGTGTTAATTGTAATAATTAACAGCAAATAACTGTCCCCACCTGGTTTTAACATGTTAAACAGTGTTAATTTGAATAATTAACAGAAGATAACTGTCCCCACCTAGTTTTAGCAGTTAAACAGTGTTAATTTGAATAATTAACAGCAGATAACTGTCCCCACCTGGTTTTAACATGTTAAACAGTGTTAATTTGAATAATTTACAGCAGATAACTGCCCTACCTGTTTTTAACAGTGTTAAACAGTATTAATTTGAATAATTAAGAGCAGATAACTGCCCCACCTGTTTTTAGCAGTGTTAAACAGTGTTAATTTTAATAATTAACAGCAGATAACTGTCCCAGCTGGTTTTAACAGTGTTAAACTGGTAATTTTAATAATTAAAAACAGATAACTGCCCTACCTGGTTTTAACATGTTAAACAGTGTTAATTTGAATAATTAACAGAAGATAACTGTCCCCACCTGGTTTTAGCAGTTAAACAGTTAATTTTAATAATTAACAGCAGATAACTGCCCTACCTGTTTTTAACAGTGTTAAACATTGTTAATTTGAATAATTAACAGCAGATAACTGCCCCATCTGGTTTTAACAGTGTTAAACTGTTAATTTTAATAATTAACAACAGATAACTGCCCTACCTGTTTTTAACAGTGTTAAACATTGTTAATTTTAATAATTAAGAGCAGATAACTGCCCAATCTGGTTTTAACAGTGTTAAACTGGTAATTTTAATAATTAACAGCAGATAACTGTCCCACCTGGTTTTAACATGTTAAACAGTGTTAATTTGAATAATTAACAGAAGATAACTGTCCCCACCTAGTTTTAGCAGTTAAACAGTGTTAATTTGAATAATTAACAGCAGATAACTGCCCCCAGCTGGTTTTACCAGTGTTAATTTGAATAGTTAACAGTAGATAACTGCCCCAGCTGTTTTTAACAGTGTTAATTTGAATAGTTAACAGTAGATAATTGCCCCCAGCTGTTTTTAACAGTGTTAACTTTAACAATGAGCAGAAGATACCTGCCCCCCCTCTAAGGAGGGCACACAGAACACCCTGCCCAGCCCAATCTCTCAGGCTGGGGCAGCAGCAGGCTGAGCTGTGTCCTTGTGCTCCTGCAGGGTCTGGCTCGGGTGAGGAGTGCCAGCGATGCCGTGGGGGTGCTGCTGAGGGAGCTGAGGCAGCAGAGCCAGCGCGGATCCTTCCGGCTCCTGGTGGCCGTGGACGGCGTCAACGCGCTCTGGGGCCGCACCACGCTGAGCAAGGAGGACAAGAGCCCTGTGAGGAGGGGGCTGCTGGGGCTGGGAGGCTCACAGAGACAAGGAATTCTTCATTTTCAGGAGGCTTCAGAGCTGGTTTTATTCTAGCAGGCGTGCTTTTTGTGCGTTCTTAGAAAACTCCGGAGTTTACGTGTTGGTCAGGACGGACAAAGTGCTCCTGGTTTCTCTTATTTCTCCTCCTTTCCTTCTTGGTTTCTGTGTTACCAGCCTTGGTAGGACATTCTTTCAGGTTTCTCTCATTTCTCCTCCTTTCCTTGGTTTCTGTGTCACCAGCCTTGGTAGAACATTCCTTCAGGTTTCTCTCATTTCTCCTCCTTTCCTTGGTTTCTGTGTCACCAGCCTTGGTAGAACATTCCTTCAGAGGTAACCATGGATCCTCTTCTCAAACTTTTCTCTGGCTCACAGAGGTCACTGGAAAAGCTCTTCCACAGATGCCTTTTTGGGCTACCTAAAAACAGAGGCCAGACAAAGTTAAGAGATTAAAAGCATTTCTATTTATTGAAGGGCCTTCAGGTCCATTTGGGGCAGACAAAGCCCCCAGGGGCTGCAGAACACATCACAGGTTTCCACACTTTTATAAATTTGGTCCATTTGCATATTGGGGGTTAATCTTCCAATTACAGCTTCAGGTAATGAAGTCATTTACCCCAAATTTGCTCCCCCCAATTCACTTTTGTTTGCATTTTTCAAAGCCTGAGGCAGTGAGAGGTCCTTGATTGCCAGGCCTGGAGAGGAATTGCTGTGCCTGCCCAAAATGGGAAAGCTGTAGCTAGCATTATGTGTGGAGATTAGAGTTATACACCAAAGAATTGCAGGATTACAAATATAGAAAAACTATAAAATATAAAAATATAAATAAATATATATATATATAAACTATATAAAAATTATAAAAGCTAAAATCCTAAGGCATCATTCCCCCAGAGCTCTGCCCTGGTTCCTGCTGCAGGGGGGAGCAGGGAGGCTGTTCCACTTTATTTTCTGTGGCAATCCCTGAAAACATTCAGGCTTTGGAGGGGCCTGAAAGGTCCATCTTGTTCTTTAGACAGTTTTTCCTGGGTGTTTCCTGTCCCTCCCTGAGGCAGGAGTGCAGGTGGGTGTTGTTGGAGAGGCAGGGCCTGGCTGTTGCTCAGTGCAGCCTGACTCAGGCTCCATGCTGCAGGGCCAGGAGAAAGCAAAGAGAAAAAAACCTGCCTGAAGGATGGAAATGATCCTGGCTGGAAGGAGGGGAGGGGGATTTGTGTCTCAGGTGGAAGCTGCTGGCAATGAAATAGTGATGCAGACCATCCCACCAGGTTTCCCCAGAGGAGCTGACGCTGGTGCACAACCTGAGGAAGATGCTGAGGAATGACTGGGTGAGTTCCAGGCTCTGCCTCTCCCAGCAATGAAATCAAATCTGCCACGAGCCCAAAACTGAGTCCAGCAGTGCTGAGGGAGAGCAGAGGCACAGCAGCAGTGATTGTGACACCCCTGAGGAGATGAGGACAGCTGGGATCTGCAGCAACATTTCTGATCCCCTGCTGGAGGTGTCTGACAGCCCTGGGACAGTTTGGGTTAAGAGTTCTTTGAGCTAATGACAACTTCTGCTTGCTGAGCATTTTGCTGTAGCAGGTCAACTCCTCCTGCTGCTTTTTCAGTCCCCTGGATGCTCAGAGCTAGAACAAGCAGGCTGCAGGTTTGAGGGTGTGTAGGAAAGTCCATTTTAAAGTATTTCACTTGTTGGTACAGAAAACCCATTAAAAGTAAGAAAAGTTTTAATGCCAGCCCTGGGAACATGAGCTGTACATTTCTTTTCCATGGAGTAGCCAGGATTTAAAATAGTTAATCTTGCAGAATTTTTGAAGAATGCAGACCCCAGATTGGGACCTTAAAGCTCATCCAGTGCCAATCCCTGCCATGGGCAGGGACACCCAGCTGCTCTGGGCACCTGTGCCAGGGCCTGCCCACCCTGCCAGGGAACAATTCCTGATTCCCAAAATCCCATCCATCAGGGTAAAGCCATTCCCTGTGTCCTGTCCCTCCAGGCCTTGTCCCCAGTCCCTCTCCAGCTCTCCTGGAGCTCCTTTAGGGGCTCTGAGCTCTCCCAGCCTGGCTCCATCATGGAACCTCCTCTGGACTTGCTCCAGCAGCTCCATCCTGCAATAAAAACACCCCAGGGGTTGATCCTAAACTCAACAGGGGTTGAACCTAACTCCCTCTGTTTGCAGCTGACAGGATTTTTGTTTCTGATCTGCCTTCCAGAGTGGAGGTGCCATTGTGGCCACCCTCAGCCAGACTGGCTCGCTCTTCAAACCCAGCTCAGCCTACACTCCCCAGGAGTTGCTGGGAAAGGTGAGTCAAGGCCTCTTTTGGAGGTTTTTTCTCCTTTTCACATTGAGAAACAAACAAAAAAATTGGTTGGTGACCTGGTTCTGTTCAAGGGGACACTGCTCAGGCTCTCAGTGCCAGGGGAGCCAAAAGTGTCCTGGGGTGTGCCAGGTACAGGGGCAAGGCAGGAGTTGGGCATCACAATCTGTGAAAGGTTGGAGAATGTCCCAAGGAGGGTCTGGAGGGTGAGGAGCAGCTGAGGGCATGTCTGGAAAAGAGGAGCCTGAAAGGAGATCTGGGGGATCTGCAGCTCTGATTTCTGTGAGCAGGGCAGGAGCCAGGGGAGGGTTGGGTGGATGGAAAAGGCTCTCCCAGGGAATGGGCACAGCCCCAGGGCTGCAGGAGCACCTGGACCCCACTGCCAGGCACAGATGGGATCGCTGGGGTGTCTCAGGGCCAGCAGCTGGACTGGATGATCCCTGTGGGTCCCTTCCAACTCTGGATACTCCATGACTGAGCTCCCAAGGCCTCTGGGTCGTGTCCCCACCCAGCCCCGACCACTGACCCTGCCCGACCTCCCTTCCCAGGAGGGCTTCGATGCCTTGGACCCCTTTGTGCCCATCCCGGTGCCCAACTACAGCCCGAGGGAGTTCGAGAGCTGCTACGGCTACTACCTGGAGCGCAGGTGGCTGCAGCACGAGAAAGGTCAGTGCTGGGCGAGGGGGGAAAGCCGGGGCTCGGCCGGGGGCTGTTCCCTCCCTCCATCCCTCCCCCAGCCCCTCCAGCTCCGTTTTTCTCTGTTTTTCTCTGTTTCTCGCAGCGCGCACGGAGGACGGCAAGGCGGAGCTGCGGTTCCTCAGCGGCTCCAACCCGCGGCAGCTGGAGCGGCTGGCGGGACCCCTATAGCGCAATAAAGGCTCCGTTCCCCCCCCGGCCGCGTCCGTGTTCGTGTCCGTGTTCGTGTCCGTGTTCGTGTTCGTGTTCCCGTTCCCGTTCCCGCCCCCCTGGCGTCCCCGCCCGTCCGGGGCGGGCCCCGTGACGCGCTCCCGGTTCCTGCGGCGGGCCGGGGCCGGGGCCGCTGCTTTTACCGATGCCGGGGGAGGCGGTCACGCTGCAGCTCGGGCACTACTCGGGCTGCGTGGGCGCGCACTGGTGGGGGCTGCAGGTGCGGGGGGAGCTGCGGGACGGGAGGGACGGGGCTCGGCCGGGGCCCGGGGCTCGCTCCGATCGCTTCTCCCCCGCCCTTCCCCGCAGGCCGCCGCGCTGCGCAGCCCCGCCGAGCCCGCCGAGCTCTCCGCGGCCGCGCTGCTCCGCTTCCGCCGGGGCCCGGGCGGCACCGAGAGCCCCGAGCCGCGGCTGGTGGCGCTGGAGCTGAAAGGTAGCGCGGGATGGAGGCGGGGGGCGGGCGGGATGGGGCACCGGGCGGCCCCGCCGTCACCGGGCTGTGTTTGCAGGCGGCGTGGGCGCGCTCACAGCGGACGGGGCGGGCACGGAGCCGCCGGTGAGCTGGTGAGTGCGGGACGGTGCGGGGCCGCCGGTGAACCGGGGACTGCGGGATCGTTCGGGATGGGACGGGGCCGCCGGTGAACCGGGGAGTGCGGGACGGGACGGGGCCGCTGGTGAACCGGGGACTGCGGGACGGGACGGGGCCGCCGGTGAACCGGGGAGTGCGGGACGGTGCGGGATGGGACGGGGCCGCCGGTGAGCCGGGGAGTGCGGGATCGTTCGTGGCCGCCGGTGAACCGGGGAGTGCGGGATAGGACGGAGCCGCCGGTGAACCGGGGAGTGTGGGATAGGACGGGGCCGCCGGTGAACCGGGGAGTGCGGGATAGGACGGGGCCGCCGGTGAACCGGGGAGTGCGGGACGGGACGGGGCCGCCGGTGAACCGGGGAGTGCGGGATAGGATGGGGCCGCCGGTGAACCGGGGAGTGCAGAACGGGATGGAGCCGCCGGTGCACCGGGGAGTGCGGGACGGGACGGGGCCGCCGGTGAACCGGGGAGTGCGGGACGGGACGGGGCCGCCGGTGAACCGGGGAGTGCGGGATCGTTCGGGGCCGCCGGTGAACCGGGGAGTGCGGGACCGTGCGGGATATGACGGGGCTGCCGGTGAGTGCGGGACGGGCCGGGGTCCCGCAGCTGCCGCCGCTTTGTGTCGCAGGGACGGGGCTGTCGCCGATTATCGGGACCGGGACCGCGCGTCGCGGGACACCGGGAGCCGCAGGGTGAGCGCGGCCGCGGGTCCCGCAGCGCTGCCGGGGATGAGGATCCCGTCCCTCCCCGGGACGAGGCGAAGCGCCCCCGTAACCGCCGCGCCGGGATTGTTCCCGTAGGGAGACGCTGCCGGGGACGCGAGGGGGAATCCCGGTGCTGCGGGGCCAGGTCTGTGCCGGGGCCGGGGCGGGCTGGGTTCGTTCTCGGGGATCAGCTCCAGAAAGGCGGAATTAGAATTCCCTGGTTCTCGCTGTGGGAGAAGGAAAACTATGGGATAAGAGTGGTTGGCTTGTGAGGAAAACTATGGGATAAGAGTGGTTGGCTTGTGGGGAGCTGGGTCAGCAACAGATGGGCTAAAAAACTGGACGAGTTAAAAAACTGATTTTGCATTCACGGGGATGCTCAGAGAAAAAAGGGGATGTTCAAAGCTGAAAGGGGATGCTCAGAACATGTCAAAAACCAGATTTTACATTCATGGGGATGCTCAGAGCTGGAAGGGGATGCTCAGAACATGTCAAAAACCAGATTTTACATTAATGAGGATGCTCAGAGCTGGAAGGGGACGCTCAGAACATGTTAGAAAATTGATTTTACATTCATGGGGATGCTCAGAGCTGGAAGGACCTTTGCTCTCCCCTCTGCCTCCCTGCAGGTGCAGCTCCTGCAGACTCCCAGGATGCTCCCTCAGTGAGGCTCTGGTCTGATTACCTCAACGTGCCCCTGCACCCCAGGAGTCTCTACGTGATCCGGCAGTACCTGCACGATGGGTATGGCCAGGCCTTTGCTCCAGAACCCAAACCAGGAGCTGAGTTTTGCCTTCAAGGGTGAATAAAAGGGATAAAATGACCCCTCTATCCCTTAGGGACTGTGGTTGTCTCGAAGCCTTTGGGCAGGGTGAAAGTCTCCTGCAGGACCCTGCCTGTGTGGAGGAGCTGGAAGATCGGCTGCACTTCTTTGTGGAGGAGTGTGATTACCTCCAGGTGCTCACCTTGTCCAGGCTCCCTTTGCCTCCCAGACACTTTCTGCTGGAGGTGAGGCAGGGTCTGAGATGCTGCTGTTGTTTCCTGCAGGGGTTTCAGGTCCTTTGTGACCTCCACAATGGATTCTCTGGAGTTGGTGCCAAGGTGACAGAGCTGCTCCACGATGAATATTCACGGAAGGGGATCCTGACCTGGGGCCTGACTCCAGTCCTGAGTGCTGTGGGAGTGAGTAAACCACGGGGAGAGCCAAGAGCAGGTGCCCAGCCTGGCTTTGACAGGTTCTTGTTGGTTCCAATGGTTGGATTTCCCCCCCCAGGATCCTCAGAAGAGTTTTTACAGACTGATGAACACAGCCCTGGGCATTGCCCACCTCTCCTGTCACAGCTCTCTCTTCTGCCCCCTGTCACTCAGTGGCACTTTGGGAATCAAGCCAGAACCTCCTGTGACCTTTCCATACATCAAATACAATGTAAGTCCAGGCCTGGGATCCCCCACCATTGGCACTGAGCTCCTGCAGCTTTACCCCTCTCCAAGTGTTTCCTGCTTTGCTGGTTTTTCATGGTGCTGTTCTGCTCAGCAGAAACCTTTTCCTGCCAGCTTTTGAAAATATTACCCCATTTCCTTGGCCACTCTGCTTTCTGCTGGGTGCTGCCTGCAGTGCTGGCACTGAAGAGAAGTTTTACTGCATTGTTCTCCATGCTTGGAGTAACTGCAGCCCTGAGGAGCCACAGAGAGATGAGGAAAGCACCAAAGCATTTGTGGGCCAGCAGCTGGGCTGGAACCACAGTTACACACTGGCTGCTTAGCCCAGCCCTGAAATAACTGCAAACCACCTCTTTTAAAGGCACAGTTTACCATCTGCTTCAGTTAAACACACAAACTGTGAGCTGTCCTGCAATCCCTGCAGGATTAATTAAACACACAAACTCTGAGCTGTGCTGCATTTCCTGCAGGATTAATTAAACACACAATCTGTGAACTGCCCTGCAATCCCTGCAGGATTGAGTTGAACACACAAACTCTGAGCTGTCCTGCATTTCCTGCAGGATTAATTAAACACACAAACTGTGAGCTGTGCTGCAGTCCCTGCAGCATTAAATTAAACACACAAACTCTGAGCTGTGCTGCATTTCCTGCAGGATTAATTAAACACACAAACTGTGAGCTGTCCTGCATTTCCTGCAGGATTAATTAAACACACAAACTCTGAGCTGTCCTGCAATCCCTGCAGGATTGTTAAACACACAAACTCTGAGCTGTGCTGCATTTCCTGCAGGATTGTTAAACACACAAACTGAGCTGTCCTGCATTTCCTGCAGGATTAATTAAACACACAAACTGTGAGCTGTCCTGCATTCCCTGCAGGATTAAATTAAACACACAAACTGTGAGCTGTGCTGCAATCCCTGCAGGATTGAGTTGAACACACAAACTCTGAGCTGTCCTGCAATCCCTGCAGCATTAAATTAAACACAAAAACTCTGAGCTGTCCTGCATTCCCTGCAGGATTAAATAAACACACAAACTCTGAGCTGTCCTGCATTTCCTGCAGGATTAATTAAACACACAAACTGTGAGCTGCTCTGCATTCCCTGCAGGATTAAATAAACACACAAACTCTGAGCTGTGCTGCCATCTCTGTCTCCTCCCCAGGCATCCCTGAATTACCACACCAGCGCAATTCTGGCCGCAGCCCTCGACACCCTCACGGCTCCCTACAGGCTCTGCTCCTCCCGGGGCTCCATGCTGCACTTTGCCGACTCCCTCACCTTCTCAGGGAGGAAGGTGAGGATGAGGAGACCCTTCCAGCTGTTCTGCACACCCCCAGCCCTGCCAGGAGCTGTTCCAGACTCTGCTCTGTCACCCCAATCCAGGTTGTGGCCGCCTGGGCAGCTCTTCCCTTCCCTGCCTTGGCTGGCTCCTCGCTCCCTGATGCTTTAAGTGCCCACCAGGATGTGCCCTGGAAGCTTCTGTCCTCCTGGAAGGAGCAGAAGGTCAGCTCCTGCTTTGCTCAGGCTGCTGTGCTACGAGGAATTTGCCAGGAGAAAGCCACCAGGTAAATCAGAGCTGCACTTCCTGCAGGATTCCTCGCTCCCTCCACTGAGGACTCAGTGCTGCTGATTTTAGAGCAAAAAAGCTAAAAAGCAGCTGAGGCATTGATGGTTTCAGGCTGGAAAACCCTGGATTTCCTTTGCAGCAGCTGCCCAGGCCAGCCCAGGTGGCCCCTGCACAGCTGGGAGAGCCCTGAGGAGCTGCTCCAGCGCTACCTGCACAGCCAGAGCCCAGGAGCCTTCAGGTGGGTGCAGGTGGGGAGCCCCAGGGGGGCTGGGGTGGGACAGGGAGCTCTGGGTGACTTTGTTCATCTCCTCACAGCACAGCCCACGTGCTCCAGCAGCCCTGTCACACCCAGCCTCCCTTCCCCCAGTTCTTCTCTCCTCTGCTGACCAGACGAGGCTTCCTCCAGGACAGAGCTCAGGGCTCTTCCTCAGCAGGTAACAAACAAACACCCTTCAACTCTGCAGCAGGGAGAGCAGGGCCCAGCAGGGGGAAAAATTACCAATAACAACCCCAAATTATGAAGAACCAGGATTATGAATAATAAACCAACCCAGTGTGCAGAGCTGTCAGAGCTGAGTGCCTGTGGAGCAGCACAGGGTAAAGCTGAGGGTTTGGTGGCTGTTTAACCCCTGCTGTGCCTGTCTCATCCTCAGCAGGTAACAAACACCCTTCAACTCTGCAGCAGGGAGACCAGGGCCCAACAGAGGTAAAAATTAGCAATAACAACCCAAAATTATGAAGAGGCAGGATTATCAATAATAAACCAACCCAGTGTGCAGAGCTGTCAGAGCTGAGCTCCAGCCAAGTGCCTGTGGAGCAGCTCAGGACAAGGGGCAGATTTTGGGGCAGTTTAACCCCTGCTGTGCCTGTCTCATCCTCAGCAGGTAACAAACACCCCTTAAACTGCTACAGAGGTAAAAATTACCAGTAACAACCCAAAATTATGAAGAACCAGGATTATCAATAATAAACCAAACAAGTGTGCAGAGCTGTCAGAGCTGAGTGCTTGTGGAGCAGCTCGGGGCAAGGCTGAGAGATTTTGGGGCAGTTTAACCCCTGCTGTGCCTGTCTCATCCTCAGCAAACACCCCTTAAACTGCTACAGAGATATCAGGGCCCAACAGAGGTAAAAATTACCAATAACAACCCAAAATTATGAAGAACAGGATTATGAATAATAAACCAACTCAGAGCTGTGAGAGCTGAGCTCCAGCCAAGAGCCTGTGGAGCAGCTCAGGGCAAAGCTGAGAGATTTTGGGGGCTGTTTAACCCCTGCTGTGCCTGTCTCATCTTTAGCAGGTATCAAACACCCCTTCAACTGCTACAGAGGTAAAAATTATCAGTAACAACCCAAAATTATTAACAACAAACCAAAAGTATTAGGAACCAGGATTATCAATAATAAACCAACCCAGTGTGCAGAGCTGTCAGAGCTGAGCTCCAGCCAAGTGCCTGTGGAGCAGCTCGGGGCAAGGCTGGGAGGTTCTGGGGATGTTTAACCCCTGCTGTGCCTGTCTCATCCTCAGCAGGTAACAAACACCCCTTAAACTGCTACAGAGGTAAAAATTACCAATAACAACCCCAAAATAATGCAGAACCAGGATAATTGATAATAAACCAACCCAGTGTGCAGAGCTGTGGGAGCTGAGTGCCTGTGGAGCAGCTCAGGGCAAGGCTGGGAGGTTCTGGGGCAGTTTAACCCCTGCTGTGCCTGTCTCATCCTCAGCAAGTAACAAACACCCCTTAAACTCTGCAACAGAGAGATCAGATCCTAACAGAGGTAAAAATTACCAGTAACAACCCAAAATTATGAAGAACCAGGATTATGAATAATAAACCAACCCAGAGCTGTGGGAGCTGAGTGCCTGTGGAGCAGCTCAGGGCCAGGCTGGGAGGTTCTGGGGCAGTTTAACCCCTGCTGTGCCTGTCTCATCCTCAGCAAACACCCCTTTAACTGCTACAGAGATATCAGGGCCCAACAGAGGTAAAAATTACCAATAACAACCTAAAATTATGAAGAACAGGATTATGAATAATAAACCAACTCAGAGCTGTGAGAGCTGAGCTCCAGCCAAGAGCCTGTGGAGCAGCTCGGGGCAAAGCTGAGAGATTTTGGGGCTGTTTAACCCCTGCTGTGCCTGTCTCATCTTTAGCAGGTAACAAAGAACCCTTAAACTGCAACAGAGGTAAAAATTACCAGTAACAACCCAAAATTATGAAGAACCAGGATTATGAATAATAAACCAACCCAGAGCTGTGGGAGCTGAGTGCCTGTGGAGCAGCTCAGGGCCAGGCTGGGAGGTTCTGGGGCAGTTTAACCCCTGCTGTGCCTGTCTCATCTTTAGCAGGTATCAAACACCCCTTCAACTGCTACAGAGGTAAAAATTATCAGTAACAACCCAAAATTATTAACAACAAACCAAAAGTATTAGGAACCAGGATTATCAATAATAAACCAACCCAGTGTGCAGAGCTGTCAGAGCTGAGCTCCAGCCAAGTGCCTGTGGAGCAGCTCGGGGCAAGGCTGGGAGGTTCTGGGGATGTTTAACCCCTGCTGTGCCTGTCTCATCCTCAGCAGGTAACAAACACCCCTTAAACTGCTACAGAGGTAAAAATTACCAATAACAACCCCAAAATAATGCAGAACCAGGATAATTGATAATAAAGCAACCCAGTGTGCAGAGCTGTGGGAGCTGAGTGCCTGTGGAGCAGCTCAGGGCAAGGCTGGGAGGTTCTGGGGCAGTTTAACCCTTGCTGTGCCTGTCTCCCACAGGAGTTGAGAGCCTGCCTGTGCTGGCAGCCCTGCAGAGCTGCCCCGGGCTGCGCCGGCTGCTCGCGGGGCTGTGCCGGCGGCCGCGGCGCTGGGGCGGGGCAGGGCTGGAGCAGGACGAGGTGCAGGAGGCCCTGGAGGAGCTCAGGAGCCTGGCCCAGTGCTATGAGACGGGATCTGGAGCTGATGGGTCTGAGGATGAAGCAGATTCAGACTAATCCTGAATAAAGGGAAGGGTTTTGGAGATGGCCCAGCTGTTCCTTCTTCTCATTTTACCAAAAAAAATTCCAACTTTTGGGTGAAGTTCTCCAGCTGCCCAAGCTGTGTTACAAAGGAGGAAAGCTGCTTTTTTGAGGGATGGTTTTTTTATATATTTTGGTTGGGTTTTTTTTTTTTTCAGCTGTGCAAATTGGATTTGCTCTGCCTGTTGAAATAAACCCAGACAATAAATAGAAAATTCAGACTGTAACTATCTCACATACAATCAGCACAAGGGGAGAACTTAGAAAAAGTCATGTTGCACATGAAAACTGACATCTCAGGGTACAATATTTACAGGTCCTGGTCAGAGGCTGCTGGGCCCAGCCTTCACCCCAAGGCCAGGTCAGTGTCCACAAGTTCTGTTCTTCCACTGCTCAAACTCCCCAGGGGAGTTCTAAACTATTTCCTCATTTTACTTCCTGCCTTTGGTTTGGAACAGGCTGGAAATGGAACAAAAAAATAAAAAAATGAAGGTGCTGTCTCAAGTACCTGTGCAAAACATTTTTCCACAGCACCTGTCTAGCAGCAAACTGAGAAAAAAAACCAAAAAAACCCCAAAACCCTCTTCTGGTGCAGTCAGATCATGTCAGTCATCAGGTTCTTCCTCAGAAAGCAGAAGATCTTTGTCTGACAGCTGGTCTGTGTTGCTGGTGCTGGTGGCATCCTCCTCATCCTCAGAGCTGCCGTCACAGGACGTGTGGAACAGCCTCATCAGCTCCCTGAACCTGTGGGACACCTGGGAAAGGGAAATGCAGGGTGACAAGGGACCTGGCAGCTGCCATGGAACTGGAATTCCATCCCACCCAGCTCAGGGTGTTCTGGAACACCAAAAAAAATTTAAAAAATCAACACCACGGGGGAATTCCATCCAGGATTGAAGAGAAATGCGAGAGCACTGGGTTTTGTTTTCTCTGGAGGAACAGTTACATCCTCCAGGTCACATCTGGCAGCTGGGGAGGATTTTTGTTTCAGAGACAAAAGCAGATCCTTGGCACAGCAGGAGGAGGCTCTGAAACATCTCCAGTGCCAAATGTGCAGCTCAGATCTCAGTGGGAACCCTGATCAAACCCAAAAAGCCACTCAGGACCTTGAGCACCGCTGGAACAGAGCAGAGTTTGGGTTTGATTTCTTTGATTTGCATCTGAGATGATTTTTTCATCCAGTTGGGGTTTGGGAGACTGAGAGGACAGCACCCCCAGCCCCTCTCCCACAGCCCCTCACCTCGCTGGCTGTCTTGTTGCCCAGTTTCTGGGAGATGGCCTGGAAGGTGTCCAGGTGGGCTCCCTTCTCCTGGCAGGTGGTGAGGATGACCCTGTCAGCCTCCCTGCAGGACAAAACCCCTCTGAAAGCAGCCCTGGACCAGCAAGGGACTCAAACACACCAGCCCTGTTCCCAGCTCAATTCCCAGCTCAATCCCAGTTCAGCAATCCCAGTTCAGCAATCCCAGCCCTGTTCCCAGCCCAGCAATCCCAGTTCGATCCCAGTTCAATTCCCAGCTCAATTCCAGTTCAGTTCCCAGCTCAGCAATCCCAGCTCACCCATCTGAGCTCAGCTCCCAGCTCAATCCCAGTTGAATTCCAGTTCAGTTCCCAGTTCAATTCCCAGCTCAGCAATTCCAGCTCAGCCATCCCAGTTCAATCCCAGTTCAATTCCAGTTCAGTTCCCAGTTCAATTCCCAGCTCAGCAATTCCAGCTCAGCCATCCCAGTTCAATTCCAGTTCAGTTCCTAGTTCAATTCCCAGCTCAGCAATTCCAGCTCAGCCATCCCAGTTCAATCCCAGTTCAATCCCCAGTTCAATCCCCAGTTCAGTTCCCAGTTCAGTTCCCAGCTCAGCAATTCCAGCTCAATTTCCAGCTCAGCAATTCCAGTTCAGTTCCCAGTTCAATTCCCACTTCAGCAATCCCAGCTCAATTCCCAGTTCAGTTCCCAGTTCAGTTCCCAGCTCAATTCCCAGTTCAGCAATCCCAGCTCAATTCCCAGTTCAGTTCCCAGCTCAGTTCCCAGTTCAGCAATCCCAGTTCAATTCCCAGCCCAGCAATCCCAGTTCAATTCCCAGCCCAGCAATCCCAGTTCAATTCTCAGCCCAGCAATCCCAGCTCAATTCCCAGTTCAGTTCCCAGCTCAGTTCCCACTTCAGCAATCCCAGTTCAATTCCCAGCTCAGCAATCCCACTTCAGCAATCCCAGTTCAATTCCCAGCCCAGCAATCCCAGTACCATTCCCAGCTCAATTCCCAGTTCAGCAATCCCAGTACAATTCCCAGCTCAATCCCTGCCCAAGGCTCCTCCTCCACCCCCAGCCCCAGGCCCCTTCTCCCTGAGCCTGCTTTTCAGTTCTTTGAAGGAGGTTTTAAGAGAGGTTTTAAGAGGTTTTAAGGTTTTTTAAGAAACCTTTTGAGAAGGTTTTACGTTTTCCCCCAGCCTGCAGCGCTGCAGGAGCAGCTCCTGGGGCCGGGCTGAGCCATGTCCAAAGGGAAGGGACACAAACCAAAAAGGAATGACCCAGCAGGAGCCGGGCAGGGCGCAGGGAGGAGCGGGGCAGCCGTACCTGGTCCAGAGCACGACCTTCTCTCCGGTGGAGCTGACCTTGCTGTTCTTGGCACACACGGTGGCCTCGGTGCCCCGGGGCTGCTCCGGGGGCGGCGGCTGCTGCTGCTGCTGCTGCTGCTGCTGCTGCTGCGCCCCGGGGCTGCTGCCGCTCGCACCGGCCCCGGGCCCGGCCGCGGGAGCGTCCCCGGGGCGGGCTCTGTGCTGTCTGTCCGTCCTGCAGCTCTGTCTGTCCGTCCTGCAGCTCTCGGTGCTGCTGCAGCTCCAGCCCTGCTCTGCCCCAGCCGCCCCTGCCCGGCCCCGAGGAGCGGCACCCAAGTTCCCCTGCTCGGCCGGGAGCCCCCGGGCCGGGAGGGGTCCTGGGGACGCTCTGGGTGCGGCGGGGAGCGGGGGGACCCTGCCCGGCCCCTCGGGGACCCTGCCCGGCCCCTCGGGGTCCCTGCCCAGCCCCTGCAGCCCCTCGGGGTCCCTGCCCAGCCCCTCAGGGTCCCTGCCCGGCCCCTCGGGGTCCCGGGGCTGTGCCCATCCCGGGCCGGGGGCAGCACAGTGCCCGTCCTCGGCGGCGGTCACGCCCGCACTGGAACATTCTGGAAGGTGGGCATCGGCAGGGGCAGGCTGGTGACCGGGTGGGTTGGAGGCCGCCCTCCCCTCCAGCTGGGATCCTGCTGAGAAACCAAACAGGGTCAGAGCGGCGGCAAGGAGGCTTCACTCCCTGACTTGTAAAGGTGTTGTTATTTACAGAGCCTGATGCTGCACATGAGAGCAGTAATAATATAATATAATATAATATAATATAATATAATATAATATAATATAATATAATATAATATAATATAATATAATATAATATAATATAATATAATATAATATAATATAATATAATATAATATAATATAATATAATATAATATAATATAATATAATATTTATAACAATAAATATGAATATTATCATTAATATTATCATATAGAATATAATATATAATATACTATATTATATATTATATTCATAATATAATATACATAATATATATAATGATATGATAGTATAATAGTAAATAAAATAATGATAATAAATAGAAATATTTAATTAATATTATAAAATATAAAAATATATAATATATAAAATATAATATAAATTATAATAAATAAATAAAATAATGATAATAAATAGAAATATAATCAATATTATCATAAATATAGAATATAATCTATAAATATACTATATATACTATATTATATATATTATATTCTATTAATAATATACATAATATATATAATGATATGATAGTATAATATATTAATAAATAAAACAAAGATAATAATAAAAATAAAGAAATATTTTAATTATTAATATAATATAATATAATATAATATAATATAATATAATATAATATAATATAATAACTATACCATAATATATATTATATATATGATATATTCTCTTGTATTAATAATATAATATACAGTGATATGATATGATATATATGATATATGATATGATATGATAGATATGATATAAATGGAAGTGCCTGAGCCTCCCGTGCTCTGTGTGGAGCGGCTCCCCCAGCTGTCTGTCTGTCTGTCTGTCTGTCTGTCTGCAGAGGCGTTGCACACACCTGGGGACAGCGGCTCCCCGCTCCCGGGGCCGGGCTCTGCTCCGCCCGGCGCCTCCTCCGCCTCCTCCCGCGGCTCCTTCCCCTCGGCGCGGGGGCTCGGCTGGCCCGGGGCCAGGCTGGCCGGCGGCTCCGGGGCCTCTCTGCCCTTGTAGAACCGGCTGTCACACACCTGCAACGCGCCCACGGCACCGTCACACCTGCCCTGCCCTGCCCGTGCCACCCCCGGCTCCGCTGCCTCGGGGCTCCCTTGGGCATCGGCTTTGCTTCTGAGTCATTCATTCATTCATTCATTCATTCATTCATTCATTCATTCATTCATTCATTCATTCATTCATTCACTCATTCATTCATTCCCCTCCTCAACTTTGGATGGATCCCCTTCCTCACCCCAGGATCTGTGGGGCTCCAGGACCCCCAGGAGGATCACCAGGACTCCCCCCATCTCACCCCTGGATGGATCCCCCCCCTTTCCCCAGGATCGGGGGTCCCAGCCCCCCCAGACCCTCCCCCCTGGATGGATCCCCCCCCCTTTCCCCAGGATTTGGGGGGTCCCAGCCCCCCCAGCCCCTCCCCTCCCCCAGGATCGGGGGTCCCAGCCCCCCCAGCCCTCCCCCTTTCCCCAGCATTGGGGGTCCCAGCCCCCCCAGCCCTCCCCCTCCCCCAGGATTGGGGGTCCCAGCCCCCCAGCCCCCACCTTGCCCCCGCAGTGGCTGCAGCTCCTCCTCTTGCTCTTCTTCACCTTGGGGTCGCTGCTGCCCTCGTGGCAGGGGCAGGGACAGGAGCATTCCCGCGGCCCCTCCGCCCACTCCGCCTCCTGCCGGTGCACAGACGGACACACGGACGGATGGACAGACAGACAGACAGATGGACGGACGGACAGACAGACACACAGACAGACACACAGACAGACACACGGACGGATGGACAGACAGGCAGGCAGACAGATAGACACACGGACAGATGGACACACAGACGGACACACAGACACATGGACAGATGGACAGACGGACGGACAGGCAGGCAGGCAGACACACAGACGGACACACAGACACACAGAGAGACACACAGACAGACACACAGGCAGGCAGACGGACACACAGACGGACAGACACACACAGACAGACACACACATGGACAGACACACACACATGGACAGACACACACACACACAGATGGACAGACACACAGACAGACACACACATGGACAGACACACACACATGGACAGACACACACACACACAGATGGACAGACACACAGACGGACGGACACGGACAGACACACACACATGGACAGACACACACACACACAGATGGACAGACACACAGACGGACGGACACGGACAGACACACACACATGGACAGACACACACACACACAGATGGACAGACACACAGACGGACGGACACGGACAGACACACACACATGGACAGACACACACACACAGATGGACAGACACACAGACGGACGGACACGGACAGACAGACACACAGACAGACAGACACACGGACAGACACACAGACACAGACAGATAGATAGATGGACGGACGAACAGACAGGCAGGCAGACAGACACACAGACACAGAGACAGAAACACAGACACACAGAGACAGACACAGAGACAGAAACACAGACAGATGGATGGACGGATGGACAGACAGGAAGACAGACACACGGACAGACACACGGACAGACACACGGACAGATGGATGGACGGATGGACAGGCAGACAGACACACGGACAGACACACACGGACAGACACACACGGACAGACACACACGGACAGACACACAGACACACAGACAGACATGGGGCTGAAGCGCTGCTGCCAAGCAAAGCCCAGCAGAAGCGTCCCCGCCCCCTCCCTCCATCCAGGCCGGTGGCACATCCTCAGTGACACCATTCAAACCAACTTCATCCAAATTAATCCCAATTAATCCAAATTAATCCCAATTTAATCTAAATTAATCCAAATTTAATCTGCTCACAGATGAGAAATACCAGGAAATTACCCCAAACTCAATCTAATCCAAATTTAATCCCAATCTAATCCCAAATCTAATCCCAATTTAATCCCAATTTAATCCCAGTTTAACCCCAGTTTCAGCTGCTCTCAGCTGGGAGCCCCCAGGCAGATGCCCCAAACTCAATTTAATCCCAATTTAATCCCAATTTAATCCCAGTTTAATCCCAATTTAATCCCAGTTTAACCCCAGTTTCACCTGCTCTCAGCTGGGAGCCCCCAGGGAGATGCCCCAAACCCAATTTAATCCCAATTTAACCCCAGTTTAACCCCAGTTTAACCCCAATTTAACCCCAGTTTAAACCCAGTTTAAGCCCAGTTTAAGCCCAGTTTAAGCCCAGTTCCACCTGCTCTCAGCTGGGAGCCCCCAGGCCGATCCCCAGCCCCAATTTAACCCCAGTTTAACCCCAATTTAACCCCAGTTTATCCCAGTTTAAGCCCAGTTCCAGCTGCTCTCAGCTGGCAGCCCCCAGGCCGATCCCCAGCCCCACCTTGTCGTGCTGCTGCCCTCCCATCTCCTTCCTCCTCTTGCTCCTGGCTGCTCCGTGGATTTTGGGAGGTTCCTCCTCCTCCTCCACATCTGGCAGAGACACCTCCTCGAAGCCATCAAACTGCAACACACCAAACACACAACAGCTGCTCTCAGCTCACCCAAATTTGGGCTTTTTTTACCCCCAGAAAACAAAAATTATTTTGCTGTTCAAAAATCTGAAGCTACACCAGCATCTCTCCCACCCCCTCTGCTCCCAGAACTGCCCCCTCTCGTTGAGTTCTTCCAGCTCAAATGTGATTTTTCTCTCTGTTTTTATCATTTTTGGGGTTTGGGGGAGGTTGCAGCACCTCATATTCCTTCTCCTCGGTCCAGTTGATCTCCTCAAAGTCTCCCATGCGGCTGGCAGAGGGTCTGAGGTGGTCAAAGAACACCGAGAACTCGTCCTGCAGGTGGTCATGGCCCTTCAGCAGCTGCCACATCTGGGTCTTCAGCTGGGAGGAAACATCCAGAACAATCAGGCCAGCTCATCCCCGAGGGCTCTGCGGGCTCTCAGGGCAGGGGGAGCAGCAGGGATGCTCCAGGAGGAGGGGAAGGGGAACAAATCCCTGGGTGGGCTGAGAGCATCCCCCCCAGCTGCCAAATCAGCCTGGGAATTAAATCAAATCAGGCTGGGAATTAAATCAAATCAGCCTGGAAATTAAATCAAATTAGCCTGGAAATAATCCAGGCAGGCTCTGCAGATGACACAAAGCCTCAGCTGCAGGGTGGAGGTGGAAAGAGCAATCACAGAGTGTGTTTTCTCCCCAATTCCCCCTGAATCCAAGGCCAGGTTGGGCTTTAAGATGGGCTTTAAGCTCCTTCCAAATAATTTTGTGATCCATCCATCCATCCATCCATCCATCCATGAATCTGAGCTGGAGGCAGACTCTGCAGATGACACAAAGCCTCAGCTGCAAGGTGGAGGTGGAGAGAGCAAACACAGAGTGTGTTTTCTCTCCAATTCCCCCTGAATCTAAGGCCAGGCCAGGTTGGGCTTTAAGATGGGCTCTAAGCTCCTTCCCAACCCAAATAATTTTGTGAGCAATCAATCCATCCATCCATCCATCCATCCATCCATCCATCCATCCATCCATCCATCCATCCATCCATCCATCCATGAATTTGAGCTGTAGTCCCAGGCAGGCTCTGCAGATGAAACAAAGCCTCAGCTGCAAGGTGGAGGTGGAGAGGGGAATCAAACTGTGTTTTCTCTCAGTTCCCCCTGAATCCACGGCCAAGTTGGGCTTTAAGATGGGCTTTAAGGTCCTTCCCAACCCAATTCCTTTTGTGATTGATCAATCAATCAATCCATCCATGAATTTGAGCTGCAGGCCCAGGCAGACTCTGCTCAACTGCAAGGTGACAGAGGCAAGGTGGAGCTGGAAAGAGGAATCACAGACTCTGTGTTTTCTCTCCAGTTCCCCCTGAATCCAAGGCCAGGTTGGACTTTAAAATGGGCTTTAAGCTCCTTCCTAACCCAAATCATTTTGTGATCAATCAATCAATCAATCAATCCATGAATTTGAGCTGCAGGCCCTGGCAGACTCTGCTCAACTGCAAGGTGACAGAGGCAAGGTGAAGGTGGAAAGAGCAATCACAGACTCTGTGTTTTCTCTCCAATTCCCCCTGAATCCAAGGCCAGGTTGGACTTTAAGATGGGCTTTAAGCTCCTTCCTAACCCAAATAATTTTGTGATCAATCAATCAATCAATCAATCAATCCATCCAAGAATTTGAGCTGCAGACCCAGGCAGGCTCTGCAGTGACACAAAGCCTCAGCTGCAAAGTGGAGGTGGGAAGAGCAATCACAGAGTGTGTTTTCTCTCCAATTCCCCCAGAATCCAAGGCCAGGCCAGGTTGGGGTTTAAGATGGGCTCTAAGCTCCTTCCCAACCCAAAGAATTTTGTGATCAATCAATCAATCAATCAATCAATCAATCAATCCATCCATCAATTTGAGCTGCAGGCCCAGGCAGGCTCTGCTCAACTGCAAGGTGACAGAGGCAAGGTGGAGCTGGAAAGAGCAATCACAGACTCTGTGTTTTCTCTCCAATTCCCCCTGAATCCAAGGCCAGGTTGGGCTTTAAGCTCCTTCCCAACCCAAATCATTTTGTAATCAATCAATCAATCAATCAATCAATCAATCCATCCAAGAATTTGAGCTGCAGGCCCAGGCAGGCTCTGCAGTGACACAAACCCTCAGCTGCAAGGTGCAGGTGGAGAAAGGAATCAGACTGTTTTCTCTCCAATTCCCCCTGAATCCAAGGCCAGGTTGGGCTTTAAGGTCCTTCCCAACCCAATTCCTTTTGTGATCGATCAATCAATCAATCAATCAATCAATCAATCCATCCATGAATTTGAGCTGTAAGCCCAGGCAGACTCTGCTCAACTGCAAGGTGACAGAGGCAAGGTTGAGGTGGAGAGAGCAATCACAGTGTGTTTTCCCTCCAATTCTCCCTGAATCCAAGGCCAGGTTGGGCTTTAAGCTCCTTCCTAACCCAAATCATTTTGTAATCAATCAATCAATCAATCAATCAATCAATCAATCCATCCAAGAATTTGAGCTGCAGTCCCAGGCAGGCTCTGCAGTGACACAAAAGCCTCAGCTGTGAGGTGAAGGTGGAAAGAGCAATCACAGACTCTGTGTTTTCTCTCAGTTCCCCCTGAATCCAAGGCCAGGTTGGGCTTTAAGCTCCTTCCCAACCCAAATCATTTTGTAATCAATCCATCCATCCATCCATCCATCCATCCATCCATCCATCCATCCATCCATCCATCCATCCATCCATCCATCCATCCATTTCAGCTGTAGGCCCAGGCAGGCTCTGCAGTGACACAAAGCCTCAGCTGCAGGGTGAAGGTGGAGAGAGCAAACACAGAGTGTGTTTTCTCTCAGTTCCCCCAGAATCCAAGGCCAGGTTGGATGGGGAGAATTCCCTGGTGGGAATGTCCCTAGCCATGGCAGGGGGTGGAACGAGATGGGCTCTGAGTTCCTTCCCAACACAAATAATTTTGTGATCAATCAATCAATCCATCCATCCATCCATGAATTTGAGCTGCAGGCCCAGGCAGGCTCTGCTCAACTGCAAGGTGACAGAGGCAAGGTGGAGCTGGAAAAAGCAATCACAGACTCTGTGTTTTCTCTCAATTTCCCCTGAATCCAAGGCCAGGTTGGGCTCTGAGCTCCTTCCCGACCCAAATAATTTTGTGATCAATCCATCCATCCATCCATCCATCCATCCATCCATCCATCCATCCATCCATCCATCCATCCATCCATCCATCCATCCATCCATCCATCCATCCATGAATTTGAGCTGCAGGCCCAGGCAGACTCTGCTCAACTGCAAGGTGACAGAGGCAAGGTGGAGCTGGAAAGAGCAAACACAAGAGTGTTTTTTCTCTCCAGTTCTCCCTGAATCCAAGGCCAGGCTGGGGTTTAAGATGGGCTCTAAGCTCCTTCCTAACCCAAATAATTTTGTGATCAATCAATCAATCAATCAATCAATCCATCCATGAATTTGAGCTGCCGGCCCAGGCAGGCTCTGCAGTGACACAAAGCCAGAACTGAAAGGTGGAGCTGGAAAGAGGAATCAGACTGTGTTTTCTCTCCAGTTCTCCCTGAATCCAAGGCCAGGTTGGGCTTTAAAATGGGCTCTAAGCTCCTTCCTAACCCAAATAATTTTGGGATCAATCCATCCATCCATCCATCCATCCATGAATTTGAGCTGCAGGCCCAGGCAGGCTCTGCTCAGCTGCAAGGTGACAGAGGCAAGGTGGAGCTGGAGAGAGCAATCACAGACTGTGTTTTCTATCAGTTCCCCCTGAATCCAAGGCTGGATGGGAATTGGAGAATTCCCTGATAGGAAATGTTCCTGGCCATGGCAGGGGGTGCAATGAGATGGGCTCTGAGCTCCTTCCCAACCCAAATCATTTTGTGATCCATCCATCCATCCATCCATCCATCCATCCATCCATCCATCCATCCATCCATCCATCCATCCATCCAAGCTGTAGGCAGGCTCTGCAGTGACACAAAGCCTCAGCTGTGAGGTGAAGGTGGAAAGAGCAATCACAGACTCTGTGTTTTCTCTCAGTTCCCCCTGAATCCAAGGCCAGGCCAGGTTGGGGTTTAAGATGGGCTCTAAGCTACTTCCCAATCCAAAGAATTTTGGGATCCATCCATCCATCCATCCATCCATCCATCCATCCATCCATCCATCCATCCATGAATTTGAGCTGCAAGCCCAGGCAGGCTCTGCTCAACTGCAAGGTGACAGAGGCAAGGTGGAGCTGGAAAGAGCAATCACAGACTCTGTGTTTTCTCTCCAATTCCCCCTGAATCCAAGGCCAGGTTGGGCTTTAAGATGGGCTTTAAGGTCCTTCCCAACCCAATTCCTTTTGTGATCGATCAATCAATCAATCAATCCATCCAAGAATTTGAGCTGCAGGCCCAGGCAGGCTCTGCAGTGACACAAACCCTCAGCTGCAAGGTGGAGGTGGAGAAAGGAATCAGACTGTGTTTTCTCTCCAATTCCCCCTGAATCCACGGCCAAGTTGGGCTTTAAGATGGGCTTTAAGCTCCTTCCTAACCCAAATCATTTTGTGATTGATCAATCAATCAATCAATCCATCCATGAATTTGAGCTGTAGTCCCAGGCAGGCTCTGCAGATGAAACAAAGCCTCAGCTGCAAGGTGGAGGTGGAGAGGGGAATCAAACTGTGTTTTCTATCAGTTCCCCCTGAATCCAAGGCCAGATTGGGCTTTAAGCTCCTTCCTGACCCAATTCCTTTTGTGATCAATCAATCAATCAATCAATCAATCCATCCATGAATTTGAGCTGCAGGCCCAGGCAGACTCTGCTGAACTGCAAGGTGACAGAGGCAAGGTGAAGGTGGAAAGAGGAATCAGAGTGTGCTTTCTCTCCAATTCCCCCTGAATCCAAGGCCAGGTTGGGCTTTAAGCTCCTTCCCAACCCAAATCATTTTGTAATCAATCAATCAATCAATCAATCAATCAATCAATCCATCCAAGAATTTGAGCTGCAGGCCCAGGCACGCTCTGCAGTGACACAAACCCTCAGCTGCAAGGTGCAGGTGGAGAAAGGAATCAGACTGTTTTCTCTCCAATTCCCCCTGAATCCAAGGCCAGGGTGGGCTTTAAGATGGGCTTTAAGGTCCTTCCCAACCCAATTCCTTTTGTGATCAATCAATCAATCAATCAATCAATGAATCCATCCATGGATTTGATGCCCAAAGGGAGCAGAATGTGCTCCCTGCTCACCTCTGCAATCTCCTGGGGCACACAGTCTGCACAGCTCTGCAGGACCTTGATGATCTTTTGGTGGTGGGCAGGATTTTCAGCAAAGCAGATCTCCAGCTGCCTGAGGAACTTCCTGCTTTTCTCAAAGGCTTGCTGCTCCTCAAACTGCCCAAAAGAAATCAAAAAAGATTCACCCTCATGTTCAAGCACATATTCCCAAGCATCTGGAATTGACTTAAACAAATAAAATTCCTCTCCTGGGAATTGTTTTTGTGTTGATGCCCCTCACAAAAGTGGGAAGGGGCAGAGGAAGGGAAACAGCACTTTGTAAAATCAGCCATGCAGCCCTGCTTGCTCAGGGTGTTTATCCACCTTTGTTGGTCAGACAGACCAAAAATTGTGCAAAAAGATTTTCCTTCTGGTGGTTTAAACCTTTCAGGTGCTTCACAGCCTCTCACTGTGGCTTTGAAGCACATAATTCAGGGAAATTCAGGAGGAATGGAAGAGGTGAGAGTGGAAGGCAGATCTGGAGGCACTGATCCTCCCCAGCCACACTGAGCAGGAGATTCACAAAGAATCAATAAAAGATTCACAAAGAATCAATAAAAGATTCACCAAGAATTAATAAAAGACAAGAAAATCAAATCTTTGAAGAGCCACCAGCTCTTTGCCTGGTAGAGGTAAAAAAAACATTAAAAAATCTCCATTTTTCACTCCCACACCATTAAAACCTGACCTCCACCTACCAGCCCACACTCCAGGGCTTGCTCTGGGAGAAGAAAGGCAGCAAAGTCGGTGAGCAGCTGTGGCCAGTCGTGCAGCAGCTTCTGCAGGGTGCAGTACAGATCCACGGCCGTCCGTCTGTCCGCGCCCAGCTCGAACTCGTAGATGACGCGCAGGAAATCCTCGTATTTCCCCGGGATGTGCTGCAGGGTCTCACGGACCTGGGGGCACAGCAGGGCTTGGTGACACCCAGGAGGAGAAATCAACTCCTCACTGAGTGGGGTTGGTGTTGGGAGGGGTCTCAAAAATCAAAATCTCACTGTGGGAACCCCCCAGCTCTGACCTGGAGCCAGGCTCTCACCCCCTCCCTCCCTCCCTCCCTCCCTCCCTCCCGCCCTTCCAGGGGGGAATTTCTCCCCAAATTCTTTTCATCTGCTCATCTCGGATCTCCTTGACTCAGAATTTTCACAGTACTTGTGATTTTGTTGGAGCAACCAAGTGATTTCCTAAAGGTGGAGCAAAGCTGCTCGTGGTGGGTCAGAAATCCAGAAAGTTCTGCACCCCCAGCTGCCCCTCTTGGGACAGGGGAGGGAGGAGGAAGAACAGCAGCAGGAATCTGCTGGAATTGAATTTTACAATTTTAGGCAGCTCTGGAGGGGTTTGAGCTCTGCTCCTTGGCAGAATCCTCCAGCTGGGCAGGTGCTGATCTGTGAAATCGGCTGCTGAATGACATTAAACCAAATCAAAATAAAAAATGGGATTTTAAAATTATTTCTGTGAAAAAACTGATTGGCTTGCAACAACAAGAAGAAAACTGCTCCTGAGGAAGGAGAGCAGCTCCACAGGGGACACTTTGGGAAGTGAATAAAAAACCCAACCCCAGCCAGACCCAGCAGTTCTGTGGCAGCAAAACCCCAAATTCCTGATGTCCTTACTGAGGAAGCTGCTGAATGACATTAAACCAAATCAAAATAAAAAAATGGGATTTTAAAAATTATTTCTGTGAAAAAACTGATTGGCTTGCAACAACTTCAAGAAGAAAACTGATGCTGAGGAAGGAGAGCAGCAGGGGACACTTTGGGAAGTGAAGCTCCACACCTGGAGGGGTGCAGGAATAAACAACCCAACCCCAGCCAGACCCAGCAGTTCTGTGGCAGCAAAACCCCAAATTCCTGATGTCCTTACTGAGGAAGCTGCTGAATGACATTAAACCAAATCAAATTAAAAAATGGGATTTTAAAATTATTTCTATGGAAAAACTGACTTGGCTTGCAACAACTTCAAGAAGAAAACTGCTCCTGAGGAAGGAGAGCAGCTCCACAGGGGACACTTTGGGAAGTGAATAAACAACCCAACCCCAGCCATACCCAGCAGTTCTGTGGCAGCAAAACCCCAAATTCCTGATGTTCCTGGCTGCCTTACCCTGCTCAGGTAGGCCTGGGCGAAGGCCAGGTCCTTCTGCTCCCGCAGGGGATCCCTCTCCAGGATGTCCTCGTCGTAGAGCAGCAGCAGCTTGGCGGTGTCCTTGCTGCCACGGGCCCTGCCCCGCCTGCTGCGCGTCCTGTGGGAGCTCCTGCCCTTCCCAGGCGCTTTCAGGCTCTCCCCTGTGGAGGAGCAGAGGGTTCAGAGGGGGCAGGAGCTCTGCCAGGGCAATGTTCCAACAGAAATTGTTGTGAAATCGATGCAAAATGGACATTGTGATGCCTGGAGGTGGAGGAGAAATAAACTTCCCACCAAAATCCTCATTTTGCTGCTTGTTTCCACAGTATCTGACTGGAGAGATTTTTTTTCCAGCTTTTTCTGGAACTAAAATAAAAAAATCCTGCACCACCAGGGCAGAACAACCTGGAGGGGAACAGAGAGACAGCACAAGGCCAGAGCTGTCTGTTAGCCCTGCCAATTTTAAATTATCATAGTTAAAATCACAGATAAACACCTGATGTCAAAAATAGGGAGCTAACAGGGGTCACATCCAGATTTTTGGGGCTTTAGGTTCAGGGATCTGTTGATTTAATGGGCTGAGGTCCCCTCAAAATTCACTGCTCAGCTTCATTTGGCACTTGGAGTTTGTTTTTTGTTTCCCTTTCTCATCATGACCTTGTCTGACAAAACTCAGCTTAGCAGAGCTTTGGCTGTTTAATGTTGGTGTAAAATGATCAGGGGGCACAAAGCATCAATCTGTCTGAGGAGAGCTGGGACTGGCCCCAGAGCTGGATTTCCAGCTGGAAAACAGCTCAGATCCATCCAGGAAGGAAACCCAGGGAGGATCCAGGGAATCAAACCCAGAGAGGATCTGGGGATGAAACCCAGGGAGGATCCAGGGAATCAAACCCAGACAGGATCCAGGGAATCAAACCCAGGGAGGATCCAGGGAATCAAACCCAGGGAGGATCCAGGGAATCAAACCCAGGGAGGATCCAGGGAATCAAACCCAGGAGGATCCGGGGAAGGAAACCCAGGGAGGATCCAGGGAATGAAACCCAGGGAGGATCCAGGGAATGAAACCCAGAGAGGATCTGGGGAATCAAACCCAGGGAGGATCCAGGGAATCAAACCCACACAGGATCCCCAGGTTTGTTTGCCCTGCAGAGAGCAGCTCTACTTCCCCACCACCTGTGTCCAAAAAAACCCAAAAGAACTCACTGCTGGCACCCCAAAAACCCCAAAGAACTCAACTGCTGTCAAATCAAAAAAACACCCAAAGAACTCACCTGGGATCCATAAAACCCCCAAAGAGCTCACCTGGTGTCCATAAAACCCCCAAAAAACTTACCTGGTATCCATAAACCCCCAAAGAACTCACCTGGTGTCCATAAAACCCCAAAAAACCCCAAAAACCTCACCTGGGATCCATAAAACCCCCAAAGAACTCACCTGGCATCCAATAAACCCCAAAAAACCTCCAAAGAGCTCACCTGGGATCCAAAAAACCCCCAAAGAACTCACCTGGGATCCAAAAAACCCCCAAAGAACTCACCTGGTGTCCATAAAACCCCCAAAGAACTCACCTGGTGTCCATAAACCCCCAAAAAACTCACCTGGTGTCCATAAAACCCCAAAAAACCCCAAAAACCTCACCTGGGATCCATAAAACCCCCAAAGAACTCACCTGGCATCCAATAAACCCCAAAAAACCTCCAAAGAGCTCACCTGGGATCCAAAAAACCCCCAAAGAACTCACCTGGGATCCAAAAAACCCCCAAAGAACTCACCTGGTGTCCATAAAACCCCCAAAGAACTCACCTGGTGTCCATAAACCCCCAAAAAACTCACCTGGTGTCCATAAAACCCCAAAAAAACCCCAAAAAACTCACCTGGTGTCCAAAAAACCCCAAAAAACCCCCCAAGAACTCACCTGGTGTCCAAAAAACCCCCAAAAACTCACCTGGTGTCCAAAAAACCCCAAAAAAACCCCCAAGAACTCACCTGGTGTCCATAAAACCCCCAAAGAGCTCACCTGGTGTCCATAAAACCCCCAAAAAACCCCAAAAAACCCCCAAAGAGCTCACCTGGTTTCCAAAAAAACCCCAAAAAACCCCCAAAGAGCTCACCTGGTGTCCCTAAACCCCAACCCCCCCAGCTCTCACCTGCTGGCGCCCTGTGAGCCTCCACCTGTGGTGAAGCCGCCGTGGCCGCGCTCAGGGCGGATTTGGGCTCCTCGGAGGGATCCCCACAGGTGTCATCGTCCTTCTGCGAGCTCTCCATCCCCTCCCCTTCCTCCTCCTCCTCCTCCTCAGGCTCAGAGTTCTCCTCCTGGGAATTCTCTTCTTCTGAATCTCCCTCTTGGCTCAAACGTCTCTCTGTCGCCAGCCAGGTCAGCTTCTCCATCGTCTCCTTAGAAAAAACAAAATTTAAAATTCACATTTTTTAATTTAATTTGATTTAATATCATTCAGCAGCTTCCTCAGCAGCCAATTCCACAGATCAGCTGAAGGATTCTGCCAAGGAGCACGACTCAAACCCCTCCAAGAGCTGCCTAAAATCAGAAAATTCAATTTCAGCATCTGCAAATTCAGCAAATGAGGCCTGAATTTAAAAGGGGTTCATTAATGATTCCTTAATGATCATCTCAAAGGATTTCTGGAATTTTTGACCTGCAAAGTTTAAATCTATTTGCAATATATTCCCTTAGTCTGGGCTTAAAATGTGCCCAGGAAAAGCTGGGTTTAACCAGCACAATGCCAGTTATCAGCCCACGTTCCCAGTGGGATTTCCAGTGGGATCCTCAGTGGGATTTCCAGTGGGGTTCATTAGTGATTCCTTAATGATCACCTCAGTTCTTAAAGGATTAATGGAATTTTTGCCCTGAAAAGTCATTTTTACTTTTTTTACTTGAAGCACTTCTCAGAGAGCACTGAGAGTTATCAGCCCACGCTCCCAGTGGGATTTCCATGGGATCTCCATGGGATTTCCAGTGGGATTTCCATGGGATCTCCAGTGGGATTCCCAGTGGGATTTCCGTGGGATCCCCAATGGGATTTCCATGGGATTTCCGTGGGATCTCCAGTGGGATTTCCATAGCATTTCCATGGGATTTCCATGGGATCTCCAGTGGGATTTTCATGGGATCCCCAGTGGGATCTCTGTGGGATCCCCACTGAGATTACCATGGGATCCTCAGTGGGATCCCCAGTGGGATTTCCATAGGATCCCCAGTGGGATCCCCAGCGGGATCTCCAGTGGGATTTCCATTGGGATCCCCAGTGGGATTTCCATGGGATCTCCAGTGGGATTTCCATAGGATCCCCAGTGGGATCTCCATGGGATCCCCACTGAGATTTCCATGGGATCCCCAGTGGGATTTCCATGGGATCTCCAGTGGGATCCTCAGTGTGATCCCCAGTGGGATTTCCATGGGATCCCCAATCCCCAGTGGGATTTCCATAGGATCCCCAGTGGGATTTCCATGGGATCCCCAGTGGGATTTCCATGGGATCTCCAGTGGGATTTCCGTGGGATCCCCAGTGGGATTTCCAGTGGGATTTCCATAGGATCCCCAGTGGGATTTCCAGTGGGATTTCCATTGGGATCCACAGTGGGATTTCCAGTGGGATTTTCATTAGGATCCACAGTGGGATCCTCAGTGTGATCCCAGTGGGATTTCCATGGGATCTCCAGTGGGATCTCCAGTGGGATTTCCATGGGATCCCCAGTGTGATCCCCAGTGTGATCCTCAGTGTGATCCCAGTGTGATCCCAGTGTGATCCCAGTGGGATCCCTGACCCCACAGGCTGTTTTAGGACCCCCACATTTGTCCCTTTTTTAAGCCTTTTCCAAGTTTTCTCTTTACCTGCAGTTCTGGCACTGACAGAATCGACTCCTCTGAGGCCGATGACATCTCCTCATCCTCATCTTGTGTCAAATCATCAAAATCATCCTCCTCCTCTTCCTCCTGGCCCTCCCTGTCCCCCGCAGCCTCGGGGCCGGCCGGGGTGCCCACGGACTGCCCGTCGATGCTGGGGGATCCCTCCGGCCTCCCCGGGGGGCTGCTCAACTCTGCCTCCCTCTCAGCCGGCCCAGGGGGGTTCTTTGGGGAGTCCCCGGTGCCCGGGGGCCCTGCAGCCCCCCCAGGCTCCCCCTGGGCAGGGGAGGGCAGAGCCTGCCCTTCCTCCTCTCCCCTCTCCTGGCTGTGCTCCTTCTTGGGCTCCTCCCCGCAGGAACACGCCGCCTCCATGTTCAGCTCCTGGCCCAGGCCCAGCATGAACTCCTCCTTCCCTTCAGCACATGGCAGATCCCTTTTCTGGGCCGGCTTGGCTTCTTTGGGAGCCTCACTTAAATCTTCAGTCTTGATTTCCACCGAGGCATCAGCATCTTCTAAGTGAGGCAAAAGCTCCACCACTGGCAGGGGCTCTGCTGTGCTCCCATCTCCCTCTGCCACTGCCCAGCTGCAGCAGTCCCCCTTGATCCCCTTGTCCTTCATGTCCTTTGTGCCACCCTCCTCCTTTGGGGACAAGGTGGAGCAGGGCACAAAGAGGTCCGGGGGCTCCACCTTGGGCTCCACTGCAGGAAAAGCGCCTGGAGCGGGGAGCAGGGTCAGCTTCTCCTCCCCTTCCCCGCCAGCAGGAGCAGACAGACCCACAGGGCTGGGAGAGACGATCAGGGACGGGATGGAAGAGGTGACCAGAGGCTGGCTGAGGGGGCAGGGGAAGGAGGAGGGATTCACCAGCAGGGTGGTGACGGGGATGGCCTGGGCGCCACGGCCCACGGCCGGGCCCAGGGGCTGGATCACGTTGCAGCCATTGGCGATGTTCAGCACCTTCACCGTGGTGGCAGGCACGGTCAGGATGACGGGGGAGGGCTGGATCAGAGGGGAAGCTTTGAGCAGGGGGGCAGCCCTGCTCCCCTTTCTCCTCTGGCAGCCCTTGCGCGCGCACGGCTTGCGCGCCCGCGTCCCGCCCGGGGCCGGCGGCGCCGCCTTGGGCTGCAGAGCCGCCGCCTCCGAGGCCACCAGAGCTGGGGCTACAGCAGCTGGGAAGGCTTGTCTGCAGCTGGGCTGGCCAGCGCTGAGAACATTCTGGAACTCCAAGGCGTCCCCAGCTCCCAGCACTGCCGGAACTTTGAGGGGCGGCGGCGCCGGCTGGATGGGGCGGGGGACGCGGCCCCGGACCCTGCCGGGGGCGGCCTCCGCCTGGGCCAGCTTCTGGCTCTTCTGCACGCTCAGGGGGCTGGAGCTGGGCTGCAGGCAGGGGCTGGGCCGGATCAGGACGGGTTTCAGAGCTGCAGACCTCTGCCTCCGCCAGGGCCTCCTGGAGAAGCGGTTGCCCAGAGGTTTGAGGGTGAGCACGAGCCCCTTGGGCATCAGCAGAGGGTATTTGTCATCGCCCTCCCTGCCTGGAGCTTCCTTCTCTGGCCCCACAAGGGCAGGTTCTCCCTCAGGTGAAGCTGGTGTGTCCTTGGCATCCTCTGCCAGCTGCTTCAGCTCTGCCTGGATGGAGGGCAAGCTTGCCTGAAAGGAAAAAGAATTCATTGATTCATTGATTTATTCATTGATTCATTCATTGATTCACTCATTCATTGATTCATTAATTAATTGATTGATTGATTCATTGACTGATTGATTCATTCATTGATTCACTCATTCATTGATTAATTCATTAATTCATTGATTGATTGATTCATTGACTGATTGATTGATTCATTCATTGACTGATTGATTGATTGATTCATTCATTCACTGATTCATCGATTCACTCATTCATTCATCCATTCATTCATTCATTCATCCATTCATCCATTCATTCATTCATTCATCCATTCATCCATTCATTCATTCATTCATTCATTCATTCATTCATTATTTATTTCTGTATTCCCACCCTCACCCATCAAGAGAGCTTCCTCCACCTGCTTCTACAACAGGTTTTATTTCCTTTATACTTTAATAGCACTTTAAATTCATGAGTTGCACTGCAAACCTTCAGGAGACTCTGAGATGCTGGGAGAAAACAAAGGTTTTTTTGGTTTATAAAGGTTGTGTTAGTAAACACAAGATTTTGTGGGAAGGAAGTTGACTGTGTAAGAGAAATGGATTTTATGGCATTTGAGTCCAGTTGTTCCCTTGGGCACAGGCTCCCTGCCTGCCTGACTCACAGGAATGGCCTCTGGGCCTCCAAGAAAAATCCACAGAAAAAGGAGATCCACAAGGAAAAAATCCAGGAGGGGAAAAAAACCACAAAGGGAAAAAATCCACGAAGGGGGAAACCCACAAGGAAAAAAATCAAGAAGGGGAAAAAATCAAGAAGGGGAAAAAAATAAGAAGGAAAATCAAGAAGGGGAAAAAATCAAGAAGGAAAATCAAGAAGGGGAAAAAATCCACGAGGGAAAAATCAAGAAGGGGAAAAAATCCAGGAGGGGAAAAAATCCAGGAGGGGAAAAAATCCAGGAGGGGAAAAAAAATCCAGGAGGGGGAAAAAAATCCAGGAGGGGGAAAAAAATCCAGGAGGGGGAAAAAAATCCAGGAGGGGGAAAAAAATCCAGGAGGGGGAAAAAAATCCAGGAGGGGGAAAAAAATCCAGGAGGGGGAAAAAAATCCAGGAGGGGGAAAACCCACAAGGAAAAAATCAAGAAGGGGAAAAAATCAAGAAGGGAGAAAATCAAGAAGGGGAAAAAACCCACGAGAGGAAAAAAAATCCAGGAGGGGAAAAAAATCCACGAGGGGAAAATCCACAAGGGGAAAAATCCAGGAGGGGAAAAAAAAATCCATGACGGGAAAAAAATCCACCAGGGGAAAAAAAACCAGGAGGGGAAAAATCCACAAGGGAAAAACCCTACAAGGCGAAAAAATCCATGAGGGGAAAAAATCCACGAAGGGAAAAAATCCACGAAGGGAAAAAATCCACGAGGGGAAAACCCACAAGGAAAAAAATCAAGAAGGGGGAAAATCAAGAAGGGGAAAAAATCCACGAGGGAAAAATCAACAAGGGGAAAAAATCCAGGAGGGGAAAAAATCCACGATGGGGAAAACCCACATGGGGAAAAAATCCACAAGGGGAAAACCCTACAAGGGGAAAAAATCCAGGAGGGGAAAAAATCCAGGAGGGGGAAAAAAATCCAGGAGGGGGAAAAAAATCCAGGAGGGGGAAAAAAATCCAGGAGGGGGAAAAAAATCCAGGAGGGGGAAAAAAATCCAGGAGGGGGAAAAAAATCCAGGAGGGGGAAAAAAATCCAGGAGGGGGAAAAAAATCCAGGAGGGGGAAAAAAATCCAGGAGGGGGAAAAATCCACAAGGGGAAAAAATCCACAAGAAAAAATCCACGAGGGGAAAAAATCCACGAGGGGAAAAAATCCACGAGTGGAAAAACCCACGAGGGGAAAAAACCCACGACGGGAAAAAACCCATGAGGGTAAAACCCACAAGGAAAATGCACACCACACCAAACAAAGCCCCAACCTGCCCCACAGCAGCTCCTGGGCTGAGCACAGAGCAGGGATCACCTTCAGCCAGAAGGGCAGGCGCTGCTCCTCCCGCTCCAGCGGCGCCTTCCACTCCTGCGGCTCCAGCTCCTCACAGCAGCGCAGCAGCACCGGCAGCTGCTTGGTCTTCTTGTAGTACTGTGGGACAGAGCCAGGGCAGCAGGGACAACAGAACAATTCCTGAGCCAGAGCCAGGGCCAGCAGGGACAACAGAACAATTCCTGAGCCAGGATTCAGCCCAGCGAGATCAAACATCAACAGCAGGAGCTGGCTGCCATCCTGCTGCGCCCACAGGCAGCTGGGCAGGGGCTCTTTGCTTGGGTCTGGTTTGGTTTGACCTGGTTTGGTTTGGTTGGATCTGGTTTGGTTGGATCTGATCTGGTTTGGTTGGATCTGGTTTGGTTTGGCCTGGTTTGGTCTGGTCTGGTTTGGTTTGGCCTGGTCTGGTTTGGTCTGGTTGGATCTGGTCTGGTTTGGTTGGATCTGGTTTGGTTGGATCTGGTTTGGTTGGATCTGCTCTGGTTTGGTTGGATCTGGTCTGGTTTGGTTTGACCTGGTTTGGTTGGATCTGGTCTGGTTGGATCTGGTTTGGCTGGATCTGGTTTGGTTTGGTTGGATCTGGTTTGGTTTGACCTGGTTTGGTTGGGTCTGGTTTGGTTTGGTTGGATCTGGTCTGGTTTGGTTGGATCTGGTCTGGTTTGACCTGGTTTGGTTTGGTCTGGTTTGGTTGGATCTGATCTGGTTGGATCTGATCTGGTTTGGTTTGGCCTGGTTTGGATTGGTCTGGCCTGGTTTGGTCTGGCCTGGTTTGGTTGGATCTGGTCTGGTTGGATCTGGTTTGGTTTGGCCTGGTCTGGTTTGGTTGGATCTGATCTGGTTTGGTTTGGTTGGTCTGGTTTGTTTGGGTCAGATAAATCCAGTTGTTTTCTCTGGTTTTGTTTCATGCAGCTGTTGTTGGATCTGGTTTTGTTGGATCTGGTTTTGTTCCCAGCAGTTTACAGGACAGGATCACTGCCCACATTTAAAAATTTGTTTCAATTTTGCCACTCAAAACCTCACCTGGATGAATTTTTAATCAGGATTACTGAGTTTTACCAGGATTATCTGAGCTCTAAAGAGTCAAACCAGTATCCAAACACCTCCCAAGTCCAGTGGCTGAGGGAAATCAAAGGTTAAATCCTCACAAGGGTGACATTGGATTTCAAATGAGAGGCCACTCAATTTTGTTTCAATTTTGCTACTCAAAACCTCACCTGGATGAATTTTTAATCAGAATTTCTGACTTTTACCAGCCCTATCTGAGCTCCAAAGACTCAAACCAGTATCCAAACACCTCACAAGCCCAGATTGAGCCTTTTATTTCCCAGGCTGAAGGAAATCAAAGGTCAAACCCTCCCTGCCAGCACAGGGGTGACATTTTTGGAATATTTGAAAGGAGAGGAGGACAGAGCAGCAGAGCCCTGCTGGGAGGAGGCAGGGGTGCCCTTACCCTGATGATGTTGTCAGGGGCTCTGTTCATGGTCAGGTTCTTGATCCTCACTGTCAGCTGCTGGGCAGTCTTGGTGGGCAGCAGATATTTGCTGATCAGGGGTTTGGGGAAATCCGTCCCCTCGAAATGTTTCAGCCCTAAAGCCAACAGGCTGGAGAGGGAAAGAGGGAAGGGAGATGAGATTGAAATTCCCCTTTTTGCACCAATTTTGTACAGAAATGGCAGCACCTACTTGTCCTCTGCCTTGGTGAAGACGATCTTGTCTCGGGGAGGGTTTGCCCTCAGGGAGCAGATGGGCAGCAGCTCTGGGTACATAAAAACCTTCCTGGTTGCCAGAATCCAGGCCACTTGCTTTGGCAAACAGGAGAATTCATTTCCTGTGGAAAGAACTGTTGTAGTGTGTTGCAATCTCCTGTTTTAGACTTCCCAGTCCTTTCCCAGGTAGCAAGAGCTTCTCTGTTTTCCTCCCCCTTTCTCTTCCTAAGTGATGTCCATCAAGTTTAACATCCCAGCAAGGGCGTCGTGTGATTGGCAGAAGCTCCAAAGATTCCTCTCAGCCCTGGGCCATTGGCCTGTCTAAGTGTCATTGTCCCCTGAGACTCGCCCTCTCCCACCTGGTTGGTAGCTCACCTATCCTCTCCCCCCACCCCCTGGGCTTAAAAGGACCTGGGACCATGGACCTGGGCTTAAAAGGAGCTGGAGACCATGGACCTGGGCTTAAAAGGACCTGGAGAACATGGACCTGGGCTTAAAAGGACCTGGAGAACATGGACCTGGGCTTAAAAGGACCTGGGACCATGGACCTGGGCTTAAAAGGACCTGGGACCATGGACCTGGGCTTAAAAGGACCTAGAGACCATGGACCTGGGCTTAAAAGGACCTGGAGAACATGGACCTGGGCTTGAAAGGACCTGGGACCATGGACCTGGGCTTAAAAGGAGCTGGAGACCATGGACCTGGGCTTAAAAGGACCTGGGACAATGGACCTGGGCTTAAAAGGACCTGGGACCATGGACCTGGGCTTAAAAGGAGCTGGAGACCATGGACCTGGGCTTAAAAGGACCTGGGACCATGGACCTGGGCTTAAAAGGACCTGGGACCATGTGGCCTGGATTCTACTGTAGCTGTTACCAAGATTCAGAGATCTGAGACCCTGGAATAAAGCTCTGGATTAAACCCTGTGGTAGAATCCTCTCCTTTCTTCTTCACCTAGCCTAAGGACTTTTACCAGAGGTAAACCTGAGTTCTTACCAGCCTGGACTTGTTCTCAGTGTCTAGCTGCTACATCCAGCTAGCCAGGGGGATCTCTGTGGTGAAATATTATTCCAATATTTGGCGCCCAACGTGGGGCTCGAACCCACGACCCTGGGATTGAGAGTCCCATGCTCTACCGACTGATATCGGAATAATATTCCAATAAAGAGCAGACAGAATTGTGTGTGGATGGATGTTTCTCACAGCTCTTTTACTGCTCCTGTCACTGCTTTCAGTGCAAAAAAGAATTTCCTTCTTGTTTCCAGAATCTGCAGATTTCCTCCTTTTTTCCCTTTTAAGTTTATCAGCAAAAGGTGAAATTCTTTTCTCCTCCCATCTTTTCTTTTGCTCTGTGAGCAAGGCAAAGACCAAGTGGCCACTCTGAGCCAAGAAACACTTTAATTATATTTTAATTAAGAAATAATTAGCTTCTGATTGTGATGGTGTGAGTGACAACAGCTGGATTGTCTCACTCTTTATATGAGACTGAAAATGGAATTAAAGTTCTTTAAAACACCTCTGAATTGCCCAAAATCTGGGCACAATCCACCCTGTGGGAAATGGATTTGTAGGAAATTGGTGTAGCAAACACTTTAAATATAATTGCAATTAAGAAATAATTAACTTCTGACTGTGATGGTGTGAGTAACAACACCTGGTTTGTCCCACCCTTCCCAGGAGACTGAAAATGGAATTATAAAACACCTGTCAGTTGCCCAAATCTGAGTCAGAAAAGGGCACAATCCACCCTGTGGGAAATGGATTTGTAGGAAATTGGTGTGGAGGCCAAGAAACACTTTAAATACATTGAAATTAAGAAATAATTAACTTCTGATTGTGATGGTGTGAGTTACAACACCTGCACTGTCCCACCCTTCCCAGGATGCTGAAAATGGAATAAAACACCTCTGAACTGCCCCAAATCTGGGCACAATCCACCCTGTGGGAAATGGACTTGTAGGAAATTGGTGTGGCAAACACTTGAAATATTTTGTAATTAAGAAATAATTAACTTCCTATTGTGCTGCTGTGAGTGACAGCACCTGCACCGTCCCACCCTTCCCAGGATGGTGAAAACGGAATAAAACCCCCAAATCTGGGTCAGAAAAAGGCACAATCCACCCTGTGGGAGATGGCTTTGTAGGAAATTGGTGTGGAGGCCAAGGAACACTTTAAATACATTGTAATTAAGAAATAATTAACTTCTGACTGTGCTGCTGTGAGTGACAACACCTGCACCGTCCCACCCTTCCCAGGAGGCTGAATTTGGATGAAAACCCCCCAAATCTGGCCCAGACCACCCCCCTGCCCCCCTCACCGCTCTTGGCCGCCTTCCTGGGGCTGCTCTCGGCGGGGATGCGGGCGTGGAAGTCCTGCAGCAGCCGCAGGGCCCCGGGCAGGTTGCAGGGCTGGAAGTGGCTCTGGAAGCGCGGGCTCTGCGGCGCCTGGCGCAGCCGCGAGTTACGGGCGAAGCTGCACAGCTCGCTCTGCGGGACGGACACACGGACAGGGGAAAGGACAGACAGACTGTGAGTGATCAACTGTCAGAGGGGTGTAAACTGAAATGTACAGTCAGACTGTGAGTGATCAACTGTCAGAGGGGTGTAAACTGAAATGTACAGTCAGACTGTGAGTGATCAATGATCGGAGGGGTGCAAACTGAAATGTACAGTCACAGCTCGCTCTGCGGGGCACAGACACACGGACAGGGGAAAGGACAGACAGACTGTGAGTGATCAAATGGCTGTAAACTGAAATGTACAGTCACAGCTCGCTCTGCGGGACGGACACACGGACAGGGGAAAGGACAGACAGACTGTGAGTGATCAATGATCAAATGGGTGTAAACTGAAACGTACAATCACAGCTCGCTCTGTGGGGCAGACACACGGACAGCGGGAAAGGACAGACAGACTGTGAGTGATCAACTGTCAGAGGGGTGTAAACTGAAATGCACAGTCAGACTGTGAGTGATCAATGATCGGAGGGGTGTAAACTGAAATGTACAGTCACAGCTCGCTCTGCGGGACAGACACACGGACAGGGGGAAAGGACAGACAGACTGTGAGTGATCAATGATCAAATGGGTGTAAACTGAAATGTACAGTCAGAGCTCGCTCTGCGGGACGGACACACGGACAGGGGAAAGGACAGACAGTGAGTGATCAACTGTCAGAGGGGTGTAAATGGAAATGTACAGTCAGATTGTAAATGATCAACTGTCAGAGGGGTGTAAATGGAAATGTACAGTCACAGCTCGCTCTGCGGGACAGACACACAGACAGCAGGAAAGGACAGACAGACTGTGAGTGATCAACTGTCAGAGGGGTGTAAATGGAAATGTACAGTCAGATTGTAAATGATCAACTATCAGAGGGGTGTAAACTGAAATGTACAGTCAGACTGTGAGTGATCAATGATCGGAGGGGTGTAAACTGAAATGTACAGTCACAGCTTGCTCTGCGGGACGGACACACGGACAGGGGGAAAGGACAGACAGACTGTGAGTGATCAATGATCAGAGGGGTGTAAACTGAAATGTACAGTCAGATTGTGAATTATCAACTGTCAGAGGGGTGTAAATGGAAATGTACAGTCACAGCTCGCTCTGCGGGACAGACACACGGACAGAGGGCAAGGACAGACAGACTGTGAGTGATCAACTGTCAAAGGGGTGTAAACTGAAATGTACAGTCAGATTGTAAGTGATCAATGATCGGAGGGGTGTAAACTGAAATGTACAGTCACAGCTCGCTCTGCGGGACGGACACACGGACAGCGGGAAGGGACAGACAGACTGTGAGTGATCAACTGTCAGAGGGGTGTAAACGGAAATGTACAGTCAGACTGTGAGTGATCAATGATCGGAGGGGTGTAAACTGAAATGTACAGTCACAGCTCGCTCTGCGGGACGGACACATGGACAGGGGAAAGGACAGACAGACTGTGAGTGATCAACTGTCAGAGGGGTGTAAACTGAAATGTACAGTCAGATTGTAAATTAAAAATGATCAAATGGGTGTAAACTGAAATGTACAGTCAGATTGTAAATGATCAGCTGTCAGAGGGGTGTAAATGGAAATGTACAGTCACAGCTCGCTCTGCGGGACAGACACACGGACGGTGGGCAAGGACAGACAGACTGTGAGTTATCAAATGGGTGCAGACTGAAATGTACAGTCACAGCTCGCTCTGCGGGACAGACACATGGACAGCGGGCAAGGACAGACAGACTGTGAGTGATCAATGATCAAATGGGTGCAAACTGAAATGTACATGAGTAATTATAAATAAATGAATCTTTCTAATGAATAAATGATAAATTACAGAAAGTTCCTGAGTTTGCCCAGGAATAATTTGAATTTCTGCATATTTTGGGTTTTCCTCACCAGGAACATCTGGGTGGTGGCGGCCTCCGAGCTCAGGGCGGGGTTGGAACTGGCCAGGAGATGGATCTGGGTCAGGAGCTGAACGTGCTGGGGAGAAAAACGGGAAAAATTGGGAAAATTGGGGAGAAAACCGGGAAACTGGGGAAATTGGGGAGAAACCGGGAAATTGGGAAAATTGGGGAGAAATCCGGGAAATTGGGGAGAAAACCGGGAAATTGGGAAAACTAGGGAGAAACCGGGAAATTGGGAAAATTGGGGAGAAAACCGGGAAAAATTGGGAAAACTGGGGAGAAATCCGGGAAATTGGGAAAATTGGGGAGAAAACCGGGAAAAATTGGGGTTTTGGGGAATAAAATCAGGAAAATTGGGGTTTTTAATCAGGAAAATTGGGGTTTTTGGGGAATAAAACTGGGAAAATTGGGGTTTTTGGGGAATAAAATCGGAAAAAAATCAGAAAAATTGGGGGTTTTGAGGAATAAAATCAGAAAAATTGGGGTTTTTGGGGAACAAAATCAGGAAAATTGGGGTTTTTGAGGAATAAAATCAGAAAAATTGGGGTTTTTGAGGAACAAAATCAGAAGAAAATCAGAAAAATTGGGGTTTTTGAGGAACAAAATTGGGAAAATTGGGGTTTTCGAGGAATAAAATCAGGAAAATTGGGGGTTTTGGGGAATAAAATCAGGAAAATTGGGGTTTTTGAGGAAAAAAATTAGAAAAAAAATCAGAAAAATTGGGGTTTTTGGGGAAGAAAATTGGGAAAATCGGGGCTTTTGAGGAACAAAATCAGGAAAATTTGGGTTTTAATCAATTTATCACAAATCCAAGGAAGTGGAAAGCACAGAGATATCTCCTCTGACTGCAAAAAAATCTTAAAAGCAATTAAAAAACGGAGGGGAAATTTTAATATCCGCTGGCAGGAAGTTTATCAGAGAGTTTTGAAGACATTAAAGGTTTTTGGGCAGTTTCACAGTTTTTGTGCCAAATCCTCATCGTGACCAGCCCAGAAATTCATATTTTTATACAAAAACCCAGAATTATTTCATTAATTTAATTTAAAATGATTTAATCTCTCCCAATTCCCATTCTCGAATCCCTCCCCAGGGACAGCAGGAGGGGAAAAAAATGTAAAAATTCAATTTAGATGGAGAATGTGATTTTTAAAAAGGGAGGAAATGGTGCAAAAAGGGATTTTTAGGGAATAAATCATCACCACCTGCTGCATCTGCTGCTGCAGCCGCCTCCTCTGGGCATTGTCCAGCACCAGGCTGGGCTGGGCTCTGCCCCCCTGAAATTTGGATTTTTCAGCCTCCTGGGGAGCTCTGAGCGAGGATTTTTTCATCCTCAGCTGCTCCAGTTGTTCCTTCACCGTCTGGTGCTGCTTGTTGAGCAAATTGGCCAGGGGCTCCTCAAACCTGAGGGGAAAATTGGAGTGTGGAGGGAATTTAATCAATAAATGGATATTAATGGAATCAATAAATGTAAATCAGTGTAATCAATAAATGTAAACCAGTGTAATTAATAAATGTAAATAAGTGTAATCAATAAATGAAATCAATAAATGTAAATCAGTGCAATCAATAAATGTAAATCAGTGTAATCAATAAATGTAAATAGGTGTAACCAATAAATGTAATCAATAAATGTAAATCAATGGAATCAATAAATGTAATCAATAAATGTAATCAATAAATGTACTTAAATGTAATCAATAAATGTAATCAATAAATGGACATAAATGCAATGAATATTGTAAATAAATGCAATAAATAATGTACATAAATGTAATCAATAAATGCAATCAATAATGTAAATAAATGCAATAAATAATGTACATAAATGTGATCAATAAATGCAAAAATATGTAATCAATAAATGTAATCAATAAATGTAATCAATAAATGTAATCAATAATGTAAATAAATGCAATAACTAATGTAAATAAATGTAATCAATAAATGTAAATAAGTGTAATCAATAAATGTACATAAATGTAATCAATAAATGTAAATAAATGGAATTAATAAATGTAATCAATAAATGGACACAAATGTAATCAATAGATGGACATCAATGCAATGAATAATGTAAATAAATGCAATAAATAATGGACATCAATGTAAGCAATAAGCATAGTCAATAATGTAAATAAATGCAATCAATACTGGACATAAATGTAATCAATAAATGCAATCAATAATGTAAATAAGTGTAATAAATAAATGTAAAATGCAATCAATAAATGTAATCAATACTGTAAATAAATGCAATAAATAATGTAAATAAATGTAATCAATAAATGGACATAAATTTAATCAATAAAATGCATTAATAAATAGCCATAAATAAATTATTAAACAGCCATAAATCAATAAAATAATTAAATAGCCATAAATCAATAAATTAATAAATATCCATAAATAAATAAATAAAATTTTAAAATAGCCATAAATAAATACAATAAATTACTAAATAGCCATAAATCAATAAAATAAATTAATAAAATATCCATGAATAAATACAATAAATTATTAAATAGCTATAAATCAATAAAATAAATTAACAAAACATCCGTGAATAAATAAAATAAATTAATAAATAGCTATAAATCAATAAAATAAATTAATAAAATATCCATGAATAAATAAAATAAATTCATAAATAGCCATAAATCAATAAAATAAATTCATAAAATATCCGTGAATAAATACAATAAATTCATAAATAGCCATAAATCGATCCAGCAAATAGAGACTTTTGCCTTAAAGAATTCTGTACACAGATAAAACCCGGGAAGGAACACTAGCAGAAGGAAAATGAAATTTGAATTATTTCTGAAGGCCAAACAAACACAGAGGGAGCGGAGGGTGCGGGATCGGCGTTTGTGGCTGGGGCGGAGCTGCGGCCCCCGGGCACGGCTGAGCCGGGGAGCCCCGAGCGCCCAGCGCTGCTGTGGCTCCTGTCCCAAACAGAGCCGGGGGCTGGAGCGGCCCTGCCCCGGAATGAGGAGCGACGGATGGACACAGACAGACAGACAGACACAGCTCCTGTCCCAAACAGAGCTGGGGGGCTGGAGCGGCCCTGCCCCGGAATGAGGAGCGACAGACAGACAGACAGACAGACAGACAGACAGACACACAGACAGACAGACCGACAGACAGACAGACACACACAGTTCCTGTCCCAAACAGAGCCGGGGGGCTGGAGCGGCCCTGCCCCGGAATGAGGAGCAACAGACGGACAGACAGACAGACACACAGACAGACAGACACACACCCCACAGCTCCTACCCTGCCCCGGAACCAGGAGCGGCGCCCGCAGACAGACAGACAGACAGACAGACACACACACACATACACATACACAGACAGACAGACAGACACCCCCACACCCCACAGCTCCTGCTCTGCCCCGGAACCAGGAGCGGCACACACAGACAGACAGACAGACACACACACACATACACAGACAGACAGACACACCCACACACCCACAGACACATACACAGACAGACAGACACACACACAGACAGACAGACACACACCCCACAGCTCCTGCTCTGCCCCGGAACCAGGAGCGGCGCCCACAGACAGACACACACACACATACACATACACAGACAGACAGACAGACACACCCACACACCCACAGACACATACACAGACAGACAGACAGACAGACACACACACACAGCTCCCGCCCTGCCCGGAACCAGGAGCGGCACCCACAGACAGACAGACAGACAGACACACAGAGACAGACAGACAGACACACACACACACACACACAGACACACAGACACCCACAGACACACACCCACAGCTCCTGCTCTGCCCCGGAACCAGGAGCGGCGCCCACAGACAGACAGACAGACACAGACAGACAGACAGACAGACACAGACGCCCGCCCACCCCGCGGTTGCCGGGGATGCAGGGGGATCCTGACCTGAGAGAATCCCAGAGCACGGCTCGGTTTGGGTGGGAACAGACCCAGAAACTCCCCAGGGCCAGGGCAGGGACCCGGCCAGCGCCCCGGGGTGCTCCCCACCGGCCCCGGGCACTGCCAGGACTGCCAGGACACCTTCCAGCACCCCAGCCCTGCCCAGCCTGGCTCTGGGCACTGCCACAGCTGCTCTGGGAAATCCATTTTCATGGATTTAATCCCAAACATTTGGGATTGGGGAGCTCAGGAGTTTCAGCTCCTCACCCCCCAGTTTAGGTGCAAAGGGGATTTTTGGGCGATGTTCTCATGGAACCAGGGAATGGTTTGGGTTAAAATAGACCCAAAAACTCACCCAGTCCCATGGCAGGGACATTTTCCAGCATCCCAGGGTGCTCCCAACTGGCCCTGGACACTTCTAGGACGCCTTCCACCATCACAGCCCTGTCCAACCTGGTCTTGGACCCTTCTAGAAGCAGCCACAGCTGCTCTGGGAAATCCATTTTAATGTATTTAATCCCAAATGTCCAAAGATTTGGGAGCTCAGGAGTTTCAGCTCCTCACCCCCCCAGTTTAGGTGCAAAGGGGATTTTTGGGCAATGGAATGGTTTGGGGTTGAAATTGACCCAAAAACTCACCCAGTGCCAAGAGCAGGGACATTTTTCACCATCCCAGCCCTGCCCAGCCTGGCCCTGGGCACTGCCAGGGGCAGCCACAGCTGCTCTGGGAAATGTTTGCATGGATTTAATCCCAAATATTCATCCTTAGCTCAGGAGTTTCAGCTCCTCACCCCCCCCAGTTTAGGTGCAAAGGGGATTTTTGGGTGATGTTCTCATGGAACCAGGAATGGTTTGGGTTGAAATAGACCCAAAAACTCACCCAGTGCCAGGGCAGGGACCTTCCACCATCCCAGCCCTGTCCAACCTGGCCCGGGGCACTGCCAGGGGCAGCCACAGCTGCTCTGGGAAATGTTTTCCTGTCTTTAATTTCAAGCATCCATCCTTAGCTCAGGAGTTTCAGCCCCTCACCCCCCAGTTTAGGTGCAAAGGGGATTTTTGGGATAGGGAATTCTCCTGAGCAGTGAATGAACCATGAATTACAAGCAGTAAAGTCAACAGTGGCAAGCAGAAGGAAAAGAATCACTTGAATTTTCCAATCCCACAAACAAAAACAGCTCAGAGCCTCCAGAAGAGCAGCCTGAGCTGCCAGGCCAGGTTCTCTCTCTGGGGGTACCAGAGGCTTTTCCTCAGAGGAATTCAGGACACAAACAAAGCTCCTACCTGAGCGCCTGGGGGGTGTTAAAATTCGGCCTGGACTCTGTGACAGCATCCCCATCCTCTGGCCTTTCGTCCTTCATGCTGGAGAAGCCCATCTCACCCTGGAACTGGCAGCACACAGCAGTCAGGAGGAGAGAGATCAAGGAAGGAATTGAACTTTTAATTAAGGTGGTGATGATCTGCTCGGCACAGAGCTTCACTCCAGGAAATCCCTACAAATCTTCATTTTAGGAAATTCCTACAGACACTTCAGGAAATCCCTGCAGAGCTTCAATCCTGGAAATCCCTGTAAATCTTCATTTCAGGAAATACCTACAGACACTTCAGGAAATCCCTGTAAATCTTCATTTTGGGAAATCCCTGCAGAGCTTCATTCCTGGAAATCCCTGGAGACCCTCAGGAAATCCCTGTAAATCTTCATTTTAGGAAATCCCTACAGACCCTCAGGAAATCCCTACAGAGCTTCACTCCAGGAAATCCCTACAAATATTCACTTCAGGAAATCCCTACAGACACTTCAGGAAATCCCTGCAGAGCTTCCCTTCAGGAAATCCCTGTAAATCTTCATTTCAGGAAATCCCTGCAGAGCTTCACTCCTGGAAATCCCTGTAAATCTTCATTTTAGGAAATCCCTGCAGAGCTTCCCTTCAGGAAATCCCTGTAAATCTTCCCTTCAGGAAATCCCTGCAGAGCTTCACTCCAGGAAATCCCTACAAATCTTCACTCCAGGAAATCCCTACAAATCTTCACTCCAGGAAATCCCTACAGACCCTTCAGGAAATCCCTGCAGAGCTTCACTCCAGGAAATCCCTGTAAATCTTCCCTTCAGGAAATCCCTGCAGAACTTCACTCCAGGAAATCCCTATGGACACTTCAAGAAATCCCTGGAGATCTTCAAGAAATCCCTGCACATCACAGAGCTTCACTCCTGGAAATCCCAACAGACCCTCAGGAAATCCCTACAAATCTTCATTTTAGGAAATCCCTACAGACACTTCAGGAAATCCCTGCACATCACAGAGCTTCACTCCAGGAAATCCCTGGAGATCTTCCCTTCAAGAAATCCCTACAAATTCTCACTTCACAGAGCCTCACCTGAGGAAATCCCTGCAGAGCTTTATTTCACAGACCTTCACACCAGGAAATTCCTACAGACACTTCAGGAAATCCCTGCAGAGCTTCACTCCTGGAAATCCCAACAGACCCTCAGGAAATCCCTACAAATCTTAATTTCAGGAAATCCCTACAGACACTTCAGGAAATCCCTACAAATCTTCACTCCTGGAAATCCCAACAGACACTTCAGGAAATTCCTACAGATCTTCACTTTTGGAAATCCCTACAAATCTTCCCTTCAGGAAATCCCTACAAATCTTCATTTCACAGACCCTCACTTGAGGAAATCCCTGCAGACCATCAGGAAATCCCTACAGATCTTCCCTTTAGGAAATCCCTATAAATCTTCACTCCAGGAAATCCCTGCAGATCTTCACTTCACAGATCCTCCTTTCAGGAAATCCCTACAAATCTTCACTCCAGGAAATCCCTACAAATCTTCCCTTTGGGAAATCCCTGCACACACTCCAGGAAATCCCTGCAGAGCCTCAGGAAATCCCTACAAATTTTCATTCCAAGAAATCCCTGCAGACACTTCAGGAAATTCCTACAGATCTTCACTTTTGGAAATCCCTATAAATTTTCCCTTCAGGAAATCCCTATAAATCTTCACTCCAGGAAATCCCTACAGATCTTCACTCCAGATCTTTTAACCTGGAGATCTTTTAACCTGGAGATCTTTTAACCTGGAGATCTTTTAACCAGATCTTTTAACCTGGAGATCTTTTAACCTGGAGATCTTTTAACCTGGAGATCTTTTAATCCAGATCTTTTACCCAGATCTTTTAACCTGGAGATCTTTTACCCAGATCTTTTAATCCAGATCTTTTAACCAGATCTTTTAATCCAAATCTTTTAACCTGGAGATCTTTTAACCTGGAGATCTTTTAATCCAGATCTTTTATCCAGATCTTTTAACCTGGAGATTTTTTAATCCAGATCTTTTAATCCAGATGTTTTAACCTGGAGATCTTCCCTTCAGGAAATCCCTGGAGATGTTCCTTCCATGAAATCCTCTCAGATCCTCCCCTCCCAAAGCCCAAGAGGCCCCAGCAGTGGCAGAGCCCTGGCACAGACCCAGCACTGAGCCCCCTCCCAGTGCCACCTCCCAGTGCCACCTCCCAGTGCCACTTTGTCACTCACTGTCTCAAACAGCTCCTCCATCAGCTCATTCACCTCCTTTTCTGCAAACAGAAAGAAAAAGGATTGTCAAGATGCCTTTTCCAAGAAACACTCGGCAATCCTGTCAGCAAATCAGCTCAGTTCATTTCTCTCACAAAGGGAAATCCTCCTCCTAAAAACAGAGGGCCAAAAAAAGAAAATTCCTTTTTTAATGCTAGGCCCAAAAAAAAAACCCCAAAAAAATGAGCTGAGATTGTCTGGATTCTAAAATATCACACTAAATTTCATCATGCAAATGAGTTTCTAAGTTATGTAAAGCTGCAGTAAGACCTAAAGCAAGTGTGGCTTTTTGCAAAGTCTGTGAGGACTTCAAAATCTAATTAAATTCAATCACAAGGCATGCACTCCAGCCTGAAGCTTTCAGAATGTATCATCACCTAATTTCAGGTTTTACTGGCACCTAAATATTTTTCTTCAGGCTGTGCAGCACAGCAGCTCAGCCCAGATCTTTGCAGAGAGCCAAAAGCTGATCAAACCAATGTGCAGATCTTTAAAATAAAAAAAAAAAAAAAAAAAATAAAAAAAAAAAAAAAAAAAAAAAAAAAAAATAGAATAAAATAAAATAAAATAAAATAAAATAAAATAAAATAAAATAAATCCTTGCTACAAAACACTTCCCAAACAGACAGGAGGGGGAATTGCTGGGGAACTCACTGGTGATTCTCACAGCACGGTCATTCCTGAAATCCTCTGTGTCTGGCTCATCCAGGTCTTCCAGGAAATTGTACTCAGGGTCATCATCATCATCAGCTTCATCTGCAAAGGATTTTTGATCAGGTTTTGTCACCAGCAGCTGCTCTGTGCTCATTTCACCAAGAATTAACTGGAATTAACTGGAATTACTGGATTTATGGGAGGAATATCAAACCCATCCTCCTTTCACACTGAGCTGCCCCCATCCCCATCCTGCAGAGCTGCCCTGGGTCTCTGGGATCTGAGTTTTATTAAATTTAGGAAGAGTGCAGCAGTGTCATTTCAGTTTCTGGTTTATATTCCATTTGCACAACTGTGAGCAACCAGAAAATACAGGAAAAAAAAGGAGGCTGGGTCCCAGAGCTTGTTCCTGTTTCTTCTCAAAAATAAAAACTTTTTCTACCCAAAAAACCTCCAAAAAGTGAATGTGGCCCAAGCAAGGAGTACAACACGCTGGGATTCAGGTGCATCAAGGGTTAAATCCACCACTTCCCTTGGTGGCTGCCAGCTCCTGACATCTTTACAGATTTTACAGAAATATTTACAAGTGAGACACCCCAAGTTTAAACACTCTGACAAAGGGGGAGGTGAGGAAAGCTGATTGCAAGGGGTTAAAAACTGAATGGTTGCAGAGAAAAATATCATGTATAAATAAAAAAACAAAGCTTTGAACGCAAATTAATGGGGTTTGTCACAGCAGTGACCCCTCCAGGTACCTCCATCTGCCACATCAGCATTCATGAGCAAGTTCTGATCAAGATCTGATCACGTTCTGATGAAGTTCTGATCAAGTTCTGATCAAGTTCTGATCAAGTTCTGATCAAGATCTGATCACGCTCTGATCACGCTCTGCCATGGCCTGCCCAGAGAGGTCTTGGCAGCCTAAATGTGGCAATTTTAACCCAAATTAAAGATGCTTTCCCCATCAGTGAGCCCTGCAGCTCCAGCTCTGGCAGGTACCTTCATTCTCCACATCATGAGCAAGATCTGATCAAGATCTGATCAAGATCTGATCATGTTCTTATCAAGTTCTGATCACGGTCTGATCACGTTCTGCTATGGCCTGCCCAGGGAGGTGCTGGCAGCCTAAATGCTGCAATTTTACCCCAAATTAAGGGTGCTTTGCACACCACTGACCCCTCCAGCTCCACCTCTACCAGGTACCTTCATTCTCCACATCATGATCAAGTTCTGATCAAGTTCTGATCACACTCTGATCGCGCTCTGCCATGGCCTGCCTAGGGAGGTGCTGGCTGCCCAAATGCTGCAATTTTACCCCAAATGAAGGGTGCTTTGCACACCAATGACCCCTCCAGGTACCCTCATTCTCCACATCACCATTCATGAGCAAGTTCTGATCAAGCTCTGAGCAAGTTCTGATCAAGATCTGATCACGCTCTGCCATGGCCTGCCCAGAGAGGTCTTGGCAGCCTAAATGTGGCAATTTTAACCCAAATTAAAGATGCTTTCTGCATCAGTGAGCCCTCCAGCTCCAGCTCTGGCAGGTACCTTCATTCTCCACATCATGAGCAAGATCTGATCAAGGTCTGATCACGATCTGATCAAGGTCTGATTACGATCTGATCAAGGTCTGATCAAGGTCTGATCACGTTCTGATCACGCTCTGCCATGGCCTGCCCAGGGAGGTGCTGGCAGCCCAAATGCTGCAATTTTACCCAAAATTAACGGTGTTTTCCACACCAGTGAGCCCTGCAGCTCCACCTCTACCAGGTACCTTCATCCTCCACTTCATGAACAAGATCTGATCAAGATCTGATGAAGCTGTGATCAAGATCTGATCACAATCTGATCATGTTCTGATCAAGTTCTGATCACGTTCTGATCGCGTTCTGCCATGGCCTGTCCAGGGAGGTGTTGGCAGCCCAAATGCTGCAATTTTACCCCAAATTAAGGGTGCTTTGCACACCACTGACCCCTCCAGCTCCACCTCTACCAGGTACCTTCATTCTCCACATCATGAGCAAGATCTGATCAAGTTCTGATCAAGTTCAGATCAAGTTCTGATCACGTTCTGATCACGCTCTGCCATGGCCTGCCCAGAGAGGTCTTGGCAGCCTAAATGTGGCAATTTTAACCCAAATTAAAGATGCTTTCCCCATCAGTGAGCCCTGCAGCTCCAGCTCTGGCAGGTACCTTCATTCTCCACATCATGAGCAAGATCTGATCAAGATCTGATGAAGCTGTGATCAAGTTCTGATCAAGATCTGATCAAGATCTGATCAAGTTCTGATCACGTTCTGATCAAGATCTGCCATGGCCTGCCCAGGGAGGTGCTGGCAGCCCAAATGCTGCAATTTTACCCCAAATTAACGGTGTTTTCCACATCAGTGAGACCTGCAGCTCCACTATACCAGGTACCTTCATTCTCCACATCATGAGCAAGATCTGATCAAGATCTGATGACGTTTTGATCACCCTCTGATCACGTTCTGATCACGCTCTGCCATGGCCTGCCCAGGGAGGTGCTGGCAGCCCAAATGCTGCACTTTTACCCCAAATGAAGGCTGCTCTCCCCAGTGTGACCCCTGCAGGTACCCTCATTCTCCACGTCGTCGTTCATGAGCCCCCACAGCCACCTCTCCCACTCCTCGTCGTCGCCCGTGCTGGGCTCGTACATGTCGGGGGTGATGTCGGGCGCGCGCAGCTCGGCCTCCAGCTGCCCCAGGGGCACGTCCTTCAGGGGCCGCTTGGAGCGCGTCCTGAAGGCGATCAGGCTGTCCTCCAGGGGCTGCAGGGACAAATGGGACCTTCCTGGGGGGCTCAGCCCACAACAAGGCACGGGGTGGTGGGGAAAAAGCGGTGAAGGCACGGGAAAAATACATAAAGGGTTCCCGGAAGGTACGCGGAAAAGGGCAGAGTGTCCTGGGAAAAACAGCCAGGGAAAAAGTCACAAAGTCCCTCCAGAAGGTGCCAGAGAAAGCACAGATCATCCCAGGGAAAAACCCACAAAGTCCCTCCAGAATGTCCCAGAGAAAGCACAGATCATCCCAGGAAAAAACCCACAAAGTCCCTCCAGAATGTCCCAGAGAAAGCTGAACATCCCAGGGAAAACAAAAAAAACAACTACAAAGTGCCCCCAGAAGGTCCCTGAAAAAACCCACAAAGTCCCTCCAGAATGTCCCAGAGAAAGCACAGATCACCCCAGGAAAAAAAAAAACTCACAAAGTTCCTCCAGAATGTCCCAGAGAAAGCCCTGAACATCCCAGGAAAAAACCCACAAAGTCCCTCCAGAATGTCCCAGAGAAAGCACAGATCATCCCAGGAAAAAACTCACAGATCATCCCAGGAAAAAACTCACAGATCATCCCAGGAAAAAACCCACAAAGTCCCTCCAGAATGTCCCAGAGAAAGCTGAACATCCCAGGGAAAAAAAACCAAAAAAACAACCACAAAGTGCCCCCAGAAGGTCCCTGAAAAAACCCACAAAGTCCTCTCAGATGGTCCTTGAAAGAAACCCAGAATGTCCCAGGAAAAAATCCACAAAGTTCCTCCAGAATGTCCCAGAGAAAGCTGAACATCCCAGGAAAAAACCCACAAAGTCCCTCCAGAATGTCCCAGAGAAAGCCCTGAACATCCCAGGGAAAAACCCACAAAGTCCCTCCAGAATGTCCCAGAGAAAGCACAGATCATCCCAGGAAAAAACTCACAAAGTCCCTCCAGAATGTCCCAGAGAAAGCCCAGAATGTCCCAGGAAAAAACCCACAAAGTCCCTCCAGAATGTCTCAGAGAAAGCACAGATCATCCCAGGGAAAAAAAAAACACAAACTCCACCCCAGAATGTCCCTGAAAAAAGCCCAGAAGGAACCCCAGAATGTCCCAGGAAAAAGCCCAGAATGTCCCAGGAAAACACTCACAAAGTGCCACCAGAAAGCCCCTGAAAAAACCCCACAAAGTCCCAGGAAAAAGCCCAGAACATCCCTGGAAAAAACCCCACAAAGTCGCCCCAGAATGTCCCAGAAAAAACCCAGAAGGAACCCAGAAGGTCCCAGGAAAAAGCCCAGAATGTCCCAGGAAAAGTCCCAGGAAATAAACCCAAAAGTCCCAGGAAATAAACCCCAAAAGTCCCAGGAAATAAACCCCAAAATCCTCAGGGAATAAACCCAAAATGCCCCAGGGAATAAACCCCAAAATGCCCCAGGAAATAAACCCCAAAATCCTCAGGGAATAAACCCACAAAGCCCCAGGAAATAAACCCCAAAATCCTCAGGAAATAAACCCAAAATGCGCCAGGTAATAAACCCAAAATCATCACGGAATAAACCCCAAATTCCCCAGGAAATAAACCCCAAAATCCTCAGGAAATAAATCCCAAAATCCTCAGGAAATAAACCCCCAAAGCCCCAGGAAATAAACCCAAAATGCCCCAGGAAAAAAAAAAACAAAAGCCTCAGGAAATAAACCCAAAATGCCCCAGGGAATAAACCCAAAATGCCCCAGGAAATAAACCCAAAATGCCCCAGGAAATAAATCCCAAAATCCTCAGGAAATAAATCCCAAAATCCTCAGGAAATAAACCCAAAATCCTCAGGAAATAAACCCCCAAAGCCCCAGGAAATAAACCCAAAAATGCCCCAGGAAATAAACCCAAAATCATCAGGAAATAAACCCAAAATGCCCTAGGAAATAAACCCCAAAATCATCAGAAAATAAACCCCAAAATGCCCCAGGAAATAAACCCCAAAATGCCCCAGGAAATAAACCCAAAATGCCCCAGGAAATAAACCCAAAATGCCCCAGGAAATAAACCCCAAAATCCTCAGGAAATAAACCCCAAAATCCTCAGGAAATAAACCCAAAATCCTCAGGAAATAAACCCCAAAATCCTCAGGAAATAAACCCCAAAGTGCCCCAGGAAATAAACCCCAAAATGCCCCAGGAAATAAACCCAAAATGCCCCAGGAAATAAACCCAAAAAGCCCCAGGAAATAAACCCCAAAATCCTCAGGAAATAAACCCCAAAATCCTCAGGAAATAAACCCAAAATCCTCAGGAAATAAACCCCAAAATCCTCAGGAAATAAACCCCAAAGTGCCCCAGGAAATAAACCCCAAAATGCCCCAGGAAATAAACCCAAAATGCCCCAGGAAATAAACCCAAAAAGCCCCAGGAAAAAAAAAAACAAAAGCCCCAGGAAAAAAAAAAACAAAATCCTCAGGAAATAAACCCCAAAATCCTCAGGAAATAAACCCCAAAATCCTCAGGAAATAAACCCAAAATCCTCAGGAAATAAACCCCCAAAATGCCCCAGGAAACAAACCCCAAATGCCACAGGAAATAAACCCAAAAAGCCCCAGGAAAAAAAAACCAAAAGCCCCAGGAAAAAAAAAACAAAAGCCTCAGGAAATAAACCCAAAAGCCTCAGGAAATAAACCCAAAATGCCCCAGGGAATAAACCCAAAATACCCCAGGGAATAAACCCAAAATACCCCAGGGAATAAACCCAAAATACCCCAGGGAATAAACCCAAATGCCTCAGGAAATAAACCCAAAATGCCCCAGGAAATAAACCCACAAAGCCCCAGGAAATAAACCCCAGAACATCCCAGAAAAAAAAAACAGAAAAAAAAAATAGAAAAAGCCCAGAAAAGAGCCCAGAAAAAAAAACCCAAAAAACCAGAAAAAACTTGAAAAAACCTCAAAAACCAGCAACAAACCCATGAAAAAACCCAGAAAAAATACAGAAAAACCCCAGAAATGTTGTTCCTGTCCCTGGAGTGGCACCTGGTAGGAGTCCATGCAGACAGGGCTGCAGGCCAGCTCCTCATCCACGGCGTGCAGCTTCTCCATGAAGGCGCTGTCCCTGCTCTGCCTGGGCTTGGGGGGCGGCGGGGGTCCCATGGGCACCACCTCGGCACTGATGTGTCTGACGGCGGGCGGGGGGATCCCCTCCACCTGGGGGAACACCCAGAGGGTCATTCAGGGCTGGGGTTTGCAGGGAGAGAGGGAATGTCTTGTTGTGCTTGATGAGAAATGGAAAAAAAATTCCTAAAAGGATGTGGGATTTTCCAACTGCATTTCCTAATTGCACTTCCTAATTGCTTTTCCCAATTGCTTTTCCCAATTGCATTTCCCAATTGCATTTCCCAATTGCACTTCCCAATTGCACTTCCCAATTGCACTTCCTAATTGCATTTTTGCATTTCCTAATTGCTTTTCCTAATTGCACCTCCTAATTATATTTCCTAATTGCTTTTCCTAATTGCATTTCCTAACTGCATTTCCTAATTGCACTTCCTAATCGCACTTCCTAATCGCTTTTCCTAATCGCATTTCCTAATCGCACTTCCTAATAGAATTTCCTAATTGCATTTCCTAATTGCATTTCCTAATTGCATTTCCTAATTACACTTCCCAATTACACTTCCCAATTGCATTTCCCAATTGCACTTCCCAATTGCTTTTCCTAATTGCACTTCCTAATTGCACTTCCTAATTGCTTTTCCTAATTGCTTTTCCTAATTATATTTCCTAATTGCACTTCCTAATTGCTTTTCCTAATTGCTCTCCCTAATTGCACTCCCTAATTGCACTTCCCGATTGCATTTCCCGATTGCATTTCCCGATTGCATTTCCCGATTGCACTTCCTAATTGCTTTTCCTATTTGCTTTTCCTAATTGCATTTCCTAATTGCACTTCCTAATTGCTTTTCCTAATTGCACTTCCTAATTGCACTTCCTAATGGCATTTCCTAATTGCATTTTTGCATTTCCTAATTGCACTTCCTAATGGCACTTCCTAATTGCTTTTCCTAATTGCACTTCCTAATTATATTTCCTAATTGCATTTCCTGATTGCATTTCCTGATTGCACTTCCCGATTGCACTTCCCGATTGCACTTCCCGATTGCACTTCCCGATTGCACTTCCCGATTGCACTTCCTAACTGCATTCAATTTGGTTTTTCAGGAAATACAAAGGAATTTGAAGATTTGAGTATCAATCTCAGCATTATCACAGCTGATAAATTTGAACATTAATTAAAATCCTCCCAGAAACAAACTCATGTGGAAAAATATCAGGGAAATATTGCTGCTTTTGATCCCTGGGGGTTTTTGATTTTTATTTCCTGGACCACATTAAGTTCCTAATTAAAGCAGGGTTTGCTCATCCTGGGAAATAAAAATAATGCAAAAAAAAAAAAAATTTAAGTGTGACAATTAATATATTTATTATAGCTAATAAAAACCTGTGGATTTGTGTGATTTAATCTGCATTCCCAAGGAAATTTCTTTAAATTCAGATCAAAAATGATGGTGAAAATCAATGAATTTGGAATCTAAATCCTTCCTTGAGGAGAAGGAGGGAGTGCACAGTCACACAAACACCCTCAGGATTCCACCAAACTCACCTCCTGCTCCTGAGCCAAGCACAGGGAGCCATTCTCAGAAATTATCAGGAAAATAATCTTTATCTAAGGAGCTGACAACACTTTCCATTTTATTTTAGACTCAAGATATAAAAAATATATAAATATAAATATATATATAAATATATATATAAATATATAAATATATATATAAATATAAAATAAATATAAAATAAAATATATAAAATAAAATAAATAAATATAAAAATAAAATAAAAAAATATAAAATAAAATAAACGTGGCAGTGGGACCCTAAATCCACCTGGCAGCTGGAATGCTGGAATGTCCCCACAACTTTAGGAATTGATTTTAGGAATTGATTTTTTGGGGGGATTTTGGATGGATTAATTATAATCATTACCTAAGGAACTGACAACACTTTCCATTTTATTTTAGACTCAATATATATAAATATATATATAAAATATATATAAAATATATAAAAAATATATAAAAAATATATATATATATAAATATATATAAAATAAACGTGGCAGTGGGACCCTAAATCCACCTGGCAGCTGGAATGTCCCAAAAACTTTAGGAATTGATTTTTTTGGGGGGGATTTTGGATGGATTAATTATAATCATTACCTAAGGAACTGACAACAATTTCCATTTTATTTTAGACTCAATATATATAAAATATATATTAAAAAATATACATATATATAAATATATATAAAATAAAGGTGGCAGTGGGATCCTAAATCCACCTGGCAGCTGGAATGCCCACACAACTTTAGGAATTGATTTTTTGGGGAGGATTTTGGATGGATTAATTATAATCATTACCTAAGGAACTGACAACACTTTCCATTTTATTTTAGACTCAATATATATAAAATATATATTTAAAAAATATACATATATAAAAATATATATAAAATAAATGTGGCAGTGGGACCCGAAATCCACCTGGCAGCTGGAATGTCCCCAAAACTTTAGGAATTGATTTTTTTGGGGTGGTTTTGGATGGATTAATTAGGAATTAATTAATTAATTAATTAATTAATCAATCAGGCCTTACCTCACAGAGGGTCCCTCCCTCCTCATCAGAGGAGCGCCTGGTCCTGCATCTCTTGGCTCCACGAGGAGAGGAAGCTGTGCTCTCCACATCGCTCTCCAGCAAGCTCTGCAGGGCCAAAAAAATGCAAAACACCCTCAAAAACTGCCCCAAATAACATTCCAAAGCCAAAGGAATGGTACAGCACTGAAAAATGATTGCTGGAAGATAAATAAAATCAAAATAAATCGTGTTTTCCTGCCTCTGTGCTGAACACAGCAGCTGCATTTACCTCTTCTGCAGTCTCATCCTCCTCTTCATCATCAGGCTGGTACTCTTCATCAGAGGAGTCATCTTCCTCCAGGGGGATGTCCACAAACTGAGGGGGCTGCACATGAGAGGAGGAGGAGGAGGAGTTCAGTCAGAGCAAACATTTCAAGGTGAGGGAACACCCTGAGCTTAGAAATAAAATCCTGAATAAAGCAAAGAAATAAATGACTGAAAGGAAAGCCAAGGTGCAAGAAGATAATTCAAATAATTACAAATAATTCAGTATTTATGTGATGGAAGGTGGTTTTAGTGCCCAAGTCTGCTCCAGTTCACAAACTGAGGGGGCTGCACACAGGAGGAAGAGGAGGAGGAGGAGTTCAGTCAGAGCAAACATTTCAAGGTGAGGGAACACCCTGAGCTTAGAAGTGAAATCCTGAAGAAAGCAAAGAAATAAACGACTAAAGATTGGTAAAGGAAAGCCAAGGTGCAAGAAGATAATTCAAATAATTATCTTCTTGCAAATAATTACAAATAATTCAGTATTTATGTGATGGAAGCTGCAGGAGCAGCTCAGAGATGGTTTGAGTGCCCAAGTCTGCTCCAGTCCACAAACTGAGGGGGCTGCACACAGGAGGGAGAGGAAGAGGAGTTCAGTCAGAGCAAACATTTCAAGGTGAGGGAACACCCTGAGCTTAGAAATGAAATCCTGAATAAAGCAAAGAAATAAACGACTGAAAGGTTGGTAAAGGAAAGCCTGCAAGAAGAGGCACAAATAATTCAGTATTTATGTGATGGAAGCTGCAGGAGCAGCTCAGAGATGGTTTTAGTGCCCAAGTCTGCTCCAGTCCACAAACTGAGGGGGCTGCACACAGGAGGAAGAGGAGGAGGAGTTCAGTCAGAGCAAACATTTCAAGGTGATGGAACACCCTGAGCTTAGAAATAAAATCCTGAAGAAAGCAAAGAAATAAATGACTAAAGATTGGTAAAGGAAAGCCAAGGTGCAAGAAGATAATTCAAATAATTACAAATAATTCAGTATTTATATGATGGAAGCTGCAGGAGCAGCTCAGAGATGGTTTTAGTGCTCAAATCTGCTCCAGTCCATAAACTGAGGGGGCTGCACACAAGAGGAGGAGGAGGAGGAGGAGTTCAGTCAGAGGAAACATTTCAAGGTGATGGAACACCCTGAGCTTAGAAAAGAAATCCTGAAGAAAGCAAAGAAATAAATGACTGAAAGATTGGTGAAGGAAAGCCAAGGTGCAAGAAGATAATTCAAATAATTACAAATAATTCAGTATTTATGTGATGGAAGCTGCAGGAGCAGCTCAGAGATGGTTTTAGTGCCCAAGTCTGCTCCAGTCCACAAACTGAGGGGGCTGCACACAAGAGGAGGAGGAGGAGGAGGAGTTCAGTCAGAGCAAACATTTCAAAGTGAGGAAACACCCTGAGCTTAGAAGTGAAATCCTGAAGAAAGCAAAGAAATAAATGACTGAAAGGTTGGTAAAGGAAAGCCTGCAAGAACAGGCACAAATAATTCAGTATTTATGTGATGGAAGGTGGTTTTTGTGCCCAAGTCTGCTCCAGTCCACAAACTGAGGGGGCTGCACACAGGAGAAAGAGGAGGAGGAGTTCAGTCAGAGCAAACATTTCAAGGTGAGGGAACACCCTGAGCTCAGAAATGAAATCCTGAAGAAAGCAAAGAAATAAATGACTGAAAGATTGGTAAAGGAAAGCCAAGGTGCAAGAAGATAATTCAAATAATTACAAATAATTCAGTATTTATGTGATGGAAGCTGCAGGAGCAGCTCAGAGATGGTTTTAGTGCACAAATCTGCTCCAGTCCACAAACTGAGGGGGCTGCACACAGGAGAAAGAGGAGGAGTTCAGTCAGAGTAAATATTTCAAAGTGAGGAAACACCCCAAAGCTTAGAAATAAAATCCTGAAGAAAGCAAAGAAATAAATGACTGAAAGATTGGTAAAGGAAAGCCAAGGTGCAAGAAGAGGCACAAATAATTCAGTATTTATGTGATGGAAGGTGGTTTTAGTGCACAAGTCTGCTCCAGCCCCACAAAGACCTCAGCCTCAGCAGGAAGCTCCATCCCATCTCCCCTCTCCCTGCAATAATCCACTCACCTTCACCTTGTTGGCCTTCTTGATTGGAGAAATGTTCCAGGTTGGGATCACCTGGAGACAGCAAAAACACCGGGGCTGGGTCAGTCTCACCAACCTGAGGAGCCCTGAGCTGGATCTGAGGGGCAGAGCTCAGACAAAGCCTCCAGATCTCCCAAGGGATCTCCAGGAGGGAATTCAGGATGTTGGACACGGGGAGCTGGCTGTGCCTGCCCAGCTCACATCAACCCTTCTCCTTAAGGCTGATCCTCTGCACTTGGAGACTCAAACCAGATTTGGGCTCCTCTTGGAGCAAAATCCCTGCCAGGATCACAAATCCATGCACAGACACCCCAACAACCCCACCCTGGGCACCCCTGGGAGCACTTTCTGGGAATTCTGGGACCATCCTGGGCTCCAAACCTCCCTGGCACAGCTGCAGCCCCTCCTGGGTGCTGTCCCTGCCCCACAGAGCAGAGGATTTACTCACCCCTCCTTTCTCCACCACCTCCTTCAGTTTGGAACGAGTCATTTTGGGCTCCTGAGGGTGAAAACAAAACAACAGCAACAAATTCAGTTCTCTCCTCAAGGACAGACTCCCTTTACTATGAGAAAATTACAGCTTCCTGTGAAGCTTTTCTCTTTTTTAAAACTCATAACCTTTAAATTAATTACCTTTCAGACATCACCAAAACAACTCCTCACATTTGTTTTATAATTTATTCTAACAGGTAAATGACTTTTTGGTTCTCCCCCTTCTCCCCACATCCCATTTTGGCCCAGGAAGGCACAAACTGAGCAAGATTTTACTTACAAACAAAGGAATATCTTCTGTCTCACTGATGGCTGCTTTCACCATGGCCACCACGTGTTCGTTTGTGATCACTTCCTAAAGGAACACACAAAGCCAGGAATTTATCAAAGAGAAACAGAGAACACAACAAAACTTGGAATAAACTACCTGGAAATAATCAGTGTACAGCAGGCTTTGGAATTACACTGTGGCAAAAATTTCAATTCATTCATTTAAATGAAAATTTAAATGAAAAATTTCAATTCATTCATTTAAAATAAATTCATTCATTTAAAATAAATTCATTCATTTAAAATTTTTAAAATTTAAAAGAAATTAATGAATTTAAAAACATTTGCACTGTATTCTCTGTGAATGCTCCCCAGAATAAATTCCCAGCAGAGAGAAAGAAAATAGCCAAAAGAAAAGTTTCCCTGCTATCAGTAATCAGTAAAATGTGCTGATCCCAGCCACAGGAGGAATGCTGCTGTGAAGCTGCACCAGAAAACCTAAATCTTGACTAAACTTCAATTTTTAAGCACTCACAGGCTCCCAAATCTCTGGAGAAGGTAGGGAATACTTTCCAGTATGGAGTGTGTAAATCTCTGGAGAAAGTATGGAATTATATCCAGTCTTTAAAACATTTCATTATTACAGTCCAGGAAAATTGGGAGAAATAGGGGAAGGCAGGAGTGGAGCAAGGAGGAGGAGAAGGAGAAGGAGAAGGAGGAGGAGAAGGAGGAGGAGAAGGAGGAAAAAGAAGGAGGAAAAAGAAGGAGAAGGAGAATGGGGGAAAAGGAGAATGGGGGAAAAGGAGAATGGGGGAAAAGGAGGAGAAGGAGAAGGAGAATGGGGGAAAAGGAGAATGGGGGAAAAGGAGAATGGGGGAAAAGGAGAATGGGGGAAAAGGAGAATGGGGGAAAAGGAGAATGGGGGAAAAGGAGAATGGGGGAAAAGGAGAATGGGGGAAAAGGAAGAGAAGGAGGAGAAGGAAGAGAAGGAGGAGAAGGAAGAGAAGGAGGAGAAGGAAAAGGAGGGAAAGGAGAAGGAGGGAAAGGAGAAGGAGCAGGAGGAGAACCAGAAAGAGAGAAGGAAGAGAAGGAGGAGAAGGAGAAGGAGGGAAAGAAGAAGGAGGAGAAGGAGAAGGTGGAGAACCAGAAGGTGGAGGAGGGAAAGGAGAAGGAGGAAAAGGAGAAGGAGGAAAAGGAGAGAAAGGAGAACGAAAACCAGAAGGAGAAGAACAACCAGCCTCCTCCCTAAAACCTCCATCCTGCTCCACATCTGTTACCATACTCTAAACCCCAAACCCTGAGTTCCCACCCTGTGACATCGCTCCCTTCTAACCCAGCTCCCCAGCACCATCCCAGCCCTGTCACCCCACTCTGGAGCCCTCCCAGCGCTCTCCTGGCAGTCAGTCTGTCAGCACAGAGAGTCTGACAGCACCCAGAGCTCCAGCCAGGAGCGCTCTGACCCTGGCCCAGACTGCAAGGCCAGATGTATTCTATTGCCATCTGCATGGCAGCTGTCTGGTGCCAAGTGGGCAATGCTCCTTATCTCTCTTCCTGAGGGATCATAATCAGGGTCCCTCAGCAGGGAACATCTGCTGATAAGGGGCTGTTAAATGTCACCACATGACTGATAAGAACTATAGCAACCCATTGTGAGATGCTCTGCCCAGAGGGAGGAGCCAAGCATTCCTACATGGATGTAATCTGGAGATTCTGACACACCAGCACGGCTCTGCTCCACTGGACTCCCCAGAGGAACAGCAACTGCTGCTATTTCCACAGATCTGCAGAGGAGGAATACACCCCTTTCCTACAGGATCCCCCTGCTCCATGCCTGACACTCCAGGAGGACTGCAGCCCTTTTCCAACTGGACTGCTACCAACACCCTGACCAACAGGGTGTCAGGTTGTGTTCTGACTCTCCCAGCTCACTCCCAGTAGCTCCCAGCTCACTCCCAGTAGCTCCCAGTTGGATCTGCAAAGGAAGAATACATTCTTTCCTACAGGATCCCTGCTCCAACAGAACCACGCCTGACACTCCAGGAGGACTGCAGCCCTTTTCCAACTGGACTGCTGCCAACACCCTGACCCACAGGGTGTCAGGCTGAGTTCTGACTCTCAGTGTTGTTCTAGTGTATTGCACTGTTTTATTTTATAATTTTTTTTTCTTCCCCATTAAAGAACTGTTATTTCCTGCTCCCATATTTTTTGCCTGAGAGCCCCTTATTTAGAATTCACAGCAATTCAGAGGGGTGGGGAGGGTTTGCATTCTCCATTTCAGGGGAGGCTCCTGTCTCCTTTAGCAGGCACCTGGCTTTCCAAAGCCAAAGAGGCCCAGGAGGAGGAAGCCAGAGGCAGAGCCCCCACTCACGTGCAGGATGTTCCTCACGTTGACCACGGTCAGGTTGTGCTGCTTGGCTCCATCCTCCAGGGTGCGGTCCAGGGACTCGTCCAGTTTGATGTCACAGGACAAGGAGCCCTCTTCTTCCTGGCTTTTCCCTTCTCTTTTCCTTTTGCTTGCCTTCCTCCTCCTCTTCCTCCTCTCCACGTCCTCCCCATCCTGCTCCTCTGAAAAATCACCAGGAATGGAATCTAAAAAATCTCGGCTGCTTCGCATCGGGGCACGCAGTGAGAGGGCGAGTTTGGAAATAAACACAAACTGCAATTCTGCAGGAAACTTTGCAAAGATTCCCCTTGCTAAGGTTATCCTGCAAAATTCTTGCAGAGACTCTCCTTGCAAAGATTCCCCTTGCAAAGGTTCTTCTGAAAAATTCTTGCAAAGATTCTCCTTGCAAAGATTCCCCTTGCAAAGGTTCTTCTGAAAAATTCTTGCAAAGATTCTCCTTGCAAGACTCACCTTGCAAAATTCTTGCAAAGGTTCCCCTGGCAAAGGCTCTTCTGAAAAATTCTTGCAAAGACTCTCCTTGCAAAAATTCCCCTTGCAAAGATTCCCCTTGCAATAGTTCTTCTGCAAAATTCTTGCAGAGATTCTCCTTGCAGAGATTCCCTTTGCAAGACTCTCCTGGCAAAGGTTCTTCTTGCAAAGGTTCTCCTGAAAAATTCTTTCAAAGACTCTCCTTGCAAAAATTCTCATTGCAAAGATTCTCCTTGCAAAGATTCCCCTTGCAAAGATTCTCATTGCAAAGATTCCCCTTGCAAGACTCTCCTTTCAAAGGTTCTTCTGAAAAATTCTTGCAAAGACTCCCCTTGCAAAGGTTCTCCTTGCAAAGGTTCTCCTTGCAAAGGTTCCCCTTGCAAAATTCTTGCAAAGATTCCCTTTGCAAGACTCTCCTGAAAAATTCTTGCAAGACTCTCCTTGCAAAGGTTCCCCTTGCAAAACTCTCCTTGCAAGATTCCTCTGGCAAAAATTCCCCATGCAAAGGTTCTCCTGCAAAATTCTTGCAAAGGTTCCCCTTGCAAAACTCTCCTTGCAAGATTCTCCTTGCAAAGATCTTGCAAAGGTTCCCCTTGCAAGACTCTTGCAAAGGTTCTCCTTGCAAGACTCTCCTCCTCCAGAATGATTTCTAAACTGGCCTCAGCAGCTTTTTTACACCTTTAATGATGCTGTAAAACTCCAGGTAGCACACAGCAAGAACAGGTTACGCTTTCCAGGACTTCAAAAGGGTTTTCCTGTTTTGCTGGCTCACAGTAGGAAAAGAATCTTCATTTTCTCTGAAGCAGAGCAGTGATTTTTTTTAATAGCCAAAAATTGCAGAGATCAACTCCAGCAAGTTCCACTGAATTATGGAGCACAAGATTAAAATTAAAAAAGAAAAAAAGCCCTGCACCTACACAGCCCCCAGAGTTTCCTGGAGTTTCACAACTCCAGAGTTTGCTGTATCAGCCAGACTGATCCAAAACAGCCCCAAACCCCAAATTTCTGGGAGCACTCACCAGCTCTGGTATTCTTTGGTGGCTTCATGGTGGTGGGATTTCTGGCAGCAGAAACCTGCAGGGAGCTTCTCCCTGGAGACTCTGGCACTGCCCCGGGGGTTTCACCTGGGTACAGATCCCTCTGAGAGCTCACTTCCACCTCAGTGAACAGCCTGGGGATTTTCCCTGCAAACAGAACACCCAGCTGCAGGCAGAGAACACACCAAAGCCTCTGCTCCACCTCACAAATTAATTTTCCAGTGAATTTCCACTCACACAGCCACGGGTGTGATGCAGCAGCTCCATCCTGCTGGGAGCAGCCCCAGGCACTGAGATCCCACTGCAGCTCTGTCAGAGCCTGGGGATTTCTCCCCAGCACTGAGATCCCACTGCAGCTCTGTCAGAGCCTGGGGATTTCTCCCCAGCACTGAGATCCCACTGCAGCTCTGTCAGAGCCTGGGGATTTCTCCCCAGGCACTGAGATCCCACTGCAGCTCTGTCAGAGCCTGGGGATTTCTCCCCAGGCACTGAGATCCCACTGCAGCTCTGTCAGAGCCCGGGGATTTCTCCCCAGCGTGGCTCCAGTCCCTGCTGGACCAGTCTCCTGCCACAGGAGGGGCAGGCACAGCCTCCTGGGGTTATTCCCAGCTGGAACAGCTCCCTTGGGAAGCAGGGGTGGCTCAAACCCTCCAAACCCTTCCCCTCCTGCTCTGGGCAGGCCAGAAAACAACTGGGAGCTGCCCCAGTGTCCCTGCTGCCCTGGCACAGACCCAGCCTGCACTCACAGGGAGCTCAGCACAGCAGCACCAGAGCAGAGAGGATTCCCACTGAGAATCACAGGATCCACCCAGGCTGAAGGGCCAGAGGGGCACCTGTGCCACCCTGAGCTGGCAGGGACAGCCCGGGGCACAGGGTGGCACCAGGTGGCTCTGGGGTCCCCAGGGCACACACAGGGTGGCCCAGGTGGCTCTGGGGTCCCCAGGCAGGGACAGCCCAGGGCACAGGGTGGCCCAGGTGGCTCTGGGGTGCCCGGGGTGGCCCAGGTGGCTCTGGGGTCCCCAGGGTGGCCCAGGGGGCTCTGGGGTCCCCAGGGTGGCCCAGGGGGCTCTGGGGTCCCCAGGCAGAGCCCCCACAGCCCCTCTGGGCCCTGCCCAGGGCTGGCACTGCCCAGGGCAGCAGTTCTGCCTCCTGGGCAGGGGCAGCTCCTGGGCTCAGCCCTGCCCGGGGCTCTGGGGCCGTGGCTGGGCCTGGAGCAGAGCCTGGGGCTGCCCTGACCGGGGACACGGGGACAGACACACGGACAGACTGGGACAGACACACGGACAGACTGGGACGGACACGGGGACAGACACGGGGACAGACACTGGGACAGACACTGGGACAGACTGGGACGGACACGGGGACGAACACGGGGACGGACACGGGGACGGACACTGGGATGGACACACGGACGGACACACGGACGGACACACGGACGGACACAGGGACGGACACAGGGACGGACACACGGACGGACACACCGGGAGAGACACTGGGATACACTGGGACAGACACAGGGACAGACTGGGACAGACAGACTGGGATAGACAGACACTGGGATACACTGGGACGGACACTGGGACGGACACTGGAACGGACGGGGACAGAGACACGGGGACAGAGACAGACAGACAGAGACAGACAGACAAGGACATTCAGAGACACCCAGGGACAGACTAGAACACACAGGGACACCTGGGGACACCCACGGAAACCCAGAGACACCCAGGGACAGCCAGAGACACCTGGGGACAGCCAGGGACACCCGGGGACACTCAGGGACACCTGGGGACACTCAGGGACACCGGGGGACACCTGGGGACACCCAGGCACAGCCAGGGCCGAGGCCCCTCTCTCCCCGGGGCTCCTCTCCCGGCTGAGCAGCCCCGGCTCCCCGGGCCTTTCCCGCTCCGAGCCGCCCATCCCGGCCGCCCGGGGCTGAGGAAGGCCCGGGAGCCGCTCCCGGACAGCCCGGGCCGGTTCGTGAGGGGAGGGAACACAACCCCGTCCCACGGCAGGGACACCGCCACCGGCCAGCGCGGCCCGGGAGGAGAAACACCGGCAAAAACCTCATTTTCATTTTCATCTCTAACGCTTCCTTAGGGAAAAAATAAAAGAAAGAAAGAAAATAAACAGAAAATCCCCGGGCGCCCCTCCCGGTACCTTCCGCCGCCGCCGGGCTGCCGGGCCCCGCGGGGAGCTCCTGCCCGGGGCTCGGCGCCGCCCTCACCGCGGCTTTCCTGCCGCTCTTCGGCGAGGCCTCCCCGGGCCCCTTCCCCGCGGGCCTGGAGCCGCCTCCATCGGCGGCACCGGGCAGCTCCGCGTCCTCCCCGCGCTCCCGGGGGCTCGGCGGCCCCGCCGCCGCCGCCGCCGCTCTGCGCTTCTTGCAGGGCAGCATCTTCAGCGCCATGGCCATGGCGGGGCCGCTCCGGGGCTGCTGCGGGCCCCGCGGGGGCCGCCCGGTGCCGCCGGTGCCGCGCAGGAAGCGGAAGCGCCCGGGGCTCGCCCCGCGCATGCGCGACCGGGGCCGGTCCCCGGCGGGCCCCGGTGAGGCGGGGCCGGGGGGGGAGGGGGGGGGGGGGCACCGAGCGCGGTCACCGCCATCTTCGCTGGGCGCCGCCGCCGGGCCCGGTGCGACCCCTCACACACACGGACACTCACACACACCCCGCTGCCGGCCCCCCGCCCGCCCGCCTCCGCCGCCGGGGCGTCCCCGCGGAGCGCAGCGGGTCCGCCCGGTGCTGCCGGTGCCTCGGCTGCCGGTGGGAGCGGCGCTGAGGCTCCGCGGACACACGCCCCGCGGCTCGGCGCCCGGAGCCCCGACAGTTGCCGAGTCACCGCCGGGCGGGGCCGCCGCGGGCGGGGCGGGGCCGGGCGGGGCGAGCGCCGCAGCGGGACCAGTCGGCAGCTCCTGCATCCCGGCCGCCAGCATCCTCCGCACCGGGCCCGCACCCCCGCGGCCCCGGCCTCGGCGGGGCCATGGCCGAGATCACCAGTGTCCACCCCGGCTTCGGTGAGTGCGGCCGGGCCGCGGCGGCCCCGGCTGCGGCCCGTCCGTCGCGGCGGAGCCCCGAGAGGCGCCCCCGGGGCCGGGCCGCGCTGAGGCCGCGCGGGGACGGGAGCGCCGCTGCGAGGCCTCCGCGCCCGCCGCCCCTCAGCGCCGCCGGCCCCTCGGCGCCGCCCGGCCCCGGCCCCTCGGCATCCCGCCGCCCCTCCGCCCCCGCGGGCCGGGCGATGCCGCTCCCGCCGCGCTCTCCGGTGCTGGGGCGGTGCCGGGCGCGGTGCCGGCGGAGCGGGGCCGGGGGCAGGTGCAGCCCGGGCCGATGACGTGATGTCTGTGCCGGGCCGCGCCGCGCCCCGGCCTTTGTTCGCGCTCCCCGGGGCGGCTGCGGCACCGGCACCGGCAGCGCAAGGCGGGGCCCGCCGGGGCACCGGGGGATGCTCGGGGGCGGGGAGGGGGAAGCGGCCCGGGCGGAGCCGGCAGCCGGTACCGGGAGCGCCGCGGGGGCGGTGGGGAAGCTCCAAAGCCCGCTGAGCTCCGTGCGGGCCCTGCCCGGCGGCGGCGGGCCCAGAACCGCTGGGTCTCGGATGGGTTTGGGGGCCAGAACCGCTGGGTTTGGGATGGGTCTGGGATGGGTTTGGGGGCCCAGAACTGCTGGGTTTGGGATGGGTTTGGGGGCCAGAACATCTGGGGTTTGGGATGGGTTTGGGGGCCAGAATTGTTGGGGTTTGGGATGGTTTGGGGGCCGAGAATTTGGGGTGGTTTTGGTGCTGAGAACCTCTGGGTTTTGGGATGATTTTGGCCCAGACCCGCTGGGGTTTGGGATGGGTTTGGGGGCCAGAATTGTTGGGGTTTGGGATGGGTTTGGGATGGGTTTGGGGGCCCAGAACCGCTGGGTTTGGGATGGGTTTGGGGGCCCAGAACCGCTGGGTTTGGGATGGGTTTGGGGGCCCAGAACCGCTGGGTTTGGGATGGGTTTGGGGGCCCAGAACCGCTGGGTCTGGGATGGATTTGGGATGGGTTTGGGGGCCAGAACTGCTGGGTTTGGGATGGGTTTGGGATGGGTTTGGGGACCAGAACATCTGGGGTTTGGGATGGGTTTGGGGGCACAGAACCGCTGGGTTTGGAATGGTTTGGGGACCAGAACATCTGGGGTTTGGGATGGGTTTGGGGGCCAGAATTGTTGGGGTTTGGGATGGTTTTGGGGCGGGAATTTGGGGTGTTTTTGGTGCTGAGAACCTCTGAAGTTTGGGATGTTTTTGGGGCCCAGAACATCTGAGGTTTGGATGGTTTTGGGTGCAGAGAACCGCTGGGTTTGGGAAGGTTTTGGGGCCGAGAATTTGGGGTGTTTTTGGTGCTGAGAACCTCTGGGATTTGGGATGATTTTGGCCCAGACCCGCTGGGGTTTGGGATGTTTTTGGGGCCCAGAATGGCTGGGGTTTGGGATGGTTTTGGGTGCAGAGAACCTCTGGGTTTGGGAAGGTTTTGGGGCCGAGAATTTGAGGTGTTTTTCATGCTGAGAACTGCTGGGTTTGGGGCCCAGAACCGCTGGGGTTTGGGATGGGTTTGGGATGTTTTTGGGGCCCAGAACATCTGAGGTTTGGGATGTTTTTGGGGCTGAGAATTTGGGGTGGTTTTGGGGCCCAGAACATCTGAGGTTTTGGACATTTTTGGGGCCCAGAACCGCTGGGTTTGGGATGTTTTTGGGGCTGAGAACGTTTGAGGTTTGGGATGTTTTTGAGGCTGAGAATTTGGGGTGTTTTTGGGGCCCAGAATCTCTGGGGTTTGGGATGTTTTTGGGGCCCAGAACATCAGAGGTTTAGGATGTTTTTGGGGCTGAGGTTTGGGATGTTTTTGGGGCTGAGAATTTGGGATGTTTTTGGGGTTGAGAATTTGGGATGTTTTTGGGGCTGAGGTTTAGGATGTTTTTGGGGCTGAGAATTTGGGATGTTTTTGGGGTTGAGAACCGCTGGGTTTGGGATGTTTTTGGGGCTGAGAATTTGGGATGTTTTTGGGGTTGAGAATTTGGGATGTTTTTGGGGCTGAGGTTTAGGATGTTTTTGGGGCTGAGAACCTCTGAGGTTTGGGATGTTTTTGGGGCTGAGAACCTCTGAGGTTTGGGATGTTTTTGGGGCTGAGAATTTGGGATGTTTTTGGGGCTGAGGTTTGGGATGTTTTTGGGGCTGAGAATTTGGGATGTTTTTGGGGCTGAGGTTTGGGATGTTTTTGGGGCTGAGGTTTGGGATGTTTTTGGGGCTGAGAATTTGGGATGTTTTTGGGGCTGAGAATTTGGGATGTTTTTGGGGCTGAGGTTTAGGATGTTTTGGGGGCTGAGAATTTGGGATGTTTTTGGGGCTGAGAATTTGGGATGTTTTTGGGGTTGAGAATTTGGGATGTTTTTGGGGCTGAGAATTTGGGATGTTTTTGGGGTTGAGAATTTGGGATGTTTTGGGGGCCCAGAGCATCTGAGGTTTGGGATGTTTTTGGGGCTGAGAACCGCTGGGTTTGGGATGTTTTTGGGGCTGAGAATTTGGGATGTTTTTGGGGTTGAGAATTTGGGATATTTTTGGGGCTGAGGTTTGGGATGTTTTTGGGGCTGAGAATTTGAGATGTTTTTGGGGCTGAGAATTTGGGATGTTTTTTTTGGGGCTGAGGTTTGGGATGTTTTTGGGGCTGAGGTTTGGGATGTTTTTGGGGCTGAGGTTTGGGATGTTTTTGGGGCTGGGTTTGGGATGTTTTTGGGGCTGAGGTTTAGGATGTTTTTGGGGCTGAGGTTTGGGATGTTTTTGGGGCTGAGAATTTGGGATGTTTTTGGGGCTGAGGTTTAGGATGTTTTTGGGGCTGAGGTTTGGGATGTTTTTGGGGCTGAGAATTTGGGATATTTTTGGGGCTGAGGTTTGGGATGTTTTTGGGGCTGAGAATTTGGGATGTTTTTGGGGCTGAGGTTTGGGATGTTTTTGGGGCTGAGAACTGCTGGTTTTGGGATGTTTTTGGGGCTGAGAATTTGGGATGTTTTTGGGGCTGAGAACCTCTGAGGTTTGGGATGTTTTTGGGGCTGAGGTTTGGGATGTTTTTGGGGCTGAGAATTTGGGATGTTTTTGGGGCTGAGGTTTAGGATGTTTTTGGGGCTGAGGTTTGGGATGTTTTTGGGGCTGAGAACCTCTGAGGTTTAGGATGTTTTTGGGGCTGAGGTTTGGGATGTTTTTGGGGCTGGGTTTGGGATGTTTTTGGGGCTGGCTTTGGGATGTTTTTGGGGCTGGGTTTGGGATGTTTTTGGGGCTGGGTTTGGGATGTTTTTGGGGCTGGGTTTGGGATGTTTTTGATGCAGCCCCGGGGTGAGGAGGGTGGGGGTCCCTCCATCTCTGGCCATCCCAGCCTCTCCCCCCTCCTGTCCTGCCCTTCCCCTCCACCCTCCAGGCCCTGCCCATCCTGGGGGCTGCATTTCCTCCAAACCCCAAACCATTTAGGGATTTTCTTCCATCCTGCACCATTTATTTATCTCCCAAAACCAGCCCCACTTCCCTCTCCCCTTGTTTTTCCTGGGATCCACGTGCTCTCACCGTTCAACCATTGCTGCATCCTTAGCAAAGATCAGGTTTAAAAGGAGATTTTGGATTTTGTTTTGGTCAAATTGTAGGGTCATGTCAGAACATTGAGACAGCTTCCACAAAGTTTGGATAAAAATCCCAATTTCTGCTGTGTTGGAGGGAGGCTGTGCTGCCATTTCGAGAGGACTTTGGGTGTGGGGAGTGCTCTGAAAGCTGCAAAACTTCACCAAAAATTGGTTTAGGCAGCTTTGGACTGGTGTAGTTTCCAGAGATTATGGAGAGGGGGCTAAAGGATGGATGGAATAATTCCAGAAATAGGAACCTTCAGCCAGGACGAGGGGGATTGGGAATAACTGAGGCACAAACAGGCTCTGGGTGAGATCATATTCAGAGTTGAGATAATATTCAGAGTTGAAATCATATTCAGAGTTGAAATCATATTCAGAATTGAAATCATATTCAGAGTTGAGATAATATTCAGAGTTGAAATAATATTCAGAATTTAAATCATATTCAGAATTGAAATAATCTTCAGAGTTGAACTCATATTCAGAATTGAGATAATATTCAGGGTTGAGATAATATTCAGAGATGAAATAATATTCAGAGTTGAGATAATATTCAGAGTTGAAATCATATTCAGAATTGAAATAATATTCAGAGTTGAGATAATATTCAGAATTGAAATAATATTCAGAATTCAAATCATATTCAGAGTTGAGATAATATTCAGAGTTGAAATCATATTCAGAGTTGAGATCATATTCAGAATTGAAATAATATTCCAAATTGAAATCATATTCAGAATTTAAATAATATTCAGAGTTGAGATAATATTCAGAATTGAAATAATGTTCAGAGTTGAAATAATATTCCAAATTGAAATCATATTCAGAATTGAAATCATATTCAGAGTTGAGATAATATTCAGAGTTGAAATCATATTCAGAGTTGAGATCATATTTAGAGTTGAAATAATATTCCAAATTGAAATCATATTCAGAATTTAAATAATATTCAGAATTGGAATAATATTCAGAATTGAAATCATATTCAGAATTGAAATAATATCCAGAATTGAAATCATATTCAGAGTTGAGATAATATTCAGAATTGAAATAATATTCAGAGTTGAAATCATATTCAGAGTTGAGATCATATTCAGAATTGAAATAATATTCCAAATTGAAATCATATTCAGAATTTAAATAATATTCAGAGTTGAGATAATATTCAGAGTTGAGATAATATTCAGAGTTGAGATAATATTCAGAGTTGAAATAATATTTAGAATTTAAATAATATTCAAATTTGAGATAATATTCAGAATTGAAATCATATTCAGAGTTGAAATCATATTCAGAATTGAAATAATATTCAGAATTGAAATCATATTCAGAGTTGAGATAATATTCAGAGTTGAAATCATATTCAGAGTTGAGATCATATTCAGAATCGAAATAATTTTTAGATTTACAATAATTCAGTGAGAGAAAAGATTTATTTGGTGCTTCTGCAATTGTCCCATCAGAGGGGCAAGAAATGAAGGTACAAGAGTTGATCCTGTGAGGGCACAACAGAAATCAAACACCCACCAAGAATGAAAATAAAGACAAAAACAAGAGTAAGAATGGGATTTCAGCATTTTTTACACATCCCCAAAGCCTTTGAGGCTGAGCTGTCTCCAAATGAGCTGTTAAAGAGAGAACACGAAATAACAAACTCCAGTTGGGGTTTTTGGGTGGTTTTTTGTCAATATTATGAATTTTTCTTGCTCTGCAGTGAGAAACCTGGGCCAGGTTTCTCTGTGCAATCAGCCAAAGGTTCCAGCTGCAGGTCAGAAGGGTTTCTGTGGAAAGAAAAGTTGATTTTTTTTCCAGGCAAAATAATTTTCCCTGAGTCTGTCAGGTGCTGAGTTTACATCAGCCTCAGTAAATGGTGATGTGGGGAGAACAGAGAAATTCCAAACTCGTGGTGCCCTCTGTGCCTTCAAGGATGGGGTTTGAAGATTATTTCCTCCTGGTTGTGGTGCAGAATAAAGAGGAAAATGAGAGAAATTGACATTTTTTTTAAGCAGCTGTCTCATTTGGGAGGGGTTTTGGTAAAGGAGTGGTTTGGACAATTTCTGAAAGGAACAAACACAGGGTTAGAGGGATTTTTGTTTGTTTGTTTGTTTGTTTGCTGGCTTCCAAAAAAGAAAAGAAAATAGCTTTAAAAGCAGGAATACAAAAATAAGTTACATGAAATTTAAACCTTCCTAAAAGCTCCCCCCAAGAAACTGAAGACAGCAAAAAATCCCCTCCTTTTCCTCCCCTTTGCAGACTAAACAATTTTTTTGCAGCTCCTCCTCCAAAGTTTTAAATAAGCAAATTTAAATGATTAGGTTTTTTTAAATTTTTTTAATTTTTTAAAATTCTGCCTTGCCATTACTGATTAACACAGTTGGTATAAAATCTAGAAAATATCAGATAATCCCTAAATCCAAGCCCAGGATTTTCTGTCTGGATTTCCATGTTTACCCCTGGCTTCAACCACCAAAGCCAGGGCAAAACAACCCCTTTAAAAATTGTTCATGAAGGAAATCTCCAATCCAGCATGATGACCACATTTATTACTCCCTCCCTGTTGTGAAAATAGAATTGTGTAATTCCTGAGCAGGGCATTAAAAAAATAAAAAATAAAAAATGAGAAAATGCTTCAAGAGGCAGCAGCGTTCCTATGGAGATGCTGGTGATGCAGGAGCTGGCTTTGGCAAGATAAGGCAAGCAACAGTTAGCTCAGGGAACAGGTCAGGCTGCCTGAGGAGGGTGAGAAATACATTTAGAGAGGAAAAATGAGATCTGGGGAGCTGGGAAAGGCAGATTCTAGAATTGAAAGCACAGCAGGAGTGTGTAGGTCTGCAGCCAGGTGTGCTGCTCCTCACTGCACACAGGTGTGTCCCTTGTGGCAGGACAGAGATCCTTCCTTAGCTCATGGAACACAGGTCAGGTATTTCTGAGGAGTGTGAGAAATACATTTAGAGATGGAGGTGATATTTGGGGAGCTGTGATAGGCAGATCTTGGAATTAAAAGCAAAGCAGGAGTGTGTAGCTCTGCAGCCATGTCTGTTCCTCCTCACTGCACACAGGTGTGTCCCTTGTGGCAGGACAGAGATCCTTCCTTAGCTCATGGAACACAGGTCAGGCATGCCTGAGGGGTGTGAGAAATAAATTTAGAGAGAAAAAATGATATTTGGGGGATCTGTGATAGGCAGATTCTAGAATTGAAACCACAGCAGGAGTGTGTAGCTGTGCAGCCAGGTGTGCTGCTCCTCACTGCACACAGGTGTGTCCCTTGTGGCAGGACAGAGATCCTTCCTTAGCTCATGGAACACAGGTCAGACATGCCTGAGGGGTGTGAGAAATAAATTTTGGGGAAGCTGTGACAGCAGATGTCAGAATTAAGAGCAGGACTGGAGTGTGCAGCTGTGCAGCCAGCTGTGCTGCCCCTCACCGCCTTGTCTCCCCACAGGTGTGTCCCTTGTGGCAGGACAGAGATCCTTCCTTAGCTCATGGAAAACAGGTCAGATATGCTTTAGCAGTGTGAGAAATAAATTTACAGAGAAAAAATGATACTTGGGGAGTTGTGATAGGCAGATCCTGGAATTAAGATCATGACAGGAGTGTGTAGATCTGCAGGCACGTCTGTTCCTCCTCACTGCACACAGGTGTGTCCCTTGTGGCAGGACAGAGATCCTTCCTTAGCTCATGGAACACAGGTCAGGCATGCTTTAGCAGTGTGAGAAATAAATTTAGAGGTAAAAAATGAGATTTGGGGAGCTGTGATAGGCAGATTCTAGAATTAAGAGTCTTACAGGAATGTGTAGCTCTGCAGCCAGGTGTGCTGCTCCTCACTGCACACAGATGTGTTCCCGTGGTGGCAGGACAGAGATCCTTCCTTAGCTCATAAAAAACAGGTCATGCAATGCTAAGGAGTGTGGGAAATACATTTTGGGGAAGCTGTGACAGCAGATCCTAGAACTGAAAGCACAGCAGGAGCGTGCAGCTGTGCAGCCAGCTGTGCTGCCCCTCACCGCCTCGTCTCCCCACAGATGTGTCCCCCGTGGTGGCAGGGCTCATCGGAGCCACCGTGCTGGTGGTTTCTGTCTCGGTCACAGTCTTTGTGTGGACATGCTGTCACCAGCAAGCAGAAAAGAAGCACAAAACCCCCCCCTACAAATTCATCCACATGCTGAAAGGCATCAGCATCTACCCGGAGACCTTGAGCAACAAGAAGAAAATCAACCGCATCCGGAGAGACAAGGGCGGCGCGGCCAAGGAGGGCGGCGGCGGGGGCGACCTCCCGCTGGATGCTGCTGAGGCCGGCCTGGGGGGCCCCAACAAGGCTCCAGACGGACCCCCCCAGGTGGAGCAGCTCCCCATCAAAGTGGATTTTGGAGATGAACTCAGCCCAGATCAAAGCCTCACTCCGGGAGGGAGCAAAACCTCCTCTCCCTCTTCGCCGGGCGACGACGTCATGCTGGGAGACCTGACTTTCTCAGTGGACTACAACTTCCCCAAAAAAGCCCTGGTGGTGACCATCCAGGAGGCCCACGGGCTGCCCGTGATGGATGAGCACACCCAGAGCTCCGACCCCTACATCAAGATGACCATCCTGCCCGACAAGAGGCACCGCGTCAAGACCCGCGTGCTCCGCAAGACCCTGGAGCCCGTTTTTGATGAGACCTTCACCTTCTATGGCATCCCCTACAGCCAGCTGCAGGACCTGGTGCTGCACTTCCTGGTGCTCAGCTTCGACCGCTTCTCCAGGGATGACGTGATCGGGGAGGTGATGGTGCCCCTGGCCGGGGTGGATCCCAGCACTGGGAAAGTGCAGCTCACCAGGGAGATCCTCAAGAGGAACATACAGGTGAGTGGGAGCACCCTGCTGCCATGGGCCTGTCTTTGACCCCAGAGAATTTCATCTGGAAGGTTCAGATCGGGAATGATGCAGATCCTGGGCCAGAAATTCTGGTTTTTCCCCAAATTCATATTTTTGGTGTTATATGGCTGTGTTTGACCCCAGAGAATTTGATCTGAAGCCTTCACATCAGGAATGATGCAGATCCTGGGCTACAAATTCTGGTTTTCCCCAAATTCATATTTTTGGTGAGATATGGCTGTGTTTGATCCCAGAGAATTTGATCTGGAAGGTTCAGGTCAGGAATGATGCAGATCCTGAGCTATAAATTCTGGTTTTCCCCAAATTCATATTTTTGGTGAGATATGGCTGTGTTTGACCCCAGAGCTTTTGATCTGGAAGGTTCAGATCAGGAATGATGCAGATCCTCAGCCATAAATTCTGATTTTCCACAAATTCGTATTTTTGGTGTGATATGGCTGTGGTAGACCCCAGAGAATTTGATCCAGGAGCCTCCATGGTTTAACAAGAGGGAATGATGCAAATTCTCAGCCACAAATTCTGTTTTTTCCCCCAATTCATATTTTTGGTGTGATATCCACCTTGCAGAGGTGGATCTGAGCCCTGGGAAGGTGCAGCTCACCAGGGAGATCCTCAGGAGGAACATACAGGTGAGTGGGAGCACCCTGCTGCCATGGGCCTGTCCTTGACCCCAGAGAATTTCATCTGGAAGGTTCAGATCGGGAACCATGCAGATGCTGGGCTACAAATTCTGGTTTTCCTCCAAATTTGTATTTTTGGTGAGATATGGCTGTGTTCGACCCCAGAGAATTTGATCTGGAAGGTTCAGATCAGAAATTATGCAGATCCTCAGCCACAAATTCTGTTTTTCCTCCAAATTCATCTTTTTGGTGAGATATGGCTGTGTTTGACCCCAGAGCTTTTGATCTGGAGCCTTCAGATCAGGAATAATGCAGATCCTCAACCACAAATTCTGGTTTTCCCCCAAATTCGTATTTTTGGTGTGATATCACTGTAATCGACCCCAGAGAATTTGATCTGGAGCCTCAGTGGTTTAACAAGCAGGAATGATGCAAATCCTCAGCCACAAATTCTGGTTTTCCTCCAAATTCATAATTTTGGTGTGATATGGCTGTGTTTGACCCAGAGAATTTGATCTGGAAGGTTCAGGTCAGGAATGATGCAGATCCTGGGCTACAAATTCTGTTTTTTCCCCCAATTCATATTTTTGGTGAGATATCCACCTTGCAGAGGTGGATCCCAGCACTGGGAAGGTGCAGCTCACCAGGGAGATCCTCAAGAGGAACATACAGGTGAGTGGGAGCACCCTGCTGCCATGGGCCTGTCTTTGACCCCAGAGAATTTCATCTGGAAGGTTCAGGTCAGGAATGATGCAGATCCTGAGCTACAAATTCTGGTTTTTCCACAAATTCATAATTTTGGTGTGATATCACTGTGTTCGACCCCAGAGAATTTGATCTGGAGCCTTCACATCAGGAATGATGCAGATCCTCAGCCACAAATTCTGTTTTTTTCCCCAAATTCATATTTTTGGCGAGATATCACTGTGTTTGACCCCAGAGCTTTTGATCTGGAAGGTTCAGATCGGGAATGATGCAGATCCTGAGCCACAAATTCTGGTTTTTCCACAAATTCATAATTTTGGAGTGATATGGCTGTGGTAGACCCCAGAGAACTTGATCCAGGAGCCTCAGTGGTTTAACAAGCAGGAATGATGCAAATCATCAGCCACAAATTCTGGTTTTTCCCCAAATTCATCTTTTTGGTGAGATATGGCTGTGTTTGATCTGGAATATTCACACCAGGAATGATGCAGATCGTCAGCCACAAATTCTGTTTTTTTCCCCAAATTCATTTTTTTGGCTGTGTTTGATCTGGAAGATTCACCTCAGCCACAAATTCTGTTTTTTTCCCCAAATTCATCTTTTTGGGGATAAATGGCTGTGTTTGATCTGGAAGATTCACCTCAGCCACAAATTCTGTTTTTTTCCCAAAATTCATATTTTTGGCTGTGTTTGATCTGGAAGATTCACCTCAACCACAAATTCTGTTTTTTTCCCCAAATTCATATTTTTGGGGATAAATGGCTGTGTTTGATCTGGAAGATTCACACCAGGAATGATGCAGATCCTCAGCCACAAATTCTGGTTTTTCCACAAATTCATATTTTTGGTGAGATATGGCTGTGGTAGACTCCAGAGAATTTGATCCAGAAGCCTCATTGGTTTAACAAGGAATAACTGAAATCCTCAGCCACAAATTCTGTTTTTTTCCCCAAATTCATAATTTTGGGGATATATGGCTGTGTTTGATCTGGAAGATTCACATCAGGAATGATGCAGATCCTCAGCCACAAATTCTGTTTTTTTCCCCAAATTCATCTTTTTGGGGATAAATGGCTGTGTTTGATCTGGAATATTCACATCAGAAATTATGCAGATCCTCAGCCACAAATTCTGTTTTTCCCCAAATTCATATTTTTGGCTGTGTTTGATCTGGAATATATTCACCTCAGCCACAAATTCTGGTTTTCTCCCCAAATTCATATTTTTGGGGATAAATGGCTGTGTTTGACCTGGAAGATTCACCTCAACCACAAATTCTGTTTTTTTCCCCAAATTCATCTTTTTGGCTGTGTTTGATCTGGAATATTCACCTCAACCACAAATTCTGTTTTTTTCCCCAAATTCATCTTTTTGGGGATATATGGCTGTGTTTGATCTGGAATATTCAGATCAGGAATGATGCAGATCCTCAGCCACAAATTCTGGTTTTTTCCCCAAATTCATATTTTTGGGGATATATGGCTGTGTTTGATCTGGAAGATTCACACCAGGAATGATGCAGATCCTCAGCCACAAATTCTGGTTTTCCCATAATTCATATTTTTGGCTGTGTTTGATCTGGAAGATTCACCTCAGCCACAAATTCTGTTTTTTTCCCCAAATTCATATTTTTGGCTGTGTTTGATCTGGAAGATTCACCTCAGCCACAAATTCTGTTTTTTTCCCCAAATTCATAATTTTGGTGTGATATCACTGTGTTTGATCTGGAATATCCACCTCAGCCCCAAATTCCCTTTCCCCACAAATCCCCATTTTTGCCCATTTTCCCACCTTCCCTCTGACACACCTGGGGCTCATTTTTTTTTGCCTTTTTGAATCTTTTAACCCAAGAACAGCAGCTGAGGCAGCTGGCAGGCCGTGTCCTGAGGAGCTGTGTGTGTTTTTTGGCAGAAGTGCATCAGCAGAGGGGAGCTGCAGGTGTCCCTGTCCTACCAGCCCGTGGCACAGAGGATGACCGTGGTGGTGCTGAAGGCCAGGCATTTGCCAAAGATGGACATCACTGGCCTCTCAGGTAGAAGCTATTTTCTCCACCTTGGAGAGGGTGGGAAAAATAGAAATTCCCAAATTCACCTTGCAGGGATTTTTTTTATTTTGTTTTGGGTGAAGATTTGGGCTGGGTAGATTTTTTATTTGGGTTTTTTTTTTGAGGGTTCAAATTCTTTTTAAGGGTTTTGGATTGCTCTGAGTGCTCCATCACTCACCTGGGGTGGGGATCCTAAAGCCCTCAGAGAAAAAAATCAGAGGGATTGGAGAGCCTAAACCCCTCAGATTAAAAAATCAGTGGGATTGGAGTTCCTAAACCCCTCAGATTAAAAAATCAGTGGGATTGGAGCTCCTAAACCCCTCAGAGAAAAAAATCAGAGGGATTTGAGCTCCTAAACCCCTCAGAGAAAAAAATCAGTGGGATTGGAGCTCCTAAACCCCTCAGAGAAAAAAATCAGAGGAATTGGAGAGCCTAAACCCCTCAGAGAAAAAAATCAGTGGGATTGGAGATCCTAAACCCCTCAGATTAAAAAATCAGAGGGATTGGAGATCCTAAACCCCTCCTGAAGAGCCTGAGGGGCTCAGATATTGAAAATCCACCAAAAATCAGAGGGATTGGAGCTCCTAAACCCCTCAGATTAAAAAATCAGTGGGATTGGAGATCCGAAACCCCTCAGAGAAAAAAATCAGTGGGATTGGAGCTCCTAAACCCCTCAGGTCTCCCAAGGCAGCCTTGGTGAGACCTTCAGGACACTCCTGAAGAGCCTGAGGTGCTGAGCTATTGAAAATGCACCAAAAATCAGAGGGATTGGAGCTCCTAAACCCCTCAGAGGAAAAAATCAGTGGGATTGGAGCTCCTAAACCCCTCAAAGAAAAAAATCAGAGGGATTGGAGCTCCTAAACCCCTCCTGAAGAGCCTGAGGGGCTCAAATATTGAAAATCCACCAAAAATCAGAGGGATTGGAGAGCCTAAACCCCTCAGAGAAAAAAATCAGTGGGATTGGAGATCCTAAACCCCTCAGAGAAAAAATCAGAGGGATTGGAGCTCCTAAACCCCTCCTGAAGAGCCTGAGGGGCTCAAATATTGAAAATCCACCAAAAATCAGAGGGATTGGAGCTTCTAAACCCCTCAAAGAAAATAATCAGTGGAGTTTGAGCTCCTAAACCCCTCAGAGAAAAAAATCAGTGGGATTGGAGATCCTAAACCCCTCAGATTAAAAAATCAGTGGGATTGGAGATCCTAAACCCCTCAATCCCCCAAGGCAGCCTTGGTGAGACCTCAGGACAGTCCTGAAGAGCCTGAGGGGCTCAGATATTAAAAATGCACCAAAAATCAGAGGGATTGGAGCTCTTAAACCCCTAAAGGCAGCCTTGGTGAGACCTCAGGACACTGTGGAATGGGATGGGGATGAGCAGAATGGGATCTTTGGGGTAGAGGAAGGTTGGAATGGGATTTTTAAGTTCCCCCAGCCCAAACCTCTATCTGTGGTCATGGAAGCTGTGGAATGGGATGGGGATGAGCAGAATGGGATCTTGAAGTCCCCCCAGCCCAAAGCAGAACCCAAACTTCTGCCTGGGGTAGAGGAAGGTTGGGATGGGATGGGGGTGAGCAGAATGGGATTTCTGGGCTAGAGGAAGGCTGGGATAGGATGGGGATGATCAGAATGGGATTTCTGGGATGGAGGAAGTTTGGGATGGGATGGGGATGAGCAGGAAGGTTGGGATGGGATGGGGATGAGCAGAATGGGATTTCTGGACTAGAGGAAGGATGGGATGGGATGGGATGGGATGGGATGGGATGGGATGGGATGGGATGGGATGGGATGGGATGGGATGGGATGGGATGGGATGGGATGGGATGGGATGGGATGGGATGCAATGGGATGGGATGCAATGGGATGCAATGGGATGCAATGGGATGCAATGGGGATGATCAGGATGGCATTCCTGGGCTAGAGGAAGTTTGGGATGGGATGGGGTGCGATGGGATGCAATGGGGATGAGCAGGATGGCATTTCTGAGCTAGAGGAAGGTTGGGATGCAATGGGAATGATCAGAATGGCATTTCTGGGCTAGAGGAAGGTTGGGATGCAATGGGGATGATCAGAATGGCGTTTCTGGGCTAGAGGAAGTTTGGGATGGGATGGGATGGGATGGGATGGGATGGGATGGGATGCAATGGGATGGGATGCAATGGGATGGGATGCAATGGGATGGGATGCAATGGGATGGGATGCAATGGGGATGATCAGGATGGCATTTCTGGGCTAGAGGAAGTTTGGGATGGGATGGGATGGGATGGGATGGGAATGATCAGGAAGGCATTTCTGGGCTAGAGGAAGGTTGGGATGGGATGGGGATGAGCAGGAAGTTTGAGGTGGGATGGGGATGATCAGAATGGCATTCCTGGGCTAGAGGAAGGCTGGGATGGGATGGGATGGGATGGGATGGGATGGGATGGGATGGGATGGGATGCAATGGGATGCAATGGGATGCAATGGGATGCAATGGGATGCAATGGGGATGATCAGGATGGCATTTCTGGGCTAGAGGAAGTTTGGGATGGGATGGGATGGGATGGGAATGATCAGGATGGCATTTCTGGGCTAGAGGAAGGCTGGGATGGGATGGGATGGGGATGATCAGGATGGCATTTCTGGGCTAGAGGAAGGCTGGGATGGGATGGGATGGGGATGATCAGGATGGCATTTCTGGGCTAGAGGAAGGCTGGGATGGGATGGGATGGGGATGATCAGGATGGCATTTCTGGGCTAGAGGAAGGCTGGATGGGCTCCTGCAGCCCCCGGGCGGTGCCGAGCCCCCCGGGCCGTGCCGAGCCCCCCGGGCCGTGTCACTGGCCGCCCTCCTTGCCCCTGCAGACCCCTACGTCAAGGTGAACGTTTACTACGGCCGCAAGCGCATCGCCAAGAAGAAGACGCACGTGAAGAAGTGCACGCTGCACCCCGTGTTCAACGAGTCCTTCAGCTACGACATCCCGGCCCAGCTGCTGCCCGACGTCAGCGTGGAGTTCCTGGTGATCGACTTCGAGCGCAGCACCAAGAACGAGGCGGTGGGGAGGCTGGTGCTGGGCGCGCACAGCGCCACGGCCGCCGGCCGCGAGCACTGGCGCCAGGTGTGCGAGCGCCCCGGCAAGGGCGCGGCGCGCTGGCACGGCCTGAGCGAGTACTGACCCGCCCAGGGGACGGGGGTTAGGGTGGGGCTGGCAATGAAATGGTTAAAGGTGAAGGGGGTGAGTGATAAAGGATAATTAATTTTAGAGTTTGGTTAAGGTGGTTCTTTGCAAGGCAGTAAAATTGGGGAATAAATGATAAAGAAATAATTAATAAAAAAACTTTTTAGTTAACGTGGTTCTTTGCAAGGCACTAAAATGGTTAAAACATGGGGAATAAATTATGAAGAAATAATAATTTAAAAATACTTCTCTTTAGTTAACGTGGTTCTTTGCAAGGCACCAAAATGCTAAAAAAATGGGGAATGAATGATAAAAAAATAAATTCTCTTTAGTTAACATGATTCTTTGCAAGGCATTAAAATTGGGGAATATATTGTAAAAAATAATTAATTAAAAATACTTCTCTTTAGTTAATGTGGTTCTTTGCAAGACAGTAAAATGCTAAAAAAATGGGGAATAAATTATAAAGAATAATTAATTTTAAAGTTTAGTTAACGTGGTTCTTTGCAAGGCACTAAAATGCTAAAAAAATGGGGAATAAATTATAAAAAATAATTTTAAAAATTACTTTTCTTTAGTTAACGTGGTTCTTTGCAAGGCATTAAAATTGGGGAATGAATTATATAGAAATAATTAATAAAAAAAACTTTTTAGTTAACGTGGTTCTTTGCAAGGCACTAAAATGGTTAAAAAATGGGGAATGAATGATAAAAAAATAAATTACTTCTCTTTAGTTAACATGGGTCTTTGCAAGGCACTAAAATGCTAAAAAAATGGGGAATAAATTATAGAGAAATAATTAATTTTAAAAAGTTCTCTTTAGTTAACGTGGTTCTTTGCAAGGCATTAAAATTGGGGAATAAATTATAAAGAAATAATTAATAAAAAAAAACTTCTTTTTAGTTAACGTGGTTCTTTGCAAGGCACTAAAACGCTAAAAAAATGGGGAATAAATTATAAAAAATAATAATTTAAAAATACTTCTCTTTAGTTAATGTGGTTCTTTGCAAGGCACTAAAATGCTAAAAAAATGGGGAATAAATGATAAAAAATAAATTACTTCTCTTTAGTTAACATGGTTCTTTGCAAGGCATTAAAATTGGGGAATAAATTGTAAAGAAATAATAATTAAAAATACTTCTCTTTAGTTAACATGGTTCTTTGTAAGGCACTAAAATGGCTAAAAAAATGGGGAATAAATGATAAAAAAATAAATTAAAAAATTACTTCTCTTTAGTTAACGTGGTTCTTTGCAAGGCATTAAAATGGTTAAAAAAATGGGGAATAAATTATAAAGAAATAAATTCTCTTTAGTTAACATGGGTTCTTTGCAAGGCACTAAAATGGTTAAAAAAATGGGGAATGAATGATAAAAAATAATTAATTAAAAATATTTCTCTTTAGTTAATGTGGTTCTTTGCAAGGCATTAAAATTGGGGAATAAATTGTAAAAAATAATTAATTAAAAATACTTCTCTTTAGTTAACGTGGTTCTTTGCAAGGCATTAAAATTGGGGAATAAATTATATAGAAATAATTAATTAAAAAAAACTTCTTTTTAGTTAACGTGATTCTTTGCAAGGCAGTAAAATGCTAAAAAAATGGGGAATAAATGATAAAAAAATAGCAAAAATAAAATATTTCTCTTTAGTTAATGTGGTTTTTGCAAGGCACTAAAATTGGGGAATAAATGATAAAGAAATAATAATTTTAAAAATCTCTTTAGTTAACGTGGTTCTTTGCAAGGCACTAAAATGGTTAAAAAAATGGGGAATAAATGATAAAGAAATAATAAAAAAAATCTCTTTAGTTTTTTGGCAAGGCACTAAAAATGGGGAATAAATTATAAGAAAGAAATATTAAAAAAAAAAAATTCTCTTTATTTGATGTGGTTTTTGCAGGGCACTGAAATGGTTAAAAAAAATGGGGAATAAATGAGGAGAAATAATGAAAAAGCAAAAAGTTCTCTTTAGTTAATGTGGTTCTTTGCAAGGCACTAAAATGCTAAAAAAATGGGGAATAAATGATAAAGAAATAATTTTAAAAAAAGGTTCTCTTTATTTGATGCAGTTGGGCACCAAAATCCTAAAATTGGGGAATGAATGATAAGAAAATAATAATTTTAAAAAAGTTCTCTGTAGTTAATGTGGTTTTTGCACTAAAATTCTACAAAAAAGGGCAATAAATTCTAAATAAATAATAATAATAAAAAGTTCTATTTAGTTGATTTTAGTGGTTTTTGGAGGGCACTAAAAAACTAAAATTGGGGAATAAATGATAAGAAATAAATAATTTTTTTAAAAAATTCTCTTTAGTTGATGTGGTTTTGCAAAGCACCAAAATCCTAAAAAAAAAAGAAAAAAAAATAAAATGGGGAATAAATGCCAAGCAAAAGAATTCAAAGTTTCTCTTTATTTAATGTGGTTTCAGGGCACTAAAATTGGGGAATAAATGATAAGAAAGAAATAATTTTAAAAAAAATCTTTTTAGTTGATACAGTTTTGCAAAGCATCAAAATCCTAAAAAAATAAAAATAAAATGGGGAATAAATGCCAAGCAAAAGAATTCAAAATTTCTCTTTATTTAACGTGGTTTTTGCAGGGCACTAAAATCCTAAAATTGGGGAATAAATGATAAGAAAGAAATTATTATTTTTTTAATTCTCTTTAGTTGATGTGGTTTTGCAAAGCACCAAAATCCTAAAAAAATGAGAATAAAAAATAAAATGGGGAATAAATGCCAAGCAAAAGAATTCCAAGTTTCTCTTTATTTAACGTGGTTTTTGCAGGGCACTAAAGAACTAAAATTGGGGAATAAATGATAAGAAATAAATGATTTAAAAAAAATAAATTCTCTTTAGTTGATGTGGTTTTGCAAAGCACCAAAATCCTAAAAAAATGAAAATAAATAAGACAGAGAATAAATGCCAAGCAAAAGAATTCAAAGTTTCTCTTTATTTAACGTGGTTTTTGCAGGGCACTAAAATTGGGGAATAAATGATAAGAAAGAAATTATTATTTTTTTAATTCTCTTTAGTTGATGTGGTTTTGCAAAGCACCAAAATCCTAAAAAAAATTTTAAAAAAATAAAATGAGGAACAAATGCCAAGCAAAATAACTCAAAATTTCTCTTTATTTAACATGGTTTTTGCAGGGCACTAAAATCCTAAAATTGGGGAATAAATGATAAGAAAGAAATAATTTTAAAAAAATAAATTCTCTTTAGTTGATACAGTTTTGCAAAGAACCAAAATCCTAAAAAAATAAAAAAAAAAACGGGGAATAAATGCCAAGCAAAAGAATTCAAAATTTCTCTTTATTTAACGTGGTTTTTGCAGGGCACTAAAATTGGGGAATAAATTATAAGAAACAAATAATTAAGAATAAAATTCTCTTTAGTTGATGTGGTTTTGCAAAGCACCAAAATCCTAAAAAAAATTAAAAAAAAATAAAATGGGGAATAAACGCCAAGCAAAAGAATTCAAAGTTTCTCTTTAATTGCTGTGATTTTCGCAGGGGCCACTAAAATCCTTTTAAAAAATACAAAAAAAAAAAGGGAAATAAATAAATGCAGAGCAAGGAAGGAACCAAACCAAGAGGTACCAGATATATATAGCAGTGTCTCACTATTGCATGCCTACACAAATCAATATCTCGCCAGCGCGCAGTCGCGGGTCTGGTCCCGTTCCTGTCACTTTGGAGTTGTGTTTGTGCCGAGCTGTCGCTGCTGGTGCTCGCCAGGACTGGCCTGTCCTCGTCAGGATCCCCCCCCTTTGCAGTTCTGCTGTTGAACCTCTCGTTTCTCACTGCTTTGGTTTGGTTTTATTTTATTTTATTTTATTTTATTTTGATTTATGTTTTGCCTGCCCGTGGGCCGGGAGCTCCGGCGGGGTGGGAACTGCCCTGGCACAAAGGGGATGCAGGGAGGGACAGAGGGACAGGAGGGACAGAGGGACAGCCCAGGAGGGACAGGGACAGGAGGGACAGAGGGACAGGGACAGAGGGACAGGGACAGGAGCCTCGGCCTGGGCTCACAGCGCCAGGGCTGGGCCCAACCCAAATCAATTTGAACTGGGGAAATCCTGCTCAGGTGGGTTTGAATGAACTGGGAATGAACTGGGAATGAACTGGGAATGAACTGGGAATGAACTGGGGAAATCCTGCTCAGGTGGGTTTGATTGAACTGGGGAAATCCTGCTCAGGTGGGTTTGAATGGACTGGGAATGAACTGGGGAAATCCTGCTCAGCTGGGTTTGATTCCATCCTGCTCAGTTTGGTTTGATTTTGATTTCATCCTCTCTGAGCATTTCATCCTGCTCAGGTGGGTTTGATTGAACTGGGAATGAACTGGGGAAATCCTGCTCAGCTGGGTTTGATTTCACCCTCTGTGCACTTCATCCTGCTCAGTTCCATTTGATTTTTATTCCATCCTCTCTGTGCATTCCATCCTGCTCAGATTTGTTTGATTTTGATTTCATCCTGCTCAGTTCCATTTGATTTTGATTTCATCCTGCTCAGTTGGGTTTGATTCCATCCTGCTCAGTTTGATTTGATTCTGATTTCATCCTCTCTGGGCATTCCATCCTGCTCAGTTTAGTTTGATTCTGATTTCATCCTCTCTGAGCATTTCATCCTGCTCAATTCCATTTGATTTCACCCTCTCTGTGCATTTCATCCTGCTCAGTTTGATTTGATTTTGATTTCATCTTCTCTGTGCACTTCATCCTGCTCAATTCCATTTGATTTCATCCTGCTCAGTCTCTTTTGATTTTGATTTCATCCTGCTGAATTTTGTTTTGATTTAGATTTCATCCTCTCTGAGCATTTCATCCTGCTCAGTCTCATTTGATTTTGATTTCATCCTGCTCAGTTTTGTTTGATTTCATCCTCTCTGTGCATTTCATCCCTCTCAGTTTTGTTTGATTTTGATTTCATTCTCTCTGAGCATTTCATCCTGCTCAATTCCATTTGATTTTGATTTCATCCTGCTCAATTTTGTTTTGATTTTGATTTCACCCTCTCTGAGCATTTCATCCTGCTCAGCCCCATTTGATTTTGATTCCATCCTGCTCAGTTTTGTTTGATTTTGATTCCACCCTCTCTTTCCTCCAAGAAAACCCCAACACTGATGTGTCACCCATTGCTAAGGAAACTTTTCAACCCTTTCATTAAACTTTTAAATTCTGCTCATTTCTGAGCCGAGCTAAGCAGAGGCACCACGACAAGGTGACCAAAAAACCTTCCCAAAAGTGACCCTGCAGTCACCTGGGAGCCAAAATCTGGCACTGGAAATGTGCCAGGGCTGAGTCCAGAGCTTGGGGGAGCCCTGAGACCCTGCCTGGACCCTGAGCCTGCCCAGAGGCTGCAGGAATTTGGGAATTGATAAATTTGGCAGCCCTGGAGCATCCTGGATTTGGGAATTCTGCTCCCAGCCCAAAGATCAAGGTGAGATCTGGCAGCAAATCTTTGATGGGAAGCAGAAATTCATTGATGGATTGAGCAGAAATGAATTACAATTAAAATTGTTGGTGAATCGAGCAGAAATTAATTATAATTAAAATTCTTCCTGGGCTCTCCAGTAGAAATCAGAATTGGGTTTGCAAAGAGGCTCCTGGACAGCCCCAGGTTTTCCAGGAAAGGAAATTCCAAAATGTTCAAATCCCAGGTTTTCCAGGAAAGGAAATTCCAAAATGTTCAAATCTTTGGTTGCTCCCAGACTGCTCTGAGCCCTCTGGGATGCAAACAGGAATGCAAATAACAGATTAATTTTTTTAAAAAATTCAGATAATTTAACTACTTACAGGATTCAGCTGCTGAATTTTAGATCCCTGTTGGAAAAACGATCCCTGGAATGAGAAATCTGAGCCAGGCCCTCCTGGCAGCCCCCTGGCATCTCTTCCTGAGGGATTCTTTTGGGGTTTTTCTCATTTTCTGAGCCTCTCTGCCAGGATTTTCCCCTTCCCCATCCCCTGACCAGGATTTTCCCCTTCCCCATCCCCTGACCAGGATTTCTGCCTGAGGCTGAATCGATTTTTTCAGTGTCTTGAACTCTTTCCCAGCTCATTCTCTGAGCCTCAGAGAGCGAGTTCCCCCCTCTGGAAATTGCTGTAAATCTCTCTCAATCCTGATTTTTGTTTTTTTTTTGCACTAAGCAATTGTGTTGCTGCTGCAATTCCAGCAACTTTTCACCACTTTTTCCTCACATCATGCTTTCCAACACCACCCCAAAGATCTGACCAAAAGCAGCAACAAAATTCCCTTCTCCCTTGGGTGTGAAAAGCATGGCTAAGCCTAGATGATCTTAAAATTCCTTTAGTTGAAAGGAAAAAAATGAATTTTTTTGTCAAGGAAACGTGCTCAGGGTAAATAGACTTAGGCTGTCGGGCAGGTAGGAGTAGCTCCAACACTCTTCTGGAAAAATAGGAAAGTGAAAATGTGCAGATATATATTTTTTAAAAACATTAAATAGACAGTTAAGTGACAGCAGACTCACTGTAAAATCTCCCAGGTGTGGTTATTCTTTACCTTTGTGTCTTCTATTGTAAAATGAACTTGGACAGTTACAACTTTGTGTGGATTAAAAAAAATAATAATAATAAATAATAAATAATAATAAAAAGAATAAAAGGCAAAAAAACCTAACTCAACCTGTGTGAAACTGCATAATGCTACAAGCTAACCTACATTCTGTAATGCTACCTTGTATGTTGAATTTGTTAAGGCACATTGAGCGTGCAAATAAAAATTAATTCACTTTAATTTTGCTGCCTTTGCCTCGTGTGTGACCCTGGGCAACAACAAACAGTGAAAACTGCCAGGTTTGCCTCTAGAAATGTGAATTTCTGCTGGAAAAGTGCATTGAATTCACCCAGAAGGAAGCTCAGGGGAAGAAAGGAGTTGGTTTTTAATTAAATGTGAAATGAGAGCAGGGCTGGGAGAGAGGGGGGGTCAGGGTGACTCAGTGGGGCAGCAGCACCTGCAGGAGCCCAGGGAGGATGGAGAGAGAAAATGGATAAAAACTGCAGGGAGCAGCTCCGAACTGAGAGAGGGGGAGTGGGGAGGATGTGGGGCAGGAATTCCTCCCTGGGAGGGCGGAAAATGTCCCTGGATGAGTTTGATCCCCTTCAACCCAAACCATCCCATAATAATTCTGTGACAACACTTTTAAATTAAACCTCAGATCCTGCCCCACAGATCCTGCCCCACAGATCCATCCTGCCCCACAGATCCTGAGATCCTGCCCTATAGATCCTGTCTGCCCTATAGATCCTGATATCCTGCCCTATAGATCCTGAAATCCTGCCCTATAGATCCTGAGATCCTGCCCTATAGATCCTGAGATCCTGCCCTATAGATCCTGAAATCCTGCCCCACAGATCCTGATATCCTGCCCTATAGATCCTGAAATCCTGCCCTATAGATCCTGAGATCCTGCCCTATAGATCCTTTCTTCCCCATACATCCTGCCCTATAGATCCATCCTGCCCCATAAATCCTGCCCGCCCCATAGATCCTGTCTGCCCCATAGATCCTGAAATCCTGCCCCATAGATCCTGCCCTATGGATCCTGACTGCCCCATAGATCCATCCTGCCCCATAGATCCATCCTGCCCCATAGATCCTGCCCTAAAAATCCCCTGTGCCCCACAGATCCATCCTGCCCCATAGATTCTTTCTGCCCTATAGATCCTGAAATCCTGCCCTATAGATCCATCCTGCCCCATAAATCCTGCCCTATGGATCCTGTCTGCCCTATAGATCCTGCCCTATAGATTCTTTCTGCCCCATAGATCCCCTCTGCCCCACAGACCCTGAAATCAGAGTTATTTCACGCTCAGAGCAAAGGACAAACCCACCCCAAACTGAAAATGTTTTTTTACCAAGCAGAGAATAAAAACTGATGGGTCTTTAATAAAGATTTTAAAATAAAAGTGATTTTTTATTTTATTATTATTATTATTATTATTATTATTATTATTATTATTATTATTATTATTATTATTATTATTATTGTTATTATCATCATCATCATTATTATTATTATCATTACTATTATTATCATTATCATCATTATTATCATTTTAATATATTTATTATCATTATATTATCATTATTAGTATTATATTACTATATTATTTATTATGATTATTATAGTACTATATTTATTATTATAATATTATCATCATTATAATTATTATTATATTACTATATTTATTATTATTACATTATTATATTCTTCTTATTATATATTTATATAATTATATGTATATTGATATATCATTATATAATTATATAATATATATTATATTATATATATTATTATAGGATATATTATATTATATTATATATATAATTATATAACATATATCTATATATTATTATATATTTATATATTTATATTTTATATTTGTATTATTATATTATCATTGTCAGTATTATATTACTATATTATTATATTACTATATTTATTATTATATAATCATAATTATCATCATTAGTATTATATTACTATATTATTTATTATGATTATTATAGTACTATATTTATTATTATAATATTATCATCATTATAATTATTATTATATTACTGTATTTATTATTATTACATTATTATATTCTGCTTATTATATATTCATATAATATGTATATTGCTATATCATTATATAATAATATAATATATATTATATATAATATATTGTTATAGGATTTATATTATATTATATTATATCATATCATATCATATCATATCATATCATATCATATCATATCATATCATATATAATATATTATATATAACACATATCTATATATTATTATATATTTATATATTTATATTTTATTATATTTGTATTATTATATTATCATTGTCAGTATTATATTACTATATTATTATATTACTATATTTATTATATAATCATAATTATCATTATCATTAGTATTATATTACTATATTCATTATTATTATATCACTATATTTTATTATATTATCTTTATATTATTATTATTATTATTATTATTATTATTATTATTATTATTATTATTATTATTATTATTATTATTATTATGTGTTGTAGCAGGATTTATCAGAGATAATCTCAGATTATTGTTTTTAAGGTGTTTTTAGGTGATAATCACTGATCATGTGTTTTAATTAAGAAATAATTGAGTTTTGATGGTGTAAATCAGAATTTTTGGGTTGTCTCACCTCGCACACCAAACTAAAAATGGAATTAAAGTTTTTAAATGACCCCAGGAAAAATCCCCACAGATGGAAAATATTCAGATCCCAACAAATCCCCACCACAGTCAGGGAATTTTCATGTTTTGCACCCCTTAAATGCCATTTTTTCCCCCAAAATTTACAATTTTGGTGATTTTTTAAATGACAAAATTCACATTTTTTCCCCCCTCCCCTCCTCCTTCATCAGCCCCAGCACAGACCAGACACACCCGAGGCAAAACTTTGAATTTTTATATTCAAAATTAGAGATATTGCATCAAATAAAATTGTTCTGGGTACAAATCCATCCAGGATGAAAAATAAAACTCTGTGAATAAAACTGTGCTCAAAAAAAAACCCCAAAAAACCAAAAAAACCAAATTAAAAAGTGCTGGCTGCTCTGCTGCTCTGGGAATTGCAGAAGGAACAGGAACCATCCAACACCCAAACCAATCTTAATTAAATATGAATTTTCCAAACCATTTTAAAATTTAATCTGAATTTTCCAAACCTTTTTTAATTTAATCTGAATTTTCCAAATAATTTTTAAATTTAATCTGAATTTTCCAAACCATTTTCAGATTAAATCTGAATTTTCCAAACAATTTTTAGATTCAATCTGAATTCTCCTCAGTCATTTTTTAATTTAATCTGAATTTTCCAAACCATTTTTTAATTCAATCTGAATTTTCCTCAGTCATTTTTGATTCAATCTGAATCTTCCAAACCATTGTAAATTTAATCTGAATTTTCCAAACCAATTTTAATTCAATCTGAATTTTCCAAACCAATTTTAATCTGAATTCCCCAAACCATTTTTAATCTGAATTTTCCAAACCATTTTTAATTTAATCTGAATTTTCCAAACAATTTTTAAATTAAATCTGAATTTTCCAAACCATTTTTAATTAAATCTGAATTCCCCAATCCATTTTTAATTTAATCTGAATTTTCCAAACCATTTTTAATTTAATCTGAATTTTCCAAACAATTTTTAAATTAAATCTGAATTTTCAATCCATTTTTAATTTAATCTGAATTTCCCAATCCATTTTTGATTCAATCTGAATTTCCCAATCCATTTTTGATTAAATCTGAATTCCCCAATCCATTTTTAATTCAATCTGAATTCCCCAATCCATTTTTGATTCAATCTGAATTCCCCAATCCATTTTGGATCCTGTGGCTGCCCCCAGAGCAGCCCAGCACAGGGAGCAGATGAGAAATGGAAATTCCCAATTTCAACATCCCAAAGCAAAAACAAAACACAGCCCCTGCCACAAAAGATCCCAAAATCCTTGCTGAGCATCCCAAAATCCTCCTGAGAGCATCCCAAAATCCTTCAGAGCATCCCAAAATCCTTCAGAGCATCCCAAAATCCTTCAGAGCATCCCAAAATCCTCCTGAGAGCATCCCAAAATCCTTCTTGAGGATCCAAAAATCCTTTAGAGCATCCCAAAATCCTTCTGAGCATCACAAAATCCTTCTGAGGGCATCCCCAAATCCTTCTGAGAGCATCCCAAAATCCTTCTTGAGGGCCCTGGGGTTTCTGCCTCACCTGGAAATCCTTCTTGAGGATCCCAAAATCCTTTTGAGGATCCCAAAATCCTTCTTGAGGATCCCAAAATCCTTTTGAGGGCATCACAAAATCCTTCTGAGCATCACAGAGGGCCCTGGGGCTTCTGCCTCACCTGGAAATCCTTCTTGAGTATCACAAAATCCTCCTGAGAGCATCCTAAAATCCTTCAGAGCATCCCAAAATCATTTAGAGCATCCCAAAATCCTTCTTGAGCATCCCAAAATCCTTCAGAGCATCCCAAAATCCTTCAGAGCATCCCAAAATCCTTCTGAGCATCCCAAAATCCTTCTGAGAGCATCCCAAAATCCTTCTTGAGGATCCCAAAATCCTTCAGAGCATCCCAAAATCCTGCTGAGAGCATCCCAAAATCCTTCTTGAGGGCCCTGGGCTTCTGCCTCACCTGGAAATCCTTCTTGAGGATCCCAAAATCCTTTTGAGGATCCCAAAATCCTTCTGAGAGCATCACAAAATCCTTTTGAGAGCATCACAAAATCCTTCAGAGCATCACAAAATCCTTCTGAGGGCATCCCAAAATCCTGCTGAGCATCCCAAAATCCTTCAGAGCATCCCAAAATCCTTCAGAGCATCCCAAAATCCTTCTGAGGGCATCCCAAAATCCTGCTGAGCATCCCAAAATCCTGCTGAGCATCCCAAAATCCTTCAGAGCATCCCAAAATCCTTCAGAGCATCCCAAAATCCTGCTGAGAGTATCACAAAATCTTTTAGAGCATCCCAAAATCCTTCAGAGCATCCCAAAATCCTTCTTGAGGATCCCAAAATCCTTCTTGAGGATCCCAAAATCCTTCAGAGCATCCCAAAATCTTTTAGAGCATCCCAAAATCCTTCAGAGCATCCCAAAATCCTTCAGAGGATCTCAAAATCCTTCAGAGCATCCCAAAATCCTTCTGAGAGCATCCCAAAATCCTTCAGAGCATCCCAAAATCCTTCTGAGAGCATCCCAAAATCCTTCAGAGCATCCCAAAATCCTTCTGAGAGCATCCCAAAATCCTTCTTGAGGGCCCTGGGGTTTCTGCCTCACCTGGAAATCCTTCTTGAGGATCCCAAAATCCTTCAGAGCATCACAAAATCCTTTAGAGCATCACAGAGTGCCTGGGGCACCTGCACAGGTGAGGAGCTGCTGGGGCTGTGCTTCCCTGCTAGAAAATCCTTCTGAGAGCATCACAAAATCCTTCAGAGCATCCCAAAATCCTTCTGAGGGCCCCGGGCTTCTGCCTCACCTGGAAATCCTTCTTGAGTATCACAAAATCCTCCTGAGAGCATCCCAAAATCCTTCAGAGCATCCCAAAATCTTTTAGAGCATCCCAAAATCCTTCTGAGGGCATCCCAAAATCCTTTTGAGGATCCCAAAATCCTTCTTGAGGATCCCAAACTCCTCCTGAGTGCATCCCAAACTCCCCCAAGTCCCTGCAGCCTGTAGGATGGCCCAGCCCTGACTGAGTGAGGATCTGGGACAGGGAGGGAGCTCCGAGCTCTGTGTGGCTTCTCCAGCACATCCCACTGCAGGGGCTGGGGCAGGAAAATCCCCAAATCCCAAAATCCCAAAATCCCAGGTGCTGCTGCTGCCTCCAGGACAAAGGGATGGAACTGGGAGGGATCCCTGCCCCTGGAGGGGTTTGGAGCTGCTGCCTCCAGGACAAAGGGATGGAATTGGGAGGGATCCCTGTCCCTGGAGGGGTTTGGAGCTCTGGGGTGGCACTGAATGCTCTGCTCTGGCTGGGGCTGGCTCACTGAGCCCAGAGATCTTTCCAGGGGAATTGATTCTGTGATTCTGGCTCGTTCACATCCCACCTGCAGCACGGATCACCGGGTCAGGCTGCACACGAGGATTCCACCTCCATTTTCCTGGAAAGAAATCTGTCCCACGAGGGCACCAGAAATTTGTGCTTTGCTCAGCCTCTCACACTGTGAGCTGCTGTTGTGGGGAGCAGCAAAATCCTCTTTTCCAAGTGGGCAAACCCCAGATCCAGCGAGGCTGGGTCCAACTCCTCCAGGAATGTTTTGCACAGTTCAGCTCCCAGCTCGGTGAGCGACCAACGCTGCAAAGCCACCGATCCTTCGGCGGCCAACACCTGCTGGGTCCAGTAAAAAAAAAATGACAACAAATAAAGTACAACTGTCACTGGGTGTGAAGTTCAAGCCCCAGAATCAAGGCAACACGGATCTAAACAAAAACAACCAGGCAGGGTCAGGCGTTCCCTCCCAAAGTCCCCTCAGGTGCCGCTGCCCCCTCAGCGGCGTCACCCGCTCCTCTGGCTACTAAAGGTCACAGCTCCTGTCCTGTTCTGCTGCTCTTCAAGTGACTGAATCCTTCTTCCTCCTGAAGGGGGACTTGAGTCTTTTCCAGACGCTGCTCTTGGGCTTGGATTTCCTCTCCAGGGCCATCACGGCCTCGCGCTCCTTGCGGCGGATCTCGCGCACCAGCGCGTGGAACACGTCGTCGATGTAGTAGCGGAACGCCGCCGACGTCTCGAAGAAGGGGCAGCTGAACTCCCTGGCCAGGGCAGAGCCTTCCTCCTTGGACACCTGCAAAACAACACCACAGTCAGGGAGCCAAAGCCCAGCAGTTTGTGTATTCCTCTGTGCCTTGCCCTGTTTTGTGCTCCAGGCACGGATCGATTCCACCCAGCTCCAGAGGATGGATCCCACCCTGCTGAGGCAGAGATTTCCTCTTGGACACCTGGGAAATGATTGCACACCCTGAGCAGGGAAGCCAAACCCCAGGAGTTTATTTCTTTGCCTTTCTCTGATTTGCTCTCTGTTCCTCTTTATGGACACTCCAAGCCTCAGCACAGATCGATTCCACCCAGCTCCAAAGATTTCCTGTGCTAAGGCAGAGCCTTCTTCCTTGGACACCAGGAAAACCAGAGCCCATCCTGGTCAGGGAAGCCAAACTCCAGGAGTTTATTTCTTTTCCTTTCTCTGATTTGCTCTCTGTCCCTGTGTGGACACTCCAAGTCTCAGCACAGAACATTTCCACCCAGCTCCAGAGGATGGATCCCACCCTGCTGAGGCAGAGATTTCCTCTTGGACACCTGGGAAATGATTGCACACCCTGAGCAGGGAAGCCAAACCCCAGGAGTTTATTCCTTTTCCTTTCCCTGATTTGCTCTCTGTTCCTCTTTATGGACACTCCAAGCCCTAACACAGAACATTTCCACCCAGCTCCAAAGGATGGATCCCACCGTGCTGAGGCAGAGATTTCCTCTTGGACACCTGGAAAACAACAGCACATCCTGCTCAGGGAAGCCAAACCCCAGGAGTTTATTCCTTTTCCTTTCTCTGATTTGCTCTCTGTCCCTCTTTATGGACACTCCAAGCCTCAGCACAGATCGATTCCACCCAGCTCCAAAGGTTTCCAGAGGATGGATCCCACCTGTGCTGAGGCAGAGATTTCCTCTTGGACACCTGGAAAATGACTGCACACCCTGCTCAAGGAAGCCAAACCCCAGCGATTTATTCGTTATTTATTCATTCTCCTTTCCCTCTTTTGCTCACTGTCCCTCTGCTCCAAGGGACAAATCGCTCCCACCCAGCTCCAAAGGTTTCCAGAGGATGGATCCCACCCGTGCTGAGGCAGAATTTCCTCAAACTACACATTCATACAGTTCCATCATTCAATTTGGGAAGCCTTCTTCACAGCTTCATGTCAAATGCAGTGCTGTCTTGTTCTGCCAGCACACAAAGTTTAAAATTCTCAGAATCCACAGTTCCAACAGACTTTGTTTCTCTTAAACTCTAAGTTTTCCACCATGTGGCATTACACACTTCTAATCAACTCCACACCCATAATCTCAGTTCTATCATTCCATTCTGGAAGGCTTCAGGTCCAGTGCAGTGTTCTCTTGTCCTGCCAGCACAGAAAGTCTGAAATTCCCAGAATCCAGGTTCCAACAGACTTTGTTTCTCTTTAAGTTCTTTACCATGTGATATTACACACTTCTATTCAAACTCCACACCCATAATCTCAGTTCTATCATTCCATTTTGGAAGGCTTCATGTCAAATGCAGTTCTCTTGTTCTGTCAGCACAGGACGTTTAAAATTCTCAGAATCCACAGTTCCAACAGACTTTGTTTCTCTTCAACTGAGTTCTTTACCATGTGATGTTACACACTTCAATTCAAACTACACACTCATACAAGTTCCATCATTCAATTTTGGAATCCATCTCCATGGCCTCAGGTCAAATGCAGTGTTCTCTTGTTCTGCCAGCACAGGACGTTTAAAATTCTCAGAATCCAAGGTTCCAACAGACTTTGTTTCTCTTAAACTCCAAGTTCTTCACCATGAGATATTACACACTTCTATTCACACTGCATGCCCAAAAATCCCAGTTCTATCATTCCATTTTGGAAAGCTTCATGTCAAATGCAGTGTTCTCTTGTTCTGCCAGCACAGAAAAGTCTGAAATTCCCAGAATCCACAGTTCCAACAGACTTTGTTTCTCTTCAACTGAGTTCTTTACCATGTGATGTTACACACTTCTACTCAAACTACACACTCATACAAGTTCCATCATTCAATTTGGGAAGCCTTCCTCACAGCCTCAGGTCCAGTGCAGTGTTCTCTAGTCCTGCCAGCACAGAAAGTCTGAAATTCTCAGAATCCACAGTTCCAACAGACTTTGTCTCTCTTTAAGTTCTTTACCATGTGCTATCATATACTTCTAATCAACTCCACACTCCTAATCCCAGTTCTATCATTCCATTTTGGAAGGCTTCATGTCAAATGCAGTGTTCTCTTGTTCTGCCAGCACAGGAAGTTTAAAATTCTCAGAATCCAGGGTTCCGACAGACTTTGTTTCTCTTAAACTCCAAGTTCTTCACCATGAGATATTACACACTTCAATTCACACTGCATGCCCAAAAATCCCAGTTCTATCATTCCATTTTGGAAGGCTTCAGGTCCAGTGCAGTGCTCTCTTGTCCTGCCAGCACACAAAGTCTGAAATTCCCAGAATCCACAGGTCCAACAGACTTTGTTTCTCTTCAACTGAGTTCTTTACCATGTGATGTTACACACTTCTACTCAAACTACACACTCATACAAGTTCCATCATTCAAATTGGGAAGCCTTCCTCACAGCCTCAGGTCCAGTGCAGTGTTCTCTTGTCCTGTCAGCACACAAAGTCTGAAATTCCCAGAATCCACAGTTCCAACAGACTTTGTCTCTCTTTAGGTTCTTTACCATGTGGCATTACACACTTCTAGTCAACTCCACACCCATATTCTCAGTTTTATCATTCCATTTTGGAAAGCTTCATGTCAAATGCAGTTCTCTTGTTCTGCCAGCACAGAAAGTCTGAAATTCTCGGAATCCACAGTTTCAACAGACTTTGTTTTTCTTAAACTGAGTTCTTCACCATGAGATATTACACACTTCTATTCACACTACATGCCCAAAAATCCCAGTTCTATCATTCCATTTTGGAAGGCTTCAGGTCCAGTGCAGTGCTCTCTTGTCCTGCCAGCACACAAAGTCTGAAATTCCCAGAATCCAGGGTTCCAACAGACTTTGTCTCTCTTTAAGTTCTTTACCATGTGATGTTACACACTTCTATTCAAACTACACACTCCTAATCTCAGTTTTATCTTTCAATTTTGGAAAGCTTCACGTCAAATGCAGTTCTCTTGTTCTGCCAGCACAGGAAGTTTAAAATTCTCAGAATCCACAGTTCCAACAGACTTTGTTTCTCTTAAACTCTCAAGTTTTCCACCATGTGGCATTGCACACTTCAAACTCCACACTCCTAATCTCAGTTCTATCATTCCATTTTGGAAGGCTTCAGGTCCAGTGCAGTGCTCTCTTGTTCTGCCAGCACACAAAGTCTGAAATTCCCAGAATCCACAGTTCCAACAGACTTTGCTTCTCTTAAACTCTAAGTTCTTTACCATGAGATATTATATACTTCTAATCAACTCCACACTCCTAATCTCAGTTCTATCATTCCATTTTGGAAGGCTTCATGTCAAATGCAGTGTTCTCTTGTTCTGTCAGCACAGGAAGTTTAAAATTCTCAGAATCCAAGGTTCCAACAGACTTTGTTTCTCTTCAACTGAGTTCTTTACCATGTGATGTTACACACTTCTACTCAAACTACACACTCATACAAGTTCCATCATTCAATTTGGGAAGCCTTCCTCACAGCCTCAGGTCAAATGCAGTGCTGTCTTGTTCTGTCAGCACACAAAGTTTAAAATTCTCAGTAACCAGGGTTCCAACAGACTTTGTCTCTCTTTAAGTTCTTTACCATGTGGCATTACACACTTCTAATCAACTCCACACCCATAATCCCAGTTCTATCACTCCATTTTGGAAGGCTTCATGTCAAATGCAGTGTTCTCTTGTTCTGCCAGCACACAAAGTCTGAAATTCTCAGTAACCAAGGTTCCAACAGACTTTGTCTCTCTTAAAGTCTAAGTTTTCCACCATGTGGCATTACACACTTCAAACTCCACACTCCTAATCTCAGTTCTATCATTCCATTTTGGAAGGCTTCATGTCCAGTGCAGTGCTCTCTTGTCCTGCCAGCACAGAAAGTCTGAAATCCCCAGAATCCAGGCTCCAACACAGAACACACTTTGCAACTGTGGCTGCCCCAGGCGCCCGTTTCCCACCGCACTCCGCATGGCGCTGCTCTCACCGCGCCAACTCCCCGAGGAAACCCCAGCCAAACCCCAACCCCTGTGGCTGCCCTGCCCTCCCCAGAGCAGCCCTGCCGAGGGAGGGCTGTCCTGGCTCACCTGGCGCAGCTGGCTCAGGTCAGACTTGTTGCCCACCAGCACCACGGGCGTGTCGTCGGTGCGGCGCACGCGGTAGATGAGCTGCTTGAACTCGCGCACCTCGTGGAAGCTGCGCCGGTCCGTGATGGAGTAGCAGATGATGAAACCTTCCCCTGCCCTCATGTACTGGTCCCTCATGGCTGTGAACTCTGCCTGCAGGCACAAAATGGCTTTTTAGCTCCAGGCAGCTCCAGGGGGGATTTAGCTCCATGCAGCTCCAGGGGAGTTTTTATTTGTATTTTCATATTTTCAATTATCAATGCAATTGTAGGGATGTGCTCCCTGCTGATGGAGTAACTAAAAGAAAGGCAAAAAGTTCAGAAGTTTCTCTCCCAGTTTGGTACAAAGACACCTCACAGGACCTTTGGGACTTCCCCTCAGCCCAGAAGTTTCTCTCACAATTTGATACAAAGGGAAGGGAAAGGGAAAGGGAAAGGGAAGGGGAAAGGGAAAGGGAAAGGGAAAGGGAAAGGGAAAGGGAAAGGGAAAGGGAAAGGGAAAGGGAAAGGGAGGGAAGGGAAGGGAAGGGAAGGGAAGGGAAGGGAAGGGAAGGGAAGGGAAGGGAAGGGAAGGGAAGGGAAGGGAAGGGAAGGGAAGGGAAGGGAAGGGAAGGGAAGGGAAGGGAAGGGAAGGGAAGGGAAGGGAAGGGAAGGGAAGGGAAGGGAAGGGAAGGGAAGGGAAGGGAAGGGAAGGGAAGGGAAGGGAAGGGAAGGGAAGGGAAGGGAAGGGAAGGGAAGGGAAGGGAAGGGAAGGGAAGGGAAGGGAAGGGAAGGGAAGGGAAGGGAAGGGAAGGGAAGGGAAGGGAAGGGAAGGGAAGGGAAGGGAAGGGAAGGGAAGGGAAGGGAAGGGAAGGGAAGGGAAGGGAAGGGAAGGGGAAGGGAAGGGAAGGGAAGGGAAGGGAAGGGAAGGGAGAGAAAGAGAAGAGAAGAGAAGAGAAGAGAGAGAAGAGAAGAGAAGAGAAGAGAAGAGAAGAGAAGAGAAGAGAGAAGAGAAGAGAAGAGAAGAGAAGAGAAGAGAAGAGAAGAGAAGAGAAGAGAAGAGAAGAGAAGAGAAGAGAAGAGAAGAGAAGAGAAGAGAAGAGAGAAGAGAAGAGAAGAGAAGAGAAGAGAAGAGACAAATCTTCCTGGTTTTCTCACCAAACCAGATTTTTCTCCAAACCCAGCTGTGTGAACACCTGGGTGTCCCCCACCCCAAAAACCAGGACATGTTTGGGATGGTCCCCAAATCTCCCCTGACACAGAAACCCCACTGACACATTTAAATAATTTACTAATGTATTCTGTAAATCTTTTGAATTTTGTAGAGCTTCATTAAGGTAATCTCTTTTTAAAGGTAAGTTAATAATGACAAAGTTTTGGTTTGTTACAGTTAGCAATCTGGTTGTAATTATAATTTGAATTGTTATTTTTATAGTTGTAAAAATAAATTCTCTTTTATTGATGGCTGGAACTGAAAAGGTAAATTGAGGAGTATTTTTTGAATGCTGAAAAAACACTTTTTAAAGTGGATGATAACAAGAGATTCGTTTCTTGGAAGTCCAGGCTGTAGATGTTTCATGTTTCTTATGATTTGGTTGATGCTCTTTAGGTCCTTAGGTGAACCTAAAGCTCCAACCCCCCAGTTTGCAATAAAACAAAACTGAACCCAAACATTTTTCATGCAGGATTTCTGTCCCTCCACCTGCCCCACGTGCCCTGGGGCTGCTCACACACCTGTCCTGCTGTGTCCAGAATGTCCAGGTTGGCAGGCTCGTCATCGATGCGGATCCGGATTTTGTAGGCGTCCTCTGGGTGCCCAGGACATCCAAAAATCGGGATACAAACACAACATTGATCAGCTCACAAAGAAAATGCCAGCCCAGAACCCCCCAGCCTGCCAGGAGCACCGGGCTGCCTCAGCCTCAGCTTTGTTTCTATTCATTCAAGTGAAATTTCTAATTGTTCTGGTGTGATTTAACATTTCGTGTGCTCACAGAAATTCATTTTGGCCACCTTTGAGGAAAACATCTCAGAAAAGATCTGTGATTCAAGGGAAGAACTGCTCACCAACACCAGCTGATTTCTTAGAATATATAATTTCTTAGAATATATAATTTCTTAGAATTATAATAAATATCAGCAAAACAAATGAAACATTACATATGTAAATGTTATATATGGAAATATTATTTATTATAAACATCATAATATATATGGTGGCCCAGGTGGCTCTGGGGTCCCCGGGGTGGCCCAGGTGGCTCTGGGGTCCCCAGGGTGGCCCAGGTGGCTCAGGGTTGCCCAGGTGGCTCTGGGGTCCCCAGGGTGGCCCAGGGGGCTCTGGGGTCCCCGGGGTGGCCCAGGGGGCTCTGGGGTCCCCAGGCAGAGCCCCCACAGCCCCTCTGGGCCCTGCCCAGGGCTGGCACTGCCCAGGGCAGCAGTTCTGCCTCCTGGGCAGGGGCAGCTCCTGGGCTCAGCCCTGCCCGGGGCTCTGGGGCCGTGGCTGGGCCTGGAGCAGAGCCTGGGGCTGCCCTGACCGGGGACACGGGGACAGACACACGGACAGACTGGGACAGACACTGGGACAGACTGGGACAGACTGGGACAGACTGGGACAGACAGACAAGAACAGACTGGGACAGACTGGGACACTCAGAGATACCCGGGGACACTCATGGACAGATGGGGATACCCAGGGACAGACTGGGACAAACTGGGACAGACAGACAAGGACAGACTGGGACAGACAGACAAGGACAGACTGGGACAGACATGGGGACAGAGTGGGACAGACAGGGACAGCTTGGGACAGACACTGGGACACTCAGACACCCAGGGACAGACTGGGCAGACTGGGCAGACTGGGACAGACACACTGGGATAGACAGGGACAGACTGGTACACTCATGGACACCCAGGGACACTCAGAGACACCTGGGGATACCCAGGAATAGCCAGAGACACCTGGGGACACCCGGGGACACCCAGGGACACCCAGGAATAGCCAGAGACACCTGGGGACACCCGGGGACACCCGGGGACACTCAGGGACACCCGGGGACACCCAGGCACACCCAGGGACACCCAGGGACACCCAGGAATAGCCAGAGACACCTGGGGACACCCAGGGACACCCGGGGACACTCAGGGACACCCGGGGACACCCGGGGACACCCAGGGACACTCAGGGACACCCGGGAACACCCAGGGACACCTGGGGACACCCAGGCACACGCAGGCACAGCCAGGGACACCCAGGGACACCCAGGGACACCCAGGGACACGCAGGCACAGCCAGGGCCGGGGCCCCTCTCTCTCTCCCGGGGCTCCTCTCCCGGCTGAGCAGCCCCGGCTCCCTCGGCCTCTCCGGGCAGGGACCCTCCAGGCCCTTCAGCACCTTTGTCACCTGCAGGAGCTCCCTGTCCCTGTCCCTGTCCCTGCTGTGCTCAGGGGCCCAGAGCTGGCCCAGCCCTGCCCGGGGCGCTCCCTGACCTCCTGGGAATGCTCCTGCTGAGGAGTGACCAGAGATCAACCCACAACCAGATTTACAGAGCTCTCTGAATTCTTTAAAGCCTTTAACAGCTCGACCTGCCAAGGGAATGAATGAATGAAAAGAGGTTTTCCTCACCGATGGTGGGATCGTGGTCCTCCGGGAAGCGGTGGCTGATGAACTGCATGGTCATGGCTGGAGGCAGAACACACGGAAGAGCTGAGCAGCTCAGCCCGCAGCTCCACCGGGAACGGCGGAGCAGCTCAGCCCGCGGCTCCCACCGGGAACGGCGGAGCAGCTCAGCCCGCAGCTCCCACCGGGAACGGCGGAGCAGCTCGGCCCGCAGCTCCACCGGGAACGGCGGAGCAGCTCAGCCCGCGGCTCCCACCGGGAACGGCGGAGCAGCTCAGCACACAGCTCCACCGGGAACAGCGGAGCAGCTCAGCACACAGCTCCACCGGGAACGGCGGAGCAGCTCGGCCCGCAGCTCCCACAGGGAACGGCGGAGCAGCTCGGCCCGCGGCTCCCACCGGGAACGGCGGAGCAGCTCGGCCCGCGGCTCCCACCGGGAACAGCTGAGCAGCTCGGCCCGCAGCTCCCACCGGGAACGGCGGAGCAGCTCAGCACACAGCTCCCACCGGGAACGGCGGAGCAGCTCAGCCCGCGGCTCCCACCGGGAACGGCGGAGCAGCTCGGCCCGCAGCTCCCGCCGCCACCGCAGGGCCCGGCACAGAGCCGGACCAGCACCGAGCGCGGGGCTGCCCTCGGCACGGGCAGGCGGGACGGGCGGCGGGACGCGGCCGGGGGCGGAGGGCGGTGAGCGGGACAGCCCGGGATGGACCGGGACAGCCCGGGAGGAGCCGGGACAGCCCGGGATGGACCGGGACAGCCCGGCGGGGACAGTCCGGGATGGATCGGGACAGCCCTGGATGGACCGGGACAGCCCGGGATGGACCGGGACAGCCCGGCGGGGACGGGCCGGGACGGGCCGGGACAGCCCGGGAGGAGCCGGGACAGCCCGGGATGGGCCGGGACACCTCGGGATGGGCCGGGACATCTCGGGAGGAGCCGGGACAGCCTGGCGGGGACAGCCCGGGATGGGCCGGGACACCACGAGAGGAGCCGGGACACCACGGGAGGAGCCGGGACAGCCCGGGATGGGCCGGGACACCTCGGGATGGAGGAGCCGGGACACCTCGGGAGGAGCCGGGACAGGCCGGGATGGGCCGAAACAGCCCGGCGGGGACCGCCCGGGATGGAGGAGCCGTTCTGTCCCAAGAGGGGCCGGGACACCCCGGGAGGGCCGGGACAGCTCGGGAGCGGCGGCACCGCGCCCAGGCCGGGCTCCGGTCGGGGAACGCGGCTCCCCCGGCCCGCGGGGTCCCGGGGCCGGCGGCGGCCGCAGCCCCGCACTCACCGCTCTTGCCGACGCCGCCCGCGCCCAGCATCACCAGCTTGTACTCGCGGGACTGCCCCGGGGCGCCGCCGCCGCCGCCCGGGCGGGCTCCGGGATCCATCGCCGCCCCCTCAGCGCCGCCCCGGCCCCGCTCGCAGCGACACCGAAATGGCGGCGGCGCCTCCGCCTCAGCGCCCGCCCGGGCCCGCCCCGGCCGGGGAGCGCAGCGGGCGGGGCCCGACGGCGGCTCGGCGGGGACAGCAGGGACCGGGCGGAACGGGACACGGAGGGGACACGGAGGGGACAGCAGGGACCGGGACGGACGGGACGGGAGAGGGACACGGAGGGGACAGCAGGGACCGGGCCGGACGGGACACGGAGGGGACGGGAGGGGACACGGAGGGGACCGGACGGGAGGGGACGGGACACGGAGGGGACAGCAGGGACCGGGACGGACGGGACACGGAGGGGACAGCAGGGACCGGGCGGGATGGGACGGGAGAGGGACGGGAGGGGAGGGGACGGGACGGGAGAGGGACAGGAGGGACCGGACCGGACGGGAGGGGAGGGGCGGGACGGGAGGGGACGGGAGGGGACACGGAGGGGACCGGACAGGACGGGATGGGAACAGGACGGGAGAGGACGGGACGGGACGGGACACGGAGGGGACAGGAGGGGACGGGACGGGATGGGAACAGGACGGGAGAGGACGGGACGGGACAGGACAGGAGGGGGACGGGACGGGACGGGACACGATGGGGACGGGGACACGGCGGGGACAGGAGGGACGGGACCGGACGGAACGGGACAGGATGGGGACAGGAGGGGACAGGACGGGACGGGACACGATGGGGACAGGACGGGACACGGCGGGGACGAGACGGGACACGATGGGGACGGGACACGATGGGGACAGGAGGGGACGGGACGGGGACAGGAGGGGACAGGACGGGGACACAACGGGACTGGACGGGACGGGGACGGGACGGGACACGGTGGGGACAGGACAGGACACGATGGGGACAGGACGGAGACAGGACGGGGACACGGCGGGGGACACAGCGGGACAGGACGGGACACGGTGGGACATAGTGGGAACATAGCGGGGACACAACGGGACATCCATAGCGGGACACGGCCCTGCCCTCGGGACCCGCAGCCCCGGGACTCCCCCCCCCTTCCCAGCCCGAACCCCCTCTCCAGCCTCAGACCCCACCGAGCCCGAACCGCCCTCGCAGCCCCTCCACCTCCGGGGATCCCCCGATCCCTGGGGACCCCCAGCCCCGGACCCCCTCTCCATCCCCGAGGGCTCCCCCATCCCCACATCCCCCTCACCGCTATCAAAGGCTCCCAAACCTCGGGGATCCCCCAATCCTTGGGGACCCTCGATCCTTGGGGACCCCCAACCCCGGACCCTCTCCATCCCCGAGGGCTCCCCCAGCCCTGCCTCCCCCCCCACCTTTATCACAGGCTCCAAACCTCGGGGATCCCCCGATCCTTGGGGACCCCCGATCCTTGGGGACCCCCAACCCCAGACCCCCTCCCATCCCCGAGGGCTCCCCCAGCCCCACATTCCCCCCACCCCTCTCACAGGCTCCAAACCCCACCCAAAGCAGCAGCAGCAGCAGGAAGCAGAATATTTATACATTTATTTATAATGAAAGTATGGTTCTAATTATTTACAACAGGTGGGAAAGCCGAGGTTTGTACAGGTGAGGCAGCCCTGGCTGCAGCAGTGACACAGCTCCTGTCCCCAGAGGTGCCTTGGAGCAGTCCCCGTGTCACCATCCCAGTGTCACCGCTCCGTGCAGGAGTTCTGACTGCACCAGCCCACCCCACTCAGCCCCCAGTGCAGTTTGTGTCCAAAAACATCGGTCCAAAAACTCATTCCCAGGTTCTGCAGGTGAGGCAGGAGCTGCTGCCCTTTGGGAAACCAGCGTGGAACCTTCTGGTGAGTGAGGCAGGAGTTGGGGGTGAGCCTCTGGGAAAGGAATTCCTGCTGAGCTGGAGTCCAACAATTCAGCACCAGTGCCAAATCCACCTGGAGCACAATGGACCTATCCAAAAACCTGAGCATCCCCCAGCCCAGCAGGTGGGATTGGTAAAATCACATTTGAAAAATAAAACCAAGCTGAGTTACAGGAGATGTCTGTCTGAAATAAAAACAAAGTTTTCCAAAGGTGATGCTCAAGGTTTTCATGGCTGTGGATGTTCCTTCTCCAAAATTGAGGCTGAGTCACCAGCAGATCACTGGGGCTGACAGCAGGAGCACCCCAAAAATGCAGAGTGATGTCAGTGTCACTGACTCTTCCCTTTAAATCATCTGGGAGAAACAAAGCACGGCCCAAGAGGCTTCCCTGGTTCCTCTTTCCAGCTCTCCCTTGCACAAGGGACCAGTCCACTCAGGATGCTACTCCAAATATTCCTTTTTAAAATTGACAAATACACTGCCAAAAATGAAGATTTTTTTTTTTTAAAAAAAACAACGGAGCCCTTCTGAGGGGAAAATTGGCTTCTGCAAATGTAAAAACAACTCTTCTCTTTGCCAAGTTCATTCTGGAATATACATGCAATTATTGCTAGAGGGGGGAAAAACCAGATGAATGAAAACTCTTGTGCAGTTTGTTTTGTTTTTTTTTTATGGTGCCATCCAGAAAGGCATCTGCTGTTTTGCTCTCTGTTGTGAGGATGGGTACTGGTACCCCAAACTCCAGCCCTGTGAAAAAGTACTTGCGTTTTTATGGGCACCGTGTTCCTCCTCTTCATCTGAAGAATCTCCAGCATAGGCCACTAACCCAAAGCCCTTCTCTGCAGTTTTCATCTTCTTGGCTTGATGATCTAGGAGGGGAAGACAAAACAAGACCCCCAGCCCCACCCCCCAAGAAGGAAAAAAATAAAAATAAAACAAATAAAAAAAGAGATAAAACGCCCCAAAACGAGTTAATAATAATAAAAAAAAAGATGTTAATTGTAAATTGTTAGTTGGACACCATTTTGAGGTCACAAAGGTCATCCAAGGTCGAAGGCCACAGGAAACAGCAGCAGCAACAGCCATGTGATCCATCAGAACCATGTAAGAGAACAGAGAAACAAGAAAGAAACACACAGAAAAGGTCAAGTTAGCAAATGGCTCTCAGGGAGGGCAACTTCACCCTTAAAGAGATCAACACGTCAAGAAAAGCAGAAATTTTGTTCAAAAGGAAGCTAACAGGAGAGCAAGGCTGCAGAAGGACTGGGGTGGAGCAGGCTGGGTGATGTCCCTGCAGGGCTGAGAGTTCAACAACTGCAAATCTGAGGGGCAGGAAAGATGAAATCCTGGCAGCACCAGAAATGTGTAAAAATCCCCAGCTGAGCAGGATTCCCCCACCTGCCTCGGGAGCTGCTCACAAGGCAAAGCCACAGAACAACCCCACCAAATTCTGTGCTGCTGATGGGTCAAATCTCCCTGTGTTTAATCCCCCACTTAATTAAACTCCCCTAATTTCATACAGATATTAATTAAAGCTTTGAGAAAATCTGTGTGTGTAACAATGCAAAGCCACAAAACAACCCCACCACGTTCTGTGCTGCCTGATGGGCCAAATCTCTCTGTGTTTAATCCCTCACTTAATTAAACTCCCCTCATTTCATACAGATATTAATTAAAGCTTTGAGAAGCAACCTGTGTGTGTAACCACAGCGAGCACCAGCGATTTTAGAGCAGTGCAACGTCACCTGCTTTGCACTTCAACACACAACAGCCAAAAAAAACCCCACCAGCTGAGGGAAGTGTTAAAACCAGCAACATTTGGGAGAGGAAACTGCACTGAGAAGGGTGTGTGGGGAAGGAAAGTGGATTTAGAAGGATGTTTGGGGAAGGAAAGTGGATTTAAAAGGGTGTTTGGGGAAGGAAAGTGGATTTAGAAGGTGTGTGGGGAAGGGAACTGCACTCAGAAGGGTGTGTGGGGAAGGAAAGTGACTTAGAAGGGTGTTTGGGGAAGGAAAGTGGATTTAGAAGGAAAGTGGATTTGGGGAAGGAAAGTGGAGTTAGAAGGAAAGTGGATTTAGAAGGATGTTTGGGGAAGGAAAGTGGATTTAGAAGGTGTGTGGGGAGGGAAAGTGGACTCAGAGGGGTGTTTGGGGAAGTAAAGTGGACTTGGAAGGGTGTTTGGGGAAGGAAAGTGGAGTTAGAAGGTGTGTGGGGAAGGAAAGTGGAGTTAGAAGGATGTTTGGGGAAGGAAAGTGGATTTAAAAGGGTGTTTGGGGAAGGAAAGTGGAGTTAGAAGGGTCTTTGGGGAAGGAAAGTGGACTCAGAGGGGTGTTTGGGGAAGGAAAGTGGATTTAAAAGGGTGTTTGGGGAAGGAAAGTGGATTTAAAAGGGTGTGTGGGGAAGGAAAGTGGATTTAGAAGGAAAGTGGATTTGGGGAAGGAAAGTGGAGTTAGAAGGAAAGTGGATTTAGAAGGAAAGTGGATTTGGGGAAGGAAAGTGGAGTTAGAAGGAAAGTGGATTTAGAAGGGTGTTTGGGGAAGGAAACTGCACTCAGAGGGATGTTTGGGGAAAGAAAATGGACTCAGAAGGGTGTTTGGGGAAGGAAAGTGGATTTAGAAGGGTCTTTGGGGAAGGGAACTGCACTCAGAGGGGTGTTTGGGGAAGGAAAGTGGACTCAGAGGGGTGTTTGGGGAAGGAAAGTGACTAAGAAGGATGTTTGGGGAAGGGAACTGCACTGAGAAGGGTGTTTGGGGAAGGGAACCGGACTTGCAAGGCTCTGTGAGCCACTGCACTCACCATGGTTGCCTGGCAAAGACCCCGCACCTTTTCTTTCTTCCGATTCTGATTTCATTCCAGTGACAGGAAAAGCTGGTGGAGGCATCAACTGCCTGTTTAAAACAAGATTTTTTTTCTTCTTAAAAGCAAGGTAAGAGTCAAAAGTAACAAAAATCCAATTCCTAACTCAGACCTTGGCGTGAGGAGGTGAATTTTTAATTCCCTGACTCAGGCAGTGACTGGTGGCCCCAACGTGGAGCCATCAACCCAAACTGAGGCAAAAGTAATAAAAAATAAAATTCCTAACTCAGATCTTGGGCTGAGGAGTTGAACTTTAAATTCCTTGACTCTTCCAGTGACTGATGGCCCTGACCTGGAGCTCTGCAAGGCCTGTCCTCTGCCAACAGCCTCACTGGGACAGGAAGGGATTGGATGGAGGGATGGATGGATGGATGGATGGATGATGGATGGATGGATGGATGGATGGATGGATGGAGGATGGATGGAGGATGGATGGATGGATGGAGGATGGATGGATGGATGATGGATGGATGATGGATGGATGATGGATGGATGATGGATGGATGATGGATGGATGATGGATGGATGATGGATGGATGGATGGATGGATGATGGATGGATGGATGGATGGATGGATGATGGATGGATGGAGGGATGATGGATGGATGGATGGATGATGGATGGATGGATGATGGATGGATGATGGATGCAGGGATGATGGAAGGACAACTGGAGGGCTGAGGCACTGGCTGGCCGTGTCCCCTGCGTCCCCCCCAGCTCAGTGCCCCAGCCCAGTGACGAGCGTTGGCCCTCGGGGCTCTGTGCCGGTGCAAACACCAGATCCACACAGAGCCTCAGGCACCAGTGGAAATGAAGCAATTTTCATTCTGGACCATCAAAAGGCAATCCTTGCATCCCTTCTCCTTAAAAAAACCCGACCCAAAATACAAAAGAAACCCACCCACAACCAAAATATCCCCAAATCCCTGAGGAGAACATGAACCACATCTGTGAAAAAACCCTGCCACAACCAAAAAATCCCCAAATCCCTGAAGAGGATAGGAACCACATCTGTGAAAAAACCCTCCCACAACCAAAAAATCCCTAAATCCCTGAAAAGACTGGGAACCACATCTGTGAAAAAACCCTCCCACAACCAAAAAATCCTGAAATCCCTGAAGAGAACACAAACCACATCTGTGAAAAAACCCTCCCACAACCAAAAAATCCTGAAATCCCTGAAGAGAACACGAACCATATCTGTTAAAAAAACCACCAACAACCAAAAAATCCCTAAATCCCTGAAAAGACTAGGAACCACATCTGTGAAAAAACCCTCCCACAACCAAGCAATGCCTAAATCCCAGAGGAGAACAGGAACCACATCTACAAAAAAACCCTCCCACAACCAACAAATCCCCAAATCCCCGAGGAGAAGAGGATCCCCCTCTCAGAAACAATCTTTGCAGCAGCACCTGCCCTGGTTCTGGCTCACCTGTCCCTCTCTCTCTCCTTGCCTGAGGAACTCGCTGCCTTCGCCGCGGCTCCCTCGATTTCGCTCTGACTGGAGAAGCCTGTACCTAAATTAGTCATATGAATGGGTCCATGCTATGAGCAGAAAAACACACGGCATTAGCAAATCTACCACTACAACAAAAGCTACAGCTCCTTAATGATACTGTCAGGAAACCCAACCTTTCCGAGACAACTAGCAGAAGGGATCTCTAAGCTACACAAAATGCTTTCTCCTAAAAGTGTCTGAGGGCAGTTTTCTCCTAAAAATATCTGAGGGCAGTTTTCTCCTAAAATATCTGAGAGCAGTTTTCTCCCAAAAATATCTGAGAGCAGTTTTCTCCTTAAAGTATCTGAGGGCAGTTTTGTCCCAAAAATATCTCAGGGCAGTTTTCTCCTTAAAGTATCTGAGAGCAGTTTTCTCCTAAAAATATCTGAGAGCAGTTTTCTCCTAAAATATCTGAGAGCAGTTTTCTCCTAAAAATATCTGAGGGCAGTTTTGTCCTAAAAATATGTGAGGGCAGTTTTCTCCTAAAAATCTCTGAGTGGTGGGAGAGAGGTGTGAAGAGCACTCTGGCAAACTCCTCAGCACCTACTCCATCCACCCTGTCAGCAGTTCAGGACAATAAAGAGCTGCTCCCTTTCAGCTCCTCAGCCAGATAATTCTGAGCAAGGAACAGATCTCATGCCACAGGAACCTGCCTGAGATTCTAACATCAGCTCCAACACACAGGTAGTTCCTTACTGCCTCCAGGCAAAGCTTTTATTAAGTGCTCTGCCTGTCAGAGAATCACTTACATCAGAGAAACATTCACAGACACTCCCTTTGCTCACGTGCAAATGGGAAGAACTCAAAATTATTTTTTCTTAAAATCACCTTACTACCTAAAAATTATTTCTTAAAATCATCTAACTAACTAAAGATTAATTTTCTTAAAGTCATCTAACTACATAAATCACTAAGCTTTTTAACTAAGCTTCTTGAAATGCTCTCAAGTGCAACCTGCAAGGTGAATGGGAAGAACTAGAAGTTATCACATTTCCCTCCCTCAAAAAGCCCACCTAAAGACCCCAAATCATTTCTTTTTAGGCCAAGCAGTCCCACACTGTTTGTGTCTGTGAGCTGGATGCAGCACTCGTCTCTGGGGAGGCTGAGGGTGTGGAAAGCAGCTGGAATTAATCCCCAGCTCCAGAGCTCATCCACTCAGAGACACCAAAGTGCTTTTTTTTTACAAGCTCTGCCCTCTGCACAACTGCTGCAGCACCCTGGGCTAACAACAACCCAACTCTGCCTGCTGAGGGGAGGAAAATTGCTGATTTTATTCCACCTGGTATCCCAGCAGTCCTGACTCTCTCTCATCAGGCAGCTCCTCGGTGAAGCGTCGCTTTTGGCCCTGGGGATGGGGCTGCACCTGGGGCTGGCTACCAGTTGGCATGCTGGTTTTTACTGGGGCAGCAGGAAGGAAGGGAGCACTCAGAGGAGTCTGCTGGGCACAAATCGGAGAGAAAACACAAGAAAATGTCATATTTGCATGTGAAGTATTCACTCAGTGCAGAAAGGAGCAGAACACACAAATAGATTCTCTAGATTGAGGAGGGAAATTCCCAACTGAGAAGGTAAAACAAGATTTCATTGAGAGTGCTCCCACCTCAAAGTGATCCCCAGCTGGAATTTAAAGTCAGGCACCCACACAGAGTGTGAGGATGCTCCTCAGGAACTGAACTGACCCCCAGCCCCTGAAAATGCCCTTGCTGTTCAGAGGACAGCTGTGGATTGTAACAGGAATGTAGAACAGAACATGAATAATAGGAATAGAATGGGAAGGGAAGAATAGGAAAGGCAGAATATGAAGAATAGAATGGGGGGAAAAGAGGGAATGGGGGGGAAAAAAAGGGAATGGGGGGGAAAAAAAGGGAATGGGGGGGAAAAAAAAGGGAATGGGGGGGAAAAAAAGGGAATGGGGGGGAAAAAAAGGGAATGGGGGGGAAAAAAAGGGAATGGGGGGGAAAAAAAGGGAATGGGGGGGAAAAAAGGGAATGGGGGGAAAAAAAGGGAATGGGGGGAAAAAAAGGGAATGGGGGGAAAAAAAGGGAATGGGGGGGAAAAGAGAGAATGGGGGGGAAAAGAGAGAATGGGGGGGAAAAGAGAGAATGGGGGGGAAAAGAGAGAATGGGGGGGGAAAAGAGGGAATGGGGGGGGAAAAGAGGGAATGGGGGGGGAAAAGAGGGAATGGGGGGGGAAAAGAGGGAATGGGGGGGGAAAGAGGGAATGGGGGGGGAAGAGGGAATGGGGGGGGGAAGAGGGAATGGGGGGGGAAAGAGGGAATGGGGGGGGAAAGAGGGAATGAGGGGGGGAAAAGAGGGAATGGGGGGGGAAAAGAGAGAATGGGGGGGGAAAGAGAGAATGGGGGGGGGAAAAGAGGGAATGGAGGGGGGGAAAGAGGGAATGGAGGGGGGGAAAGAGGGAATGGGGGAACAGAACCTGGGGAATGTGGCACAAGCCGAGCCTAAAGCAGAACCAGGAAAAGAAGGAATGGGGGAAAAAAAACAGAATGGGGGGGGGGGAAAAAAACAGGAATGGGGGGAAAAGAGGGAATGGGGGGCAAAGAGAACATGGAGAACAGAACAGGGGTGAACAGAACATGGAGAACAGAACATGGAGAACAGAACAGGGGTGAACAGAACCAGGGGAATGTGGCAGGAAGCCGCCAACACAACAATTTCGACGCTCAGAAGGATGGACCAGCTAAACGATAACAAACCCACAAACCCCCTCCCAAAACAAAAACCCCAACACGAACCCCACAACAAAAGAGCACAAGCCCTAAGGAACAATCAGAGAGCCTTTCCTCCCCGAGGCAGCGGCGGTACCTGTCCGGCGGCGGCGGCGGGCGCCTGCGGGATGGGGTACTGCGTGGGCACGGGCGGCGCGGCGGCGGGCAGCGCCGGCAGCACCCCGGCGGGCAGCGGCACCCCCGCCGCGGGGGGCACCAGCCCCGGCACCCCGAACGGCGGCTGCACCGCCGGCTGCGGCGGCGGCACCACCGGGTAACCCGCCTGGAAGCCGTTGGACGGGTAGTAGGAGGGCTGGGACGGCACGCTGCTGATGGTGGCGGGCTGGGTGAAGCCTGCGGAGAGGGAGAAGGACAGGAGGACGCCTCAGTTCTCCAAAATGGATTCCAAAGGGATCCCAGATGGATCCCAGATGGATTCCAAAGGGATTCTAAATGGAATCCAGAAGGAATCCAGACGGATTCCAAATGGATCCCAAATGGAATCCCAAACGGATCCCAAATGGAATCCAGATGGATCCAAATAGATCCCAGATGGATCCCAAATGGAATCCCAAACAGAATCCAAATGGATCCCAAATGGAGTCCCAAATGAAACCCAAATGGATCCCAAATGGAGTCCCAAATGAAATCCAAATGGATCCCAAATGGATCCCAAATGGAACCCAAATTGAACCCAAATGGATTCCAAATGAAATCCCAAACGGAATCCAGATGGATCCCAGATGCATCCCAAATGGAATCCCAAATGGAATCCCAAATGGATCCCAAACGGAATCCAAATGGATCCCAAATGGAGTCCCAATGGATCCCAAATGGAGTCCCAAATTGATCCCAAGTGGAATCCAGATGGATCCCAAATGGATCCCAAATGGAGTCCCAAATTGATCCCAAGTGGAATCCAGATGGATCCCAGATGGAATCCAAATGGAATCCCAAACGGAATCCCAAACGGATCCCAAATGAAATCCAAATGGATCCCAGATGGAATCCCAATGGATCCCAAATGGAATCACAAATGGATCCCAAATGGAATCACAAATGGATCCCAAACGGAATCCAAATGGAGTCCCAAATTGATCCCAAGTGGAATCCAGATGTATCCCAAATGGATTCCAAATGGAATCCCAAACGAATCCCAAATGGAACCCAAATTGAACCCAAATGGAATCCCAAAGGGAATCCAGATGGAATCCCAATGGAATCCCAAATGGAATCCCAAACGGAATCCCAGATGGAATCCCAATGGAATCCCAAATGGAATCCCAGACGGAATCCCACATGGACCCCACATGGACAAGGGGCTGGGTGCCGGGGTTTTACCTGCCAGGGGGACTGCAGTGGTTATCTGGTTCACAAACCGCGAGTACTCGGCGTGAACCTGCGGAGAATTGAAAGGTCAGACAAGAAAATCAAAATATTGACAATTCTCAATTCCCCATGTGCATGGGAGGGAATGCTGAGTGCAACAAACACCCACCAACACCCACAACACCCCCTGAGGGGGCGGACTGGGAAAATCATGGGATCATCTCTGACAGGAAAAAGAGCGGCAGATTGATTCCTTCCATATTATTAATTCCTTCAATATCCATTAATTCCTTCAATATCTATCAATTCCTTCAATATCTATCAATTCCTTCAATATCTATCAATTCCTTCAATATCTATCAATTCCTTCAATATCTATCAATTCCTTCCATATTAATTCCTTCAATATTATTAATTCCCTCAATATTAATTCCTTCCATATTATCAATTCCCTCCATATTATCAATTCCCTCCATATTATCAATTCCCACAATATTAATTCCTTCAATATAAATTCCTTCAATATTAATAATTAAATTCCCTCAATATTATTAATTCCTTCAATATTAATACCTTCAATATTATTAATTCCTTCAATATCAATTCCTTCCATATTATCAATTCCTTCAATATCAATTCCCTCAATATTATCAATTCCCTCAATATTATCAATTCCTTCCATATCTATTAATTCCTTCCATATCATCAATTCCTTCAATATTATTAATTCCCTCAATATTATCAATTCCCTCCATATTATCAATTCCCTCCATATTATCAATTCCCTCCATATTATCAATTCCCTCAATATTATCAATTCCCTCAATATTATCCATTCCATCAACATTATCAATTCCCTCAATACCAATTCCTTCAATATCAATAATTCAATTCCCTCAATATTATTAATTCCTTCTATATTAATACCTTCAATATTATTAATTCCTTCAATATCAATTCCTTCAATATTATCAATTCCTTCAATATTATCAATTCCTTCCATATCTATTAATTCCTTCCATATCTATTAATTCCTTCCATATCTATTAATTCCTTCCATATCATCAGTTCCTTCAATATCATCAATTCCTTCAATATCATCAATTCCCTCAATATTAATTCCTTCAATATTATTAATTCCCTCAATATTAATTCCCTCAATATTATTAATTCAATTCCCTCAATATTATTAATACAATTCCCTCAATATTATTAATTCAATTCCCTCAATATTATTAATTCCTTCAACATTAATACCTTCAATATTATTAATTCCTTCAATATTAATTACTTCAATAGAACCTCAGAACTCTATTTTTATTATAAAAAAAAATATTATTATTTTAAAAATCTACTATTATTACAAAAAAGCTTCCAAATATTTTTCAAAACAGCCTTTGTAGCCCATCTCTGATTATTTTATGATATGAACTGAAAGATTCTCCAGGATTTTATTTTCATTCATACAGGAGAAGCTGAGAAATTGAAAATTCTCTGTGGATGGGAGAGATTTTCTGGAATTTTTTTGCAATGAGCAAAAATCAGATTTATGTTTGCAGATATTCCCTTATCCCCCCCCCAGCTCTGCTCAGGAACTGAGATTTTTCTCCCTAAAATTCCAATATTTTCAGCAGCTTCCTGAGAAATATTTCTCCTCTGGACAGGAATTACAAGGAGGATCATGGGAGCGAGTCAGACACACGAAGGGTTTTGCTGAAATAATTCTGAATTCCTTCATGCACATCCCCAAAGGCTCTGAAATCTCATTTTTTGCAAGATTTACTCACTGTTTGCAAGAGGTTCTCACAGAGCTTTTTAGCAGCTGCCAAACCTTCTGGCTTTGGGTGACTGAAAGAAATACACCAAAAAAAAATTAATTTATGAGAATAAAAATTTTAATGGGATTTTTTAAAATGGATTTTGATGGGTTTTTTTAAATTGATTTTTATGGGAGTTTTTAAAATGGATTTTTAAATTGGATTTTTAAAAATGGATTTTTAATGAGATTTTTTTTTTAAATGGGATTTTTTAAAATGGATTTTTTGGGGTCTTTTTAATGGATTTTTAATGGGATTTTTTTTTTTAAATGGGATTTTTTTAAATGGATTTTTTGGGGTCTTTTTAATGGAATTTTTTTTTAAATGGGATTTTTTAAAATGGATTTTTTGGGTCTTTTTAATGGATTTTTAATGGGATTTTAAAAAATGTATTATTATGGGATGTTTTTAAAATGGATTTTTATGGGACTTTTTTAAAATGGATTTTTATGGGATTTTTTTTAAATTGATTTTTTAATGGGACTTTTTAGAATGGATTTGTTTAATGGGATTTTTAAAATGGATTTTTATGAAATTTTTTTAAATGAATTTTTAATGGGAGTTTTTTTCAATGGATTTTTAAAGGGATTTTTTTTAATGGATTTTTAAAGGGATTTTTTTAAAATTTGATTTTTAAGGGACTTTTTCAATGGATTTTTAATGGGATTCTTTCAAATTTATTTTTATGGGATTTAAAAAAAAGTATTATTATGGGATTTTTAAAGGAATTTTTCTAAATTGATTTTTATGGGATTTTTAGAATGGATTTTTAAATGGGATTTTTTAAAAATAGGGGTTTTTTTAATGGATATTTTTTAAATGGGATTTTTTTAAAAAAATTGAATTTTATGGGATTTTTTAAATGGGATTTTTTAGAATGGCTTTTTAATGGGATTTTTTAAAATGGGAATTTTATGGGATTTTTTTTTTAAAATTGGATTTTTTAGAAAGGATTTTTGAAGGGATGTTTTAGAATAGATTTTTAATGGGATTTTTTTTAAATGGATTTTTAAAGGGATTTTTTAAAATGGATTTTTATGGGATTTTTTAAAATGGATTTTTAATGGGATTTTTAAAATTGATTTTTATGGGATTTTTAATGGGATTTTTAAAAATTTATTTTTATGGGATTTTTTAAAATGGATTTCTAAAGGGATTTTTTTTAATGGATTTTTAAAGGGATTTTTTTAATTGGATTTTTTAAAATGGATTTTTAAAAAATGGATTTTTTTTAAAATGGGATTTTTAAAAAATTGATTTTTATGGGATTTTTTAGAATGGATTTTTAAAGGAATTTTTTTTAAATGGATTTTTGAGGGGATTTTTTTTAAAATTGATTTTTGAGGGGATTTTTTTTTAAATTGATTTTTTAAATGGGATTTTTAGAATGGGAATTTAAAAAAATTGATTTTTATGGGATTTTTTTAATGGGATTTTTTAGAATGGATTTTTAAAAAGGAATTTTTTAGAATGGATTTTTTAAAAGGGATTTTTTTTAAAAGGGATTTTTTTTAAAGGGGATTTTTTTTAAAAGGGATTTTTTTAAAATGGATTTTTATGGGATTTTTTAAAAAGGGATTTTTTAGAATGGATTTTTAATGGGATTTTTTTGAATGGATTTTTATTGGATTTTTTAAATTGATTTTTTTTAATGGAATTTTAGAATGGATTTTTAATGGGATTTTTTAAAATGGATTTGTAATGGGATTTCTTTTTTAATGGATTTTTTAAAAATGGGATTTTTTAAAAATGGGATTTTTTAAAAATGGGATTTTATGGGATTTTTTAAAATGGGATTTTTTAGAATGGATTTTTATTGGATTTTTTAAATTTATTTTTTTTAATGGAATTTTAGAATGGATTTTTAATGGGATTTTTTAAAATGGATTTGTAATGGGATTTCTTTTTTAATGGATTTTTAAAAAATGGGATTTTTAAAAAATGGGATTTTTTTAAAATGGGATTTTTTTAAAATGGGATTTTTTTAAAATGGATTTTATGGGATTTTTTAAAATGGGATTTTTTAGATTGGATTTTTATTGGATTTTTTAAATTGATTTTTTTAAATGGGATTTTTAGAATGGATTTTTAAAGGGATTTTTTTAAATGGATTTTTGAAATGGGATTTTTAAAAAATGGGATTTTTTTAAAATGGGATTTTTTTAAAAATGGGATTTTTAAAAAATGGGATTTTTTTAAAATGGGATTTTTTTAAAATGGGTTTTTTTTAAAATGGGGTTTTTAAAAAATGGGGTTTTTAAAAAATGGGGTTTTTAAAAAATGGGGTTTTTTTAAAAATGGGGTTTTTTAAAAAATGGGGTTTTTTAAAAAATGGGTTTTTTAAAAAATGGGATTATTAAAAAATGGGATTTTTTTTAAATGGGATTTTTTTAAAATGGGATTTTTTTAAAAATGGGATTTTTTTAAAAATGGGATTTTTAAAAAATGGGATTTTTTAAAAAATGGGATTTTTTTAAAAAATGGGATTTTTTTAAAAATGGGATTTTTTAAAAAATGGGATTTTTTAAAAATGGGATTTTTGGGGGGATGTTTGCTGGCTCTCCCACACCTGATGTAGATGTACATGGGCTCAAAGGCCTCTCTGCCCGAGGCTGGCTCGATGCACCCCGAGCCTTTCCCGCGCAGGAACACTTTGGCACCGGTTTCGATCTGGATGTGCTGCAGGTAGGAGCAGCCAGGCCCTTCCACCTTCTCCTTGACGTTAAAAGTGGGAACAGCATGCTCCAGCCCCACAAACAGCTTGTCCTGCACATAATGCATCTGCAAATAAATGGAAATATTTCAGTATTTCACTTCAATTTTGCTGAGGGCAGGCAGAGGGGTCGGTGTCAGATGGCACAGTGAGCCCTGGGCTCTCCTGGAGCAAGGACTGCTCTCTCCATCCCTTTTGTTTTTAGGAGGTCACCGTCAGCTGGGTCTAAACCTCCAGACTCAGCCTTGTTAGTCCTCCAGATTTCACAACACAAGGTGGGGGGGATTTTTTTGGGGTGGTTTGTGATGGTGATTGCAGGATGAGGGAAGAGAGGAGAATCCTGACTCCATGTTCAGAAGGCTGATGGATTATTTTATGATATAGATTAAAAACTGTACTAAAAGAAAGGATCTCATCAGAAGGCTAAGAATAAAAAAAGAATGAGTAACCAAGGCACAACACAAGGTGGGGGTGATTTTTTTTGGGGTGGTTTGTGATGGTGATTGCAGGGGTCACAGGGTGAAGGAAGAGAGGAGAATCTGGACTCCATGTTCAGAAGGCTTGATTCATTATTTTACTGTATTTTTTATATTAAAACTATACTAAAAGAATAGGAAAAAAGATTTCATCAGAAGGGTGGCTAAGAATTAAAAAAGAATTAATAACAAAGGCACAACACAAGGTGGGGGTGATTTTTTGGGGTGGTTTGTGATGGTGATCACAGGGGGCCCAGGATGAGGGAAGAGAGGAGAATCTGGATTCCATATTTAGAAGGCTTGATTTATTATTTTATTATATTTATAATATTATAACTATACTAAAAGAATAGAAGAAAGGAATTCATCAGAAAGCAGCTAAGAATTAAAAAAGAATGAGTAACAAAGGCACAACACAAGGTGGGGGGGATTTTTTGGGGTGGTTTGTGATGGTGATTGCAGGATGAGGGAAGAGAGGAGAATCTGGACTCCATGTTCAGAAGGCTGATTGATTATTTAATGATCTATATTATATTAAAACTATACTAAAAGAATAGAAGAAAGGATTTCATCAGGAGGCAGCTAAGAATAGAAAATGAATGATAACAAAAGCTCAGACTGACTGAGACAGTCTGACACAGCTGGACTGGGATTGGCCATTAATTAGAAACAACCACATGAGACCAATCCCAGCTCCACCTGCTGCATCCCACAGCAGCAGACAATCACTGCTTACATTTTGTTCCTGAGGCCTCTCAGCAGGAAAAAATCCTAAAGAAATGATTTTTCATAAAACATGTCTGTGACAGTGGATTTTTCACCTTTTGTGTTGATTTTGTTATTTATTTTTTAGTGACGTGTCTGCTTTGTGAAAGGCAAATCTTGTAAGCAGTGATAAATGAAATGCAGGAGAATTCAGTAGAATAATTCAGTAGAATTCAGTAAAATAATTCAGTAGAATTCAGTAAAATAATTCAGTAGAATAATTCAGTAGAATAATTCAGTAGAATAATTCAGTAGAATAATTCAGTAGAATAATTCAGTAGAATAATTCAGTAAAATAATTCAGTAAAATAATTCAGTAAAATAAAATTCACTAAAACTCACTAAAACTCACTAAAACTCACTAAAACTCACTAAAACTCACTAAAACTCACTAAAACTCACTCACCCCTGACTGGAAGGGAGGTTTCTGGCCCACAGCTGGGCTGATCTGGGCCATGGGGGCTGGCTGGTGGTACACAGTGACCGTGGCCCCGTTGAAGGTGGGGCTGGAGCCCGTGGCTGCCTTCACCACCCCGTTGGTGATGATCTCCTTGATTCTGTTCACAGCTCCTGGGGGAGAGAACACAAAATCCACTCTAATTCAGCAAACTGGGATGTGACAGGGTTGGTTTGGATATTCTGTGACAGGGTTTGCATCCTTGTGGGGGATCACAGAGGGATCCTGGAGCTGTGGCAGGGAGGTCTGGGCTGGATTTAGGAAAGGGGTGGCAGCAGATGTGACCTCTGTGGTCCCTTTTTTAGGAGGTGTCCCTGTCACAGCCCTATTCCCATGGATCTGGGTGTGTTATCAGTGAGATAAGAGCTGGCCCTGCCCACTCCCCCACCTTCCTTGGAGTCTAGCCAAAATTTTCATTTCCTGATGAATGCAGGGCATGGCACCTCGGGGATTTCTGAGCAGAGATCTCAGGATCAGTGTTTGAATCAGTCTGTTCTCACCACCAAGGTGTTTCTAACTCAAATCCAACCCTTTATCACAAACAGGGAGACAAAAACCAGAATATTTTGTACTCACTGTCAACCAACTCCCGTGTCTGCCCCTGAACATGAAGATACAAAGGACGATCTCTGGAAAGAAAAAGTCAAATATTCAATTAAAACTACAATAATCATGGATCCAATCTAATTATATTACACTCATTACATGCAGAAAATCTTCCCTAAAAATCAGAACACAAATTCCTCGAGTATCACAGTGCTCAGGAAGAAAAGCTCTGCACTGAAAATCTGATTCAGGACTTGATGATGATTCAGAAAAGTTACAGCAGTGAAAAATTTCATTAGCTTGCCCACATCAATGGGTCACTAATTAAAAGCAGCAAGAAATTTGTATTTCTTGGGAAGTTGCAGTGTTCTGTGGGGAGAAGTTGAGCACAGTGTGATCTGACAGGGTCGTGGCTGGGGGGGTTATTTCAGCCCAGGACCATCAGAATGGCAAATTTATTGGAGAATAAATTTGTTTGTTCCAAACAGGAACCCCAGAACTTTGTCAGCTCGGGAGAAAAGAAGCAGAACCTCCAAAAAAAACAGAAATACAAACCCAGGTCCCACTTTGGCTTTCTCTTCTGCAGTCATGAACCTCCCTCGAGTGGACACAGCTGCTCCACTCAGACGACTGATCTGCAAAAAAAGCCCAAAACCCAGTGAAACACCAAACAAGGCACGGACAGAATGCCAAAACATAAACAATGCTCAGGGAAAAACCCCCAGAAATCATTAATGAAGTGCTAAGAGGCTGGCACTGGAGTCAAAAGTGATGCCTTGTGAAGGCTGATCCAGAACAGAGGTAATTAATAAAGAAGGGATTTTTAAAAGGTCTCAAGAGATGCACCTGGAGCAGCAGCAGAGCCCAGCCAGGGTGTGGACACCCAGGGTCACACCCCAGATGAACCAAACTGGGCTCCAGAATGCATGCCTGCCCACGGGGTCTCACACTGCTCCAAGTTTTGTCTATTAGCACATTGGAGTTAATTGTCTCATTACAGCTCCAGCCCATGAAGCCCCATTGTTTTTCTCTCTCCAGCCCTCGCTGTTTCTGCTCTTGGGCTGAGATTTGGCTCATTTGTCCTTGGTGCCCAGCTGGAGCAGGAATTGTTTGTCTCCCTGCTCTGTGCACAGAGCTCAGCATCCCAAAACATGAACCCAGAGCCACCCACTGAAGCAAATAGGACAATTGACTGAACAAAGCCCTTTGAAAACACCAGTTTCCTAGAAAGAATCAGCCAGAGCAGAGTTCAGGGCAAGTCCCTTTCCCCTCATCTGCCCAGGAACAAGGGCAAAGGTGGCTGGGGTTGTGCAAGCCCTGAGCTCCCTGCCAAGGCAGCCCGGCTGCTGGGGTCAGGGATTGAGGGTCCCCTGACCAAGGGAGGAAACGAGGAACCTGACTCCAGGTTCTTAGAAGGCTAATTCATTACCATATTATATCATATTATACCATATTATACCATATTACACTATACTACATTACATTATATTATATTATACCATATTCTATTATACCATATTGTAGTCTATTATACAATATTCTATTCTATTATACCATATTCTATTATACCATATTGTAGTCTATTATACAATATTCTATTATACCATATTCTATTATACCATATTGTAGTCTATTATACAATATTCTATTCTATTATACCATATTATATTATACCACATTCTATTATATAACATAGTAGCATATGAGAGCATATGATACCACATTATATTACATGCTATGTTATTCTATGCTATACTATGTTATAATATGGTATAATATATGGCGTAGTGTAATGTAATATAATATACCACACTATATATTGTGTTATACCACACTATATATTGTATACCCATTATGTATTATATAATATGATATAATATCTTATATCATATCATATTACATTATACCACATTATATGCTTTATTTTGCATACATGCAAATACATATGCCAATACATACAAGATATGCATTATATATTGTATACCCATTATATATATCATATCATATCTTATACCATATTACATTATACCACATTATATTACACTATATGCTATATTTTACTATGCTATACTACATATTATATTATATTACATTATATTACATTATATTACATTATATTACATTATATTACATTATATTACATTATATTACATTATATTACATTATATTACATTATATTATACCATATTAATAGAATAGGGTAAAATATAATATAACATGGTAGATTATAAATATGGTAGATTATTTTATTATATTATATGCTATATTATACTATGCTATACTGTGCAGTTATATCATATTACATTATATATTATATTATGACATATTATACTATATTATATTCTACCATATTATTAGAATATAATGTGGTAGAGTGTAATATGGTAGAGTGTAATATGGTAAATATTACACTATATTATGCTATACTATGATTATTATATTATACTACATTATACTACACTACATTATAATATATTATATTACATTGTATTATATTACATTGTATTATATTACATTGTATTATATTACATTGTATTATACTATATTATATTATACTATATTATATTATACTATATTATATTATACTATATTATATTATACTATATTATATTATACTATATTATATTATACTATATTATACTATACTATATTATATTATACTATATTATACTATACTATATTATACTATACTATATTATACTATATTATACTATATTATACTATATTATACTATATTATACTATATTATATTATACTATATTATATTATACTATATTATATTATACTATATTATATTATACTATATTATATTATATTATATTATATTATATTATATTATATTATATTATATTATATTATATTATATTATATTATATTATATTATATTATATTATATTATATTATATTATATTATATTATATTATATTATATTATATTACATTACATTATATTATATTATGCCATATCATATTATACTATACTATATTACATTACATTATGCCATATCATATTATATCTCATACCATACCATCTCATATTATGCTATACTCAAGAATGCAGAAAGGATACAGACAGACAGAAAGCTAAAATAATGAAAACTCCTGACTGTCCTCAGAGCCCCGACACAATAGGCTGGGATTGGTCAATACACCAAAACAATTCACCTGCTGGATAAACCATCCCCAACCACACTCCAGAGCAGCCAAACACAGCAGAAGCAAATCACATAAATACTGCTTTCCTTTTCCTCTGAGGCTTCTCAGCTTCCCAGGAGGAAAATCCTGGGCCAAGAGATTTTTCCAGAAAATGTGACAGTGACAGCGGGGTGTGGGACATACCTCATCCTGGGTCTGGCCCCTGGTCAGCAGGTTCCTGCACGTCAGGGGCACGTCATTGATCTCCACCTCTGCCACCACGAGGTCATCTTTGCTTTTGCTCGTGGCTGGGCCTTTCCCCAGAGCCTGCAGCTTCAGACACAGAGAGTTCCAAAAGTGGGAAAAAAGCACACACAAACTCAGGGTGAATATCCTTCTTCACCCCTTTCAGCTGTTGAAGGCAGATTGCACACTGAAAAAATCTTTACAAATTGCAAAATCTTGGCAGATTGCACAGGAAAGCACTTTGGAGTTACTGCTGATCTGCCCAAATAAATCCAGATAAAAACTGGATTTATCTTCAGCATATATCCATAAAACAACATCCTTCTTCTTCACCTCTTTCAGTTGTTGAAGGCAAAAATCTTTAGAGAGGTTAGTGGAAAGCACCTTGAAATTACTGCTGGATCTGCCTCCTCACAGCCCAAATAAACACACTGAGTTTATCCTCACACATTAATAGAATAATGTTAATTATTTAAAGATTTATCTTCAGTACATATTAATAGAATAGTGTCCTTCCTGTTCACCCCTTTCAGTTGTTGAAGGTAAAATCTTTACAGATTGCACACTGAAAAAATCTTTACAGATTGCACAGGAAAGCACATTGGAGTTACTGCTGGATCTGCCCAAATAATCCAGATAAAAACTGGATTTGTGGACAGGGCTGGGATGGTGGAAGGGTCCCTGCCCTGGCACTGGGTGAGGTTTTGGGTCTATTTTAACCCAAACCATTCCCTGGTTCTATGAGAACATTGCTCAGAATTGTCTCTCCCAAAAATCCCCTTTGCACCTAAACTGGGGGGGGTGAGGAGCTGAACCTCCTGAGCTCCCAAATCTTTGAACATTTTGCATTAAATCCATGCAAACATTTCCCAGAGCAGCTGTGGCTGCCCCTGGCAGTGCCCAGGGCCAGGCTGGACAGCTGGGAGCACCCTGTGATGCTGGAAACTGTCCCTGCCCTGGCACTGGGTGAGTTTTTGGGTCTATTTCAACCCAAACCATTCCCTGGTTCCATGAGAACTCTGCCCAGAAATCCCCTTTGCACCTAACCTGAACCTCCTGAGCTCCCCAATCTTTGGGATTAAATCCATGCAAACATTTCCCAGAGCAGCTGTGGCTGCCCCTGGACCCCTGGCAGTGCCCAAGGAGCCACCTGGGCCAGAGGAAGGTGTCCCTGCCCCTGGCAGGGTGGGACAAGATGTGCCCTAAGGTCTCTTCCAACCCAAACCACGCTGTGGCTCCATGAAACCTGAACCAGCTTCTAAACTTGGCTCTAGCACAGCCTGAGGACAGGCAGAGGAGCAGACAGGGCTGTGACTGGAACTGGAAAAGCAGCTTTAAGTTACACTTGGTTTAGAATAGAAAACTCGGAGATTATTTAAGAGGAACGCACCAGTCCGACTGCCTGAGCTCATCAGGGTCAACCGAGCTCGGGGCAGGGCTCAGCAAAAGCTGAATAAGCTGGTTAGGAGTTGGATATACAGCTCATACTGATAAGTTTTTCAGGTACAAAAATAATTTGGTGCCGTATTTTAAAGCAGCTGTTTCACACAGCAGTTTTTCCATCGGCTCTGCTCTCTGGAAAACACCTCAGGAAATATCCTTACAACTCAGAATATTCTGAGATAAAAAACTTTTTTTTATCTCCCTACAGGTAGCTTTGGTAAAATCTCGCAGCGGACTGACCTCACAGCTATTCACGCTGAAAAAAAAAATCTTTAAAATTATTTCCGACCGTTTTTACGGCAGCCAATTTCCTGACTCAATGTCCGCGACACCCCCGCGCCCACCCACCTTGTCCGCCGTGCTGGGCGCCGGCTTCAGCTTCCCTTTGGCCATCAGCATCGCGTTGATCTTCGCCGCCACGGCCGCGGCCGCATCCAGCGCTCCCGAGGGCGCCGCGGAGCTCTCGGACCCGGCCACGGCGGCGCCGCCATCGCCGCCCCCACCGGGGAACGGCCGCCCGGGCAGCGGCGCCGTGCCGGGGAGGAGGAAATTAGGCGCCGGGCCGGGCTGATCCCACTTGCTGCGGCGCCTGGAAAAGACACAGGGAGCGTGAGGCGCCGCTCCGCGGGGCACCGGGGCCGCCCGAGCCGCCGCGGCCGCGCCTCACCCGCCCGCGGCCCCCGCGTCCCGCTGCGCTCCGCCGCCCGCCGACATGGCCGCCACGGCTGCCGGGCGTCACTTCCGGCCCCGCGCCCGCCGCGCGCCGCCGCTTCCGCCCCGTTGCCATGGAGACGGCGCGGCCACTTCCGGCCGCTGCCATGGGGACGGACATGGCGGCGCGGGCCGGGGGCGCTGAGGGGAGAGGAGCGCGAAGCGCACCCAGATCACCCCGTTTATTATTTCCACGTGTATTATCCGAAGAATTATACCATTTCCTCAAAATTAAGTGTAAATATGTAACTTTGTTTTGGCCCAGCTGGGGTTTGGATGCACCGTGTGCCATTTTATCGCAGGGCAATACAGAAATTACAGCGCAAAGATCACCCCCTCTGTTACTTCCACGTGTATTATCCCAAAATTATTATTATCTCAAAATTAAGTGTAAATATGTAACTTTGTTTTGGCCCAGCTGGAGTTTGGATGCCATTTTAGCCCAAGGTAAAACAGAATTTACAGTGTGTAATGTAAAGGCATTCTTATCACTGCTTGTTAACGACAAATTGTGAAAAACACCAAACACTTGTTTTTTGAAATTTTAGAAGTTTAATAGTAAGAAAATGGTTGTAAAAATAGTCATTAATTAGAGTAATAAAAATTTGGACAATTAGGATTTAGGACAAGGAAATAAAATTAGGATTTAGGACAAGGCAATAAAAACAAGGAGTTACGGATGGTTCTGGTCCCTTTTTCTGGGTAAAATAAACCCAAAAAGGACCCACATTAACAGAGGATTAATCCTTAAAAGCAACAGCCTGTTGCATATTCATACATCTCATCCAGGATAAATAAATTCCATTAAAACGAAGGATTCTGTCTGGTCAGTGTCAGCTTCTTCCTCTGAATCCTGACGGCATCTTCAGGGCTGAGCGAGGTGGAAAGAACTCGATAAAAGAACAATAAATTCTTTTTCTCTTAAAGATTTAAACGTCCTGTGGCTGCTCAGTGCAAGTCTTCTCTTTAAAAAAAAAATCTTACATATAGCATAGTTTCTATTTTAACATTATAACCTAAAACTATATTTAACACACTACTTAAGAAAATTAATACAGCCTAACTTTCTAACATAACACATTTAATATTCATGTTAATATTTGTGAAAAGCCAATTATAAAACAAGCATTTTTCAGAGTGATAAATTGGAAAATCAGGAGCAGGGTCCTCATCCTGTGTTCATTGGATGTTATCCCATCCAAGCAGGCATTTTAACACAAGCATAGCTAAGTTTAATTAACAGAAATAAAACCCATACCTTTATAACAAAGTTACTTTAACATCACACATACAGAACCCATTTGAATATTTGCGAAAAGCCAAATTTATAACGTGCATCTATAACACGAGGGAATGGCCGGAGCTGTCGGCGAGGTTTAGGTTGGATTTTTAGGAAAAGGTTCTTCCCCCAGAGGGTGACGGCGCTGACCGAAGCTGCCAGAGCTCCAGAAGCATTCGGACAACGCTCTCAGGGTGGGGCTTTGGGGTTTTAGTGCAGGACCGGGGATGAAAAATGAAAAATGAAATCTTTGTAATTCCCTCACAGCCCAGAACATTCCACCATCCCCTCACGGCCGGGGGCGGAGCTGCGCGCGGCGCCGGCTGAGGGCAAGCCCCGCCCCCTGCGTTTGCGCACGGCCCCTCGGCGGAGCCCGCTGAGGGCAAGCCCCGCCCATTGCGTTTGCGCACGGCCCCGCGGCGGAGCCCGCTGAGGGCAAGCCCCGCCCATTGCGTTTGCGCACGGCCCCTCGGCGGAGCCCGCTGAGGGCAAGCCCCGCCCCCTGCGTTTGCGCACGGCCCCGCGGCGGAGCTCGCTGAGGGCGAGGGCGGGAAAAGGCGCCCTGAGGGTGAGGGCGGGCGGTATTTTCGTCTCCACTCTTTCCTCTCCCTTCCTTCCCCTCACGTTCTCCTCCAGTTTTTTCTCGATTATCTCTCACCTCATCTCCCGAGTTTTGTTGGCCGCCGCCCCGCGCTGCTCTGCAGTGTTTTGTCTTCGCGCTTCCATGCTCCGCTTGCCTGAGTTTCCCTCGAAGCAGGTGGTAGTTTCTGGGCTGAGGCTGATGGGGGGCGGCTCCTTCCTCACAGCGGCCGCGTGCTGCCATCGGGGCCTTTATGGAGGATTCCTGAGGGGAGGCTCGGTGCCCTTCGTGATCCAGACCTTATTTCTAATTTGGGGAAGATGTTTTCCTCAGGCTTGGGTGCATTTGTTATTCCTGAATTGGAGGGAAAGTTTGTGTGGAGTCAGGCTCAGCGTGGTGAGGGTTCTGTCTCTCCCATACTCATTTAAATTACTGATGAAAACAACTCAAGTCTGAGGGTGTTTGAAATGTGGGGAGCATTTTCATAAGGAAAATCCTGTAGGTTGGGCGCCAGTTAGTACTGAAGAAAACTGCCTTTGGATGTTCATATGTTATAGAAATACAGATAAAAATGTTCTAATTATTGCATCCTCAGGGGAGGCCTGTGCTGCTGTGAAAATCAAGAATCTGATGCTGGGGATGATTAGAGGAGCCATCCTGCTCAGTTTTGTGTAAAACACAGGTTTGTTTGAGCTGGTGAATTGTGCAGGAGGTGTTTGTAAATCCGGGGAATGCCCTGGAGAGCTGCAGCCTTTTTCCTTATCCAGGTGTTTCCTTGACAGGCTCAGGAGTCTCTGCAGAATGGCAACTGCTCAGAAGCAAAGGAATTCTGTGGTAATGTTTTGTTTGTGTGTTTCAGCACAATAATGGGGAAAATGAGGGAGTTTTGGCTGTAACAGTGCACCCAGGTGCTCTGGGTTATTTCTTGTGAAAATAGAAGGGTGATTTGGGCTTTTAATTATGAATAAAGAATATGTATTTTAAAAAATATAGAAAAATAATCTGAACTTTGTCGAGTGCTTGGTAGAAACCAGCTGTGTCCTACAAATCCTGTAACACCAAGTGTAAGGGACGTACTCAGCTTTATAAATCCCCCAAATTCCTTGGTTTCTTGCTGTGATTTTTCCAGAGTGCAGTTGTATTTCCCAAGAAAATAGCCACGGAGCAGCAGTCCCTGATGCTGGTGAAGAGGCTCCTGGCAGTGGCAGTGTCCTGCATCACCTACCTGAGGGGAATCTTCCCTGAAAGTGCCTATGGAACCAGATACATGGATGGTGAGGGGCTGTTGCCGTGAGAATTTACAAAAATTGTTGTCATGGAGTTGCTTTTAAAGGCTCTTTTTAATGACTGGATGCCATTTTAGTGCATGTCATGGAAACTTCACATAATTATAAATTAAATGTTGTTATTGCTGCTAACTCAGCATTAAAGCTGAGCTCATGCTTGTCAGTAATCTTAATTTTAGTTTCTTCATGATGTGTGTTTTTAGGCAATGCACTTTTCTTTGCCCTAAGTGAATGTGTGTGTGTTTTTTTGGTGTTTTTTTTGAGATGTTTGTGTCAAAATTCTGCGGGAAGACAAAAACTGTCCTGGCTCCACCCAGCTGGTGAAATGGTAGGTGGACTGCAGCACGCAGGTAACGCTTTCTCAGCATGTAACAGGCAAAAAATTCTCTCCCACATTTGTGTCCCAGATGTAACAATGATGTTTTCAGCTCAGGGCTTAGGAGAGCACAAATCTCTGTTTGCAGAGTGACTATATTTTATATTTACTAAATAAATACCAAATATCTAATGCTATGTATTTGTATACTCCATTCCTCTGGGTGCTCGTGAGCACTCAAGGCTGCACAGAAATGCAAAAGTCTAAAAGTGCTTCCTCTCTGCTTGATCAGGAGACTCAAAGCCACCATTTTGCATCTTAAATTTAAAGATCTCGCTCACAGATTTGTTTTTTAGAGGGTGCCACTGTCGGGTTTGCTGTTCAAAGGCAGAGCAGTGACATTCTGCCTGCCTGAGCACTGCCACAGCTGCTGGCATTGTCACCTGGCACTGCAGCTGCTGCTCCTGGTTTTCTTCCTGCTCACACTACTCTGAATTCTGTTCCAGGTGCTCTCCTTGCTTTTTGGAAACCTCTGTAAGCCTTTCTTACATATCCCTGTGCTTTGTTACCTCCACAAAAATTCTTTTCCTTTCCCCCACTCATACAAAGTGTGGGAGTGATGCTGCATTCATCCCCTGGCTGAGGGGTTTGGGTTTTGGGACAGGGATTTTGAGATATTCCATGTGGGGAGGTGAAGCTTCACACCAGATTTACTTATCTGAAGGTACTGAATTTTACAGAAATTATAGAAAATACCCCAAAAATGCTGAGAGATTTGGGTTTTGGGACGAGGATATTTGAGATATATCATGTGGGGGGTGAAGCTTCACACCAGATTTACTTATCTGAAAGTACTGAATGTTATAGAAAATACCCCAAAAATGCTGAGGGGTTTGGATTTTGGGACAAGGATTTTAGATATTCCATGTGGGGGATGAAGCTTCACACTGGATTTATTTATCTGAAGGTTCTGAATTACAGAAATTACAGAATTATAAAAATTATAGAAAATAATGATAGAAAATACACCAAAAATGCTGAAGGGTTTGGATTTTGGGACAAGGATATTTGAGATATTCCATTGTGGGGTGAGGCTTCACACCAGATTTATTTATCTGAAGGAACTGAATTACAGAAATTATAGAAAATACACCAAAAATGCTGAAGGGTTTGGATTTTGGGACAAGGATTTTAGATATTCCATGTGGGGGATGAAGCTTCACACCAGATTTATTTATCTGGAAGTACTGAATTTTACAGAAATTATAGAAAATACACCAAAAATGCTGAGGGGTTTGGATTTTGGGACAAGGATGTTTGAGATATTCCATTGTGGGGTGAGGCTTCACACCAGATTTATTTATCTGAAGGTTCTGAATTACAGAAATTATAGAAAATACACCAAAAATGCTGAGGGATTTGGGTTTTGGGACAAGGATATTTGGGATATTCCATGTGGGGAGGTGAAGCTTCACACCAGATTTATTTATCTGGAAGTACTGAATTTTACAGAAATTATAGAAAATACACCAAAAATGCTGAAGGGTTTGGATTTTGGGACAAGGATTTTAGATATTCCATGTGGGGGGTGAAGCTTCACACCAGATTTATCTGAAGGTTCTGAATTACAGAAATTACAGAATTATAAAAATTATAGAAAATAATGATGGAAAATACACCAAAAATGCTGAGGGGTTTGGGTTTTGGGACAGGGATATTTGAGCTATTCCATGTGAGGGTGAAGCTTCACACCAGATTTACTTACCTGAAAGTACTGAATTACAGAAATTACAGAAATTACACCAAAAACCCCAGAGAAGTGTAAGCTGTGCTCAGCAAAGCTTGGGGCTGAGAGTTGATGTTGAAGGTGGGATCAGCCACGTGCTGTCACCAATGAGGGAGGGGAAGAGCTGGAATCTCCTCCTGGAGCTTGCCTGGGGGAGGAGATGGGAGGAGCAGGTATTGGAATTTTATTGGAATATTCCTCCAGGCTCGCTGGTTTGGAGGGAAGGGCTGTGCCACCTCTTGGGAGTGGCCTTTTGTTGACTGTAAGAGTAAAAAAAAATCCAGGGTGAGTTTTGATTCCCTGTTTGGGCCTTGTACAAGAAGGAAATGGCAACATCCAAATAAAGGTCACAACTCCTTTGTGCTCCAGCAGTGTTGCTGTTCTGCTGAATTATTGATTCCTGATAAAATCACGGAATGGGTTGGCTTGGAAGGGACCTTGAAGCTCACCTTTGTCCAACCCTCTGCCATGGACACCTGCAAGCTGACCAAACTGCTCCCCTGATTAAAGAGTAATTGTGTTGGGAGGTGTTTGAAGCATTGCAATGTGTTTTTACTGATTAATGGTTTGCCTCCAGATTGTATTTTTAATTATCCTTTCAAGACCTTAGAGTGATTTGCTGTTACAGAGCTTGTATAACTGCTAATAAGATAGAATGATGGAGAAGTGTTATTTATTGCTCTAATCAGTAAAAGTAAACACAAAAGTTTCTTTTTTTTTGGTGAGAAACAAGTGAAAATTAGTAGCTGGCCAATATTATTTGGTTTTTGCAGGATGTTAGGATGCTATGATGCCTTGCAGAAGAAATACGTAAGTGCTCCAGTCTCATTTCAGTTGTGTTGAAATGTTGATTTCGGTCTGCTCAGGGAGCAGCAGCCTCAGGCAGCTGCAGTGTGGGATGCACAGGCATTTCTGCATCCAGCTCTTGGAAACAGCAGCACAGAAACAGATCTGTGGGTGTTCCTTCTGCAGCTGAGGCCTCTCCTCCACAGGAGAGAAGAGGAAGAAGTTTTTCTTCCAGCAGGCCTTGTTTGCCTGTGTTGGATTCCAGAGCTAGAGAAAAGCAGCTTGGGCAGCACAAATGGCCAATGAAATACTTTTAATATTCTTTTTTTTGTTGTTTGTTTTCCCTGTTGATGTTCCTGACAGCTGAGACAGATTGTCCTAGCAGTGAGTATCTCTGAAAGGCAGGGAAATGTTTTTAGGGGATGTTCTTTGAGGGATGTGCAGTTCTCACTCTGTTTTCTTCAAAACCACAGGTCTATACCCAGACAGAGGATCCTCAGGTAAATCTGCTGGAATATCTCCCTGGTGATCATATGGATATAGTGAAATGTGGTGCAAACAGAATATTTAACATGCACATCTATAAAAAAAGAGCATTTTGGAATAGCAGGTGTAAAAATGACTGGGGTCAGTGGGAATTGCCATGTGTGGAATTCCATTTGAGTGTTCTCAGGCTGTGCAAGAAACCAAAATGTCACTGCAGAGTGAGGAGTCCCATCCTGACTCTGCCTAACAAGTTTGTGGGAAACCCAAATGTCTGAAACATTTTCATTTTCATAACAATTGAAACTGGAATATTTAATGCTAAAAACTTCAGCTGATTTTCAAAATATTTTATCATGGTGATTCCTGGAAATGAATCATCATTTTTATTATGTTTTAAAGAGTTTTATTCATTTGTACTGTTAATTGTTAGAGGATTAAGCAGCTGTATTCAGCACATGGGAGTTGGGCTGTAGTTACTCCTTTAAAGGCTGATAGATGAGTGAGCAGAGCTGCAGCAGGAGTGTTCAGGATTAATTTAATAATTCCTGGCTTTGTTTGCAGACAGTCACAGAGTGTTACCACTTCAAGTTCAAGTACACCCACAATGGGCCACTCCTGGATTTTGGCAGGTACAGCCCCTGGGACTGCTCCATGTGCCTTGGACACACCTGAATGTCACAGCCCTGCATTCCATCTGTTTGCTTGTTGAGTTGTCTATCACAATTTTTATTTCTCTTGGGTTTTTGGTGTATTTTCTATAATTTCTGTTAAATGAGGAATTCCATGGAACATTCAGCACCTTGAGAGATGTGAATCTGGTGTGAAGCTTCACCCCCCACACATGGAATATCTCAAATATCCTCACAGAGTATCAGACTCTGAGCATCATCTTCTGAGTGGATATTAAAATTATGAGCTTAATTAAACAAAATTATGTTGATAAACAAAATTATGTTGATAAAATTAGTCTCAAAAGGTACAGCCCCTGGGACTGCTCATGTCCCTTGGACACACCTGAATGTCACAGCTCTGCATTCCATCTGTTTGCTTGTTTGCTGCATCTTGAGACTAATTTTATCAACATACTTACTAAAATGCAATTAATAATTTTGTTTAATTAAGCTCATAATTTTAATATCCACTCAGAAGATGATGCTTGCTGTCAGAGTCTGATACTCTGTGAGGATATTTGAGATATTCCATGTGTGGGGGGTGAAGCTTCACACCAGATTCACATCTCTGAAGGTGCTGAATGTTCCATGGAATTCCTCATTTAGCAGAAATTATAGAAAATACACCAAAAACCCAAGAGAAATAAAAATTGTGATAGACAGCTCAGTCATGGTGGAATTCCCCTTGCTGAGATGAGCTCATCCCCTGCCATGGGGAGGGGATAAACTGGAAAAGGGCAGGTTTGGACTGGGTGTAGAGGGGAAATTCCTCCCTGGCAGGGTGGGCAGGCCCTGGCACAGGTGCCCCTGCAGCCCTGGCAGTGCCCCAGGCCAGCCTGGAGGGGCTTGGGGCACCTGGGACGGTGGAGGGTGTCCCTGCCACGGCAGGGGTGAGATGGGATGGGATTTGTGTTCCCTTCCCACCCAAATAATTGGGGATTCTATGAAGCTGCTCCTGCCAACTCCTCTTCTTCAGAATTCTTTTGTTTGCTGTTTAGTTTTTTATAATTTTTAGGCCAAACCTTAGCTTCATTTCCCTTGTATCAGTCTGGCAGGTGAGGCTGTCACAAGTACTGTCACAAGTACCTCCTTTTCTCTGTTTTCAGTATTTCTTTTGGGTATTTAAGCACTGTGGGATGTAGGATGGGGCAGTTGGTGCCAGGTGCTGATCCCTGAACTCTCCTGATGTCCCTGGCTCAGGGTTTGATCTCCCAAGGGGCAGAGAACGTGCAGCACTCAGGGACTGCAGTGCTCAATCTCAGAGCTCAGGCAACAAACAGGGAGTGAAACTGCCCACTCTGGATCAAAACTCACTGGAATACTTACCAAGATAACCAGACAGGACCTGAGCTTGTGTGAACCAAATAGTGGCAGCTGTGGTGTTTCACCCCAGGGACACTTTGGGCTGGCTGGATGTCACACGTGGGGACAAGTCCAGGTGTGCAGGAGCTCTGGTGCTCCTCGGGTTTCCCTCTGTGGAGAAGCTTTAAGGTGATGGTGAAGGAAAGGAGTCGGTTCTGATGGAGGGTTTGGATCCAGAGCTTTATTCTGAACCCACAACAGCTCCAGCAGAACTCCTGACCCCGTGGGTGCTGCTCCTTTAACCCCGGGGAGAGGGGCTGGGAAGGGGCTGGGAGCCACCAGCCAGGGACAGGAGGGGAGGTCTCAAGGGACAAAGGACACCTGGATGGCCCAGTGCCCCCCCAGGGGTAGAGGGCACCCTTTAAATCTGCCCTTCTGGAATTCCAGGACTGACAGACAGTGCTGGGAGGGGAAAGGAGAGGTGACTGACAGGGAATTATCAGGGGAGGGACCCGAGGTTCTGGGGTAAACCCTGACATCACAACGCAACAGTTTCCCAACCAAACTCCTGGGGTGTTTTTTGCTGTGTGTTTTCAGCAAGGACAAGCAGTCAGAGTGCCCCATCAGCTGTGCAGACACCAAGAAGGCCAGCATCCTCCTCATCCGTAAGATCTACATCCTGATGCAGAACCTGAGCCCCCTGCCCGACGACGTCTGCCTCACCATGAAACTCCTCTACTATGATGAGGGTATGGAGCCCTGAGATTGTCTGGAAAATCCCTCTGCCAGGATTTCTTCTGCTGGGAGGATGAGAAGCCTCAGCTTCTCCGTGGTTTGCTCCTCTGGAATGTGGTCTGGAGATTGTATCTCCAAACGTGAATTGTTTTTAATTAATGGCCAATCACAGCCAGCTGTGTCAGACTGAGTCAGTCATGGGGTTTTGTTATTCTTTTGTAGCCTTCTGATGTATCCTTTCTCTTTCTTTAGTATAGTTTTAGTTTACAATTTCATGAAATAATAAGAGTTTTATGAAATAATAAGAGTTTTATGAAATAATAAGAGTTTTATGAAATAATAAGAGTTTTATGAAATAATAAGAGTTTCATGAAATGGAGTTTCATATAATACAATTTCATAGAATACATTTTCATAGAATACAATTTCATAGAATGCATTTTCATAGAATACAATTTCATAGAATACATTTTCATATAATACAATTTCATATAACTTCATATAACATAACTAACATCATATAACATAACTTCATATAGCATAATTATAAATCAGCCTTCTGAGAACATGGAGTCAAACTCTTTATCTCTCACCTCATCCTGGGGACCTCACAAACACCACAAGGGTGCACTGCCATCTCACCCTGATTGATCAGGCTCTGCAAAACAAGGCAAAAAAGGGAATTTTTCATTTTTTTCAGTGGATAATCTTTGTGGTTGCTGGGACTTGGGAAATGAGGTTTTTTCATGTGTTTGTCAGCACAGGTTGAATCCCAAGGGGAGGGGATGTGATCTCACTGCAGGAACACAATCCTGGCACTGACTTCACTGCATTTGGCTGGGTTTTAAAACATTTGGAATTTCCAGAGTATGTCAGGCTGGAGCATCATTCCCCAGCCTGGTGACTGCCCAGATACCCAGCTCTGCTTTCTGAGTGTGTTTCTGCCTTACACTGACAAATCAGAGCTTCTCTTTTCCCTCTCTGTACCTAGAACCTCTTCCAAAGAGCTTTAACAGGGCTTTGCCTGTTGTGCTTCATTTACTCCAAACTGAGCATTGATGACACCTCTCCCCACACAGTTTTTTGCAGTATTTAAAGAGTGACAAATCAGAGCTTCTCTTTTCCCTCTCTGTACCCACAACCTCTTCCAAAGAGCTTTACCAGGGCTTTGCCTGTTGTGCTTCATTTACTCCAAACTGAGCATTGATGACTCCTCTCCCCACACAGGTTTTTGCAGTATTTAAAGGGAAAAAAGAGTTAAAATGAATTTTGCAAGAACATATTTGATTCTAACATTGAATTTCTCTGCAGTTACTCCCCCTGATTACCAACCTCCAGGGTTCAGGGAGGCCAAGGATGAGGGGCTGCTCTTCAAGGAGGAGCCCATGCACCTGAACGTGGGGGAGGTGCCAACGCCTTTCCACCTGCTGAAACTGAAAATTACAACCGAGAGACAGCGCATGGAGAGCGTGGATAAGAGCATCCTCAAGCAGGGAGAGACTGCTGAGCCTCTCCAGGTGTGTGGGGTGAGCAGAGAGGAGCCAGAGGAGGAGAGCCAGGACGTCAATGTAAGAGCACAGACTTTGCTTTGGGGCGCTTTTTGATTTTTATTTTGTATTCTGTCATCTAGAAAAAATCCATTCTTCTCTCACTGTGTGTAAGCCTTAACCCCCTCTATTTTCAGACAACAAAGCAGGACAATTTATCTTAAATTCATTTTGTTCCTTAATTTTACTGCTCCAGTTTGCAGCCTGTCAGTGTCAGAAGCAGTGGGACAGAGGGACAGCTCATGCCAGGGGGACACTGCCATGTGTCACAGGGCACAGATGGAACCTCATCCTCCCATGTCACAACCACTTATTTCAGTTTATTCCACCACAAATCCATCTCAAAAGTGTGTCCTTAATCATCTGAGTGCAAACCTTCTTCCTGTTTCTTGATCTAGGAGGATCCTGTCGTGGATCATGAAGTGGAAGAGAAGAATCATGTGAATATTTCAGAAGCTCAAGGTAATATTTGTATATCTTGTATTATAATTATAATTTGATATTATAATTTTTCTATCATAATCTCTATCATATTATATTTTAGAATATATTTTTTATAAGTGATATAAATATCACATCACTCTTATCTAATCATAATAATATATTTTTCAAACCCTTCAATTTTCTATATTCAAATGTTCATTATTTCCTTCACATATATGACTGTGCCTTCGTTTTCTATCTGATCTTCATTCTGTGAAGCACTTGGTTTACAAATGTTAAATCATGTTAAATCATGGCTAATATATTTTCATGTTACTGTTCAAAATTCTGTTCTATTCCATTTTATCAGCTAAGCCAAATTGAATGGGGTTTTAAATTTTTATTTGCCTTTTCTACTCTTTTTGTTACTAATAATTCCTGATTCATTTCATTTTTGATAATATTTACTTTGCACATGTTTTGTACTGTTGAGCTCATTATTGCAAACTTGAGAAGCAAAATCCTCTGTGCAAAAACCTGTCTGGATCTGTTAGTTTTAAATATAATTTCATCTTTTTGAGCTTCACTTCAGCAGAAATCCCACTTTCAGCCACTTTTCCCCTAGCCCACAACTTCAGCCCGGGGCTGTGGATTTGGGAGCTGCTGTGGGTGGAGGAGCTTTTGTGCTGTGCTGGCCCTTGCTGCTCCTGCAGCTGGACCCTCACCAGAGGGTGTTTTGTGTCATCAACCATTCTGTCTTTGCTCTGCTGCTTCCTGAGGGAGCCTTTTCCAGGAGCTGCCCTCCTCTCCCTGCGTGCTGCAGCGCTTTGGGAATTGCAGGTGAACAGAATCCCACCGTGCCTCGGGCTGGGAGGCGCCTCAAAGCTCATCCAGGGACACCTGCCATGATCCCAGGGGCTCCTTGGGCACTGCCAGGGATCCAGGGGCAGCCACAGCTGCTCCCCACCCTCCCAGGGAACAATTCCTAATTCCCAAAATCCCATCCATCGGGGTAAAGCCATCCCCCCTTGTCCCCAGCCCCTCTCCTGGAGCTCCTTTAGGGACTCTGAGCTCTCCTTGGAGCCTTCTCCTCTCTCAGCCTTTCCTTGCAGAGGAACTTTAATAGCTACAAATTCCAGCAAAGTATTTTTGTTAGGATCAATCACACAAAAATGAGATTCCTCAAGTGTTTTTCCTAACCCTGGCAATAAAATCTATCCAGTGGAAGCTCCTCGCTGCTTGCTTTTAATCCCAGCTGCAAAATGTGCACCCAAACTGTCTCCAGCTCAAAACATGAGACACCAAATTGTCCTCAGGCATTTCAGGAGCTTCCTTTTCAGATTTTAGATCAGAAGCAGAGAGTGGTTTGTGTTCACATTGCCCAGTTTAGCCCAGGGGCCTGAGGACTCAACTTTGCTGCCAAACAAACTGAAGAAAGAATTTCTACTTGTTGATCTGCTCCTCTTGGAGAGGCTGTATAGAAGCATCCTCACAATCTGGAACCCATTTGCTGCACAGAAATGTTGGGTTTGGGGTTTGGTTGTTTTTTTTTTTTTTTGAGAAGAAACTTGCAGCTTTGCCAAACCAGCTGCCATTTCCATGCTGTTGAAAAATAATGGTGGAAATTGTAGGAAACAGCACATGTGGATCAGAATTTTTGTCTTGACAGTTCTAGGAGGCTGCAGAACTGGAATAACCACGTGAAGGTGTGCCTGATTCTTCTAAGGAGTCATAAAAACTCCAAAACCATGCAAAAATCCAGAAAATTCCTTCTCTTGGGGAGTTGGCAGATGCTTTATTTACAGGAACTACGAGGCACAGGGAAACCTTTTTGTCAGCCTGGAATTCTTCTGTTTTTTCCACAGCTGGTGCAGGGTCACCCATTCACCATTCCATGCTTCTGTCTCCTAGAAAAACACCATGAATTAGGAACAGCAAAATAAAAAAACCTGCCTGGAGCTGCCTGTTCCCCCTGGGGTTCTGTTCCTGCAGCTGGGATTGCCCTTGGCTGGGGCTGGAGCTGGCCCAGAGTGGCCTTGGCAGCACAAAGCATCCTCCCCTCGAGGGGAATCCTCCAGCAGGGCAGGGTGTGAGGGAGCTGGGGATCACCTGCAGGGATCCTGGGCTTGGCTGAGTTACAGAATGAATCCCAAGCTTGCTGGGGTTAAGGATGTGCTCTGGAAGGAGCTGCTCCCAGCAGTTTGGAAGTGTTCTTGGAGCAGAGCTGGTGCTGTTAACACCTTTATTTAACTCTCCAATTCTTCTTTCAGAAAAGAATTCAGCTCATGAAGAGGAAGCTGGAGGGATCCAGACTCCCCCACGTGTTTCTAATCCTCAGGTAGGAGCTCTCTGCCCTGACACCTTCAGCTTTTTCTGGAGCTTCTGTGCAGCTCCTCCCTTCTTTGAGTCATTCATGGGAAATCTGGAGCCTCATTTCCCACAATCAATATTTCCAGCAATAAAATTCCTTTACATTTCACTTCCTGGTGTTTTCCAGAACTGTTCCTCTGAAATACAGCTCTCCAAACAAACTGATGCTGGAACTGAGTGAAAAGGGAAATCTAATTTCCATTTTAATAAACATCCTAATGGGCAATTCCACTGCTAATTCTGACAAAGCAAAGCTTGTTTAAAAATTGATTAAAACTTCAAAATTCAAGTTTATAACTCAGGTTATATTCCCTGCATGTAGAAATTGGTGACATTTATACATGGAGAACTGCTTCCCACAGGTCCTTAAGATTTCTTAATGAAAACAGGATAGCTGTGTAAGTGTGAGTGATTTCCTGTATAAAACCAGCTCGTGCTTCTCTCTGCCAGCACACCCAGCTGTAAAAGCTGTGATTTCCAGGGCTTATCACCATTTTAATTACCTCATATTCCAGTTTGAACTCAGGCACTGTGCAGAGCACTGAATGCCCCAGCACTGGGCCCTGCTGGGTGTCTCCAGTGGGTATTTTGTATTTTTTCCTCCTGGATGTCTCCAGTGTGTATTTTGTATTTTTCCCTGCTGGGTGTCTCCAGTGGGTATTTTGTATTTTTTCCTGCTGGGTGTCTCCAGTGGGTATTTTGTATTTTTCCTCCTGGGTGTCTCCAGTGGGTATTTTTATCTTCTGTAACAAGGCAAAATCTATTTTCTGATTCCAGGTTGATCACTTGACCTGTAAAACATCTGAGCTGATTGTGTCAGAGAGCAGGACAAGAAGTGGAAAGATATTCCAAAGCTGCATTGTTAGTATCAATTTTTCTTTTAGTTCTCATCATTTCTGTTGCAAACAGTGAATAAAATTCAGGTCTTGAATGCATTTGCTGTTGACAGAATGAAATTCTCATCACTTCCTAAATTCCCATTCGATTCCAACACTGTCAAAAAGAATTCTGTCCCAAGGAAGCTCAACACAGGTTGAGAAAAATTACTTAATTTGATATTTTAGCCAAATTTCCTGCTGGTTTGAGCCATCAGCCAGGGGAGTTTGTGCCAGAGATCCCCAGCACAGCTCCCCCAGTGCTTCTTTGTGCTTCTGCTTGGGGAGCACTGGGCCAAAATGACAACCTCACCCCTGGGACTCCTTCATTCTAAGAAAAATCCTTTTTTTTTGACTTAAATCAGGTCAGTCTGGCAGGCAGTGCTGCTTGTGGGGACCCAAATCCTTCCCAGCTGGAGCAGATGTTGTGTCCAGGCTGGAATTTGACCTTTGGAATATTGGGAATGCTGAGTGAGGGGCAGATCCTTCTCCATAACCTGGGGGGTGAATTTTTCTCTCTTCTCTTAGGCAAGAAATTATTCCCTGTGAGGTTGGGGAGGGGCTGGGATGGAATTCCCAGAGAAGCTGCCCCTGGATCCCTGGAAGTGTCCCAGGGACACCCTGGGACAGTGCAGGGTGTCCCTGCCATGGCAGGGGTGGCACTGGATGAGCTCATTCAGAGCTTTTTCTTATTTAGTGATGTGAGGAAAAAACAGAGAAGGTTGTTCTGTTTGCTTACCATCCCTGTGTATTTCTCAAAGAGATTTTACTGAACTTGGTAATAAATTTATGAAACAAAACCCAATTGGTTTAAATAAGCAAAAGGACAGTGGAGCTAAATGTTCATTGTCATCTTTTCAGGGGAGAGTCAGAAGCAGCAGGACTGAGCTCTCAGGGGTTTGGTGGGTTCTGAGCAGCCTCTGGAGAGCTGGAATCGTGGAATCATGGAATGGTTTGGATGAAGGGACCTCAAAGCCTGGGCAGGGTCACCTTCCAGCATCCCAGGGTGCTCCCAGCCCCATCCAGCCGGGCCTTGGACACTTCCAGGGATGGGGCATCCATGGGATCATCTGTGCCAGGATGGATTTCTCCCAATCTCCAACCTCAATTTCCCCTCTGAACCCTCCCCTCCTTGTCCTGTGCTGCAGTTCCTGCTGGACACAGCTCCTGTGGCAGCAGGAAAACAAACATCCCAGCAGGAAAACAAACATCCCAGCAGGAACACAAACATCCCAGCAGGAAAACAAACACCCCAGCCTTGCTCAGTGGGTCAGTTCTGCCAGGAAAGAGCATCCAGCTGTTCCTGCAGGCCCAGCACATCTGGCTGTGTCACACCCCTGTCCTGTCCTGTCATTCCTTGTGTTCCTTTTCCTTGGCAGGTGCACCAGGCTGAGCTCTCCTCCAGCCAGGACGTGCTGCCCAAAAGGAGGAAGCTCAGCGAGCCCAAGGAGCAGTTCTAGTTAAACAAAGGATCAAGCCCAGCCCAAGGAAGAGTTTGAGTTAAACAAAGGATGAAGCCCAGCCTAAGGAGCAGTTTGAGTTGCCCAGAGGATCAAGCCCAGCCTAAGGAGCAGTTTTAGTTGCCCAAAGGATGAAGCCCAGCCCAAGGAACAGTTTGAGTTGCCCAAAGGATCAAGCCCAGCCTAAGGAACAGTTTGAGTTGCCCAAAGGATGAAGCTCAGCCTAAGGAACAGTTTGAGTTGCCCAGAGGATCAAGCCCAGCCTAAGGAACAGTTTGAGTTGCCCAGAGGATGAAGCCCAGCCTAAGGAACAGTTTGAGTTGCCCAAAGGATGAAGCCCAGCCTAAGGAACAGTTTGAGTTGCCCAGAGGATCAAGCTCAGCCTAAGGAACAGCTTTAGTTGCCCAAAGGATGAAGCTCAGCAGGCCCAAGGAGCAGTTTGAGTTGCCCAAAAGGAGAAAGATCAGCCCAAGGAGCAGTTCTAGTTGCCCAAAGGATGAAGCTCAGCCCTAGGAGGAATTTTATTTGCCCAAAAGGAGGAAGCTCAGCAAGGCCTAGGAACAGTTTGAGTTTCCCAAAGGATGAAGCCCAGCCTAAGGAACAGTTTGAGTTTCCCAAAGGATGAAGCCCAGCCTAAGGAACAGTTTGAGTTGCCCAAAGGATCAAGCCCAGCCTAAGGAACAGTTTGAGTTGCCCAAAGGATGAAGCCCAGCCTAAGGAACAGTTTGAGTTGCCCAAAGGATGAAGCCCAGCCTAAGGAACAGTTTGAGTTGCCCAAAGGATGAAGCCCAGCCTAAGGAGCAGTTTGAGTTGCCCAAAGGATGAAGCCCAGCCTAAGGAACAGTTTGAGTTGCCCAAAGGATGAAGCCCAGCCTAAGGAACAGTTTGAGTTGCCCAGAGGATCAAGCCCAGCCTAAGGAACAGTTTGAGTTGCCCAGAGGATCAAGCCCAGCCTAAGGAACAGTTTGAGTTGCCCAAAGGATCAAGCCCAGCCTAAGGAGCAGTTTGAGTTGCCCATCTCTGCTCTGTCCCAGGTTCTTCCCTCCTGTTTGGTTGTTCACTGTTGGGTTTGAAGGATCTGTTCTGCTCCATGAGCAGTTCATGGGGATGTGTTTGAAGGAAGGAAAATGTCAGCAAGCCCAGCTGAAGAATTCCAAACTCATTTGTACAGGAGCAGAAATCCTTGGATTTGGGGTTTGTGGGTTGGCTCCAGGCCCTGAGGGTGGTGGGGGAAATTCATCCCCCAGCACGAGGTTTCACCAGTGCCTCGGGGCTCTGGTTCTGAGCTGAGCACCTGCCTGCCCCAAAACCTCTCCACCTTTGGGGTGATTCCAGAGCTTTCCAGAGGGCTGGGCTGGCAGTTTCAGCCTGTTACAGTTTTTGGAGTTACAGTTTTCGCTTTTCCTACGGCACAGTTGGAGGAGTTGGATGCTTTGCATTTCTTCCAGACCATCCTCAGGTGAAGAACAAACCCTCCTCATGCCTTGAATTCCAGGCTCCGTGCCAGCACGCAGGAATTCCGGTATCCGAGGAGCACCGGGAGGGCCCGGCTGTGCACGGCAGGGCTGGGACACGGGCCGAGCCCTCCTGGCCCCGAACCGGGAACGGGAGTGACGCCGCTCCCGCCGCGGGGCGGGGACAGCTGAACGTTCCTGCGCGGTTTGCACTTTGAAATTAACACTGTCCGTTCGTTCGTCATCGGGCCTTTAGTAAACGGCGTTCGGCTTTGAGCAGCGTGATCCGTTACCGGCGGCACGGGACGGGACGGGAGAGCGGGGACGGGACACGGGAATGGGGCACGGGACAGGACGGGAGTGGGACACGGGACACGGGGATGGGACTGGGGCGGGATCGAGCCACAGGACGGGAGCAGGAATGGGAAGGGAACATGGGATGGGACAGGACGGGACAAGCAGGAACGGAACGGGAACGGGATCGAACAGGATGGAACTGGAGTGGGAACAGGACATGGGACAAGCGGGAACGGCTTTGGACACGGAATGGGACACGGGAGGGGACGGGACTGGAGCGGGGATGGGACACGGGACAGGACACGGAATGGGACACGGGACACGGGACACGGAATGGGACATGGGACAGGACACAGAATGGGACACAGGAGGGGACACGGGACAGGACGCGGAATGGGACACAGGAAGGGACACGGGACAGGACACGGAACGGGACACAGGAGGGGACACGGGACACAGAACGGGACACAGGAGGGGACACGGGACAGGACACGGAATGGGACACAGGAGGGGACACGGGACGGGACCAGAACCGGACCGGGATCGGGATCGGGACAGGACACGCGGGCGGGGGCGGAGCCACGCCCTGACTGACAGTAAGTAGTCCCGCCCCTTGACCCACTGGAGCCGCGCTCATTGGCTGCTCCGACCCGCGTGGGCTCCTATTGGTCGGAGCGGCGCCGTGGGCGGGACCGGCGGAGGCCAGGAAGCGGCGGCGGCCCCGCGGAGGCTTTTCCTGCCCGCGGCCCCGGAGCGGAGCGGGACGGAGCGGGACGGACCGACGGACCCGCCGGGCCGCGGTGAGGCCGGGCAGCGGGCACGGGGTCTCGGCAGCCCCCAACCCTCGTGGGGGGGGGCGGATCTTCACTCGCGGTGCGCTGCGGCGGCGGGCGGGATGGAGCGGGGCTGGGCCGGGGGGCTGGGATGGAGCCGGGCCGGGGCCGTGAGGGGTGGGACGGAGCCCGGGGCGGTGAGGCAGAGCCGGGCCGGGGCCATGAGGGGTGGGAGGGAACCCGGGGCGGTGAGGCAGAGCCGGGCCGGGGCCGTGAGGGGTGGGACGGAGCCCGGGCGGGTGAGGCAGAGCCGGGCCGGGGCCGTGAGGGGTGGGACGGGGCCCGGGGGGGTGAGGCAGAGCCGGGCCGGGGCCGTGAGGGGTGGGAGGGAGCCCGGGGCGGTGAGGCAGAGCCGGGCCGGGGCTGGGACCGGGCCGGTGGGATGGGGCTGTCCCGGGGCGCTGCCGGGACCCGCCCGTGCGGCCTGAGGGGCTCGGGGGCTCTGCTGCTCCTCCCGTCAGAACGCGGGGACCGCCCCGGCCGTGAGGGGAGACGGGGAACCCCGACAGCCCCGGGAACGGGGGGCTGGGAGTCCCGGGGGGAAGGGACGGGCGGCCCTTGGGCTGGGGAGGGCAGCTGGGGGTTTGGGTTTGGGTCTGGGGGAGCTGGGAGTCCTGGGGGGGAAGGGACGAGCGCCCCTTAGTCTGGGAATGGGGATTTGGGTCTGGGGGAGCTGAAAATCCTGGGGGGGAAGGGACGAGCGCCCCTTGGGCTGGGGAGGGCGTCTGGGGGTTTGGGTCTGGGGGAGCTGAAAATCCTGGGGTAGGAGCATCCCTTGGTCTGGGGGGTCTGGGGAGGGGTTTTGGTTTGGGTCTGGGGGTCTGGAGGAGCTGGAAACCCTGGGGTAGGAGGGATGAGCGCCTCTTGGTCTGGGAATGGGGGTTTGGGTCTGGGGGTTTGGTTCTGGGGAGGGGATTTGGGTCTGGGAGAGCTGAAAATCCTGGGATAGGAGCATCCCTTGGTCTAAGGGGTCTGGGGGTTTGGGTCAAAGGGAGCTGAAGATCCTGGGGTAGGAGCATCCCTTGGTCTGGGGAGAGGTTTGGGTCTGGGGGTCTGGAGGAGCTGGAAATCCTGGGGTAGGAGCATCCCTTGGTTTGGGGAGGGGTTTGGGTCTGGAGGAGCTGGAAATACTGGGGTAGAAGGGACGAGCGCCTCTTGGTCTGGGAATGGGGGTTTGGGTCTGGGGGTTTGGGTTTGGGGAGGGGATTTGGGTCTGGGAGAGCTGGGAGTCCTGGGGTAGGAGCATCCCTTGGTCTAAGGGGTCTGGGGGTTTGGGTCAGAGGGAGCTGAAGATCCTGGGGTAGGAGCATCCCTTGGTCTGGGGTCTGGGGAGGGGTTTGGGTTTGGGTCCGGGGGTCTGGAGGAGCTGAAAATCCTGGGGTGGGAGCATCCCTTGGTCTAAGGGGTCTGGGGGTTTGGGTCAAAGGGAGCTGAAAATCCTGGGGTAGGAGCATCCCTTGGTCTGGGCAGGGGTTTGGGTTTGGGTCTGGGGGTCTGGAGGAGCTGGAAACCCTGGGGTAGGAGCATCCCTTGGTCTGGGGGGTCTGGGGAGGGGTTTTGGTTTGGGTCTGGGGGTCTGGAGGAGCTGGAAACCCTGGGGTAGGAGGGACGAGCGCCTCTCGGTCTGGGAATGGGGGTTTGGGTCTGGGGTCTGGGGTCTGGGGAGGGTTTGGCCCCGGGGGCTCAGCCCCGTGCTCAGCCGTGCCCCCGTGCCCCCCAGCCCGAGATGACGACGCTGACGCACCGGGGCCGGCGGGCGGAGGGCCGGGGCCCCGAGAGGAAGGGGGAGGGCGAGGAGGAGGCGGACAGGGAGCTGAACGAGGACGAGCCCGACGACTCCAAGGACATCCGCCTGACCCTCATGGAGGAGGTGCTGCTCCTGGGGCTGAAGGACAAGGAGGTGAGGCTGGGGGCTGCTGGGCTCTCAGGGAGCAGCAGAAGGGATTGGATGGGTTCCTCTCAGCAAAACCTGCTTGGAATAACAGAACTGTGGGATGGAATTCACAGAAGGGTGGAAGAGACCTTAAAGGTCATCGAGTCCAACCCATGCCCCAACAGCTCAGCTGAGCTGTGGCACTGAGTGTTGGAAGGGACTGGAAAGCTCACCCAGTTCCAAAGCCTCACCCCGGGCAGAGACACCTTCCACCCTCCCAGGCTGCTCCTGTCCAGCCTGGCCTCGAGCACTTGCAGGGATGGGCCAGCTGCTCTGGGCTCCCTGTGCCAGGAGGTGGCAACCTGGGCTGGGCACGTGGCTGATGGTGCTGTCCCAGCAGCTCTGCCCTGGGGACAGTGGCAGGAGGGGCAAAAGTTGGGATTGTTCTTCCCAGGGCTGAAGCCATGGGTAGAAGGAGCTTTATCGAGGGGGGAACATCCTTCTGTGCTGGCACACAGGGCCACCAGGAGCACTGCTCTGCTCTTTGAAAAGAAAGAGCAGAGGGAGCAGAGTCAGCTGGGCTGGGAGCAGGGAGCAGGCACAATGGCCAGGGACACAGGAGCTGCCTCTCTGCTGCCTTCCTGGGCCAGGCAGGGCTGGGGATGGGCAGCTCTGGGTGGCAATGTCACTGCTGGGAGCTCCTCCTGTGTGCCTGTCACCCTGGGGGAAGGGGATCCTGGTCAAGCAGAGTTGGTTTGTGCTTATCAGCTGCTGGGAACTCGTTTATCAGCTCTGCCTGGAAGGGGAAGATGCCTGGTGGGGAGTTCTCTGTGCTGTGCCTGTGCCTTGAATCAGCTTGGGGAAATCTTTGGCTGGGAGGGTGGTGAGGCCCTGGCACAGGTGACCCCATGGCTGCCCCTTGCCAGGTTGGATGAACAGCCTGGTGTGGTGGGACCTGTCCCTGCCACGACAGGAAAGGGGATTTGGTGATCTTTGAGGTCCCTTCCAACCCAAACCGTTCCACAGTTCCAAAATCTGCTATTCCTGACCAGTGGATGGGGAATTGCAGACCAGGGGAAGCCAACCAGGTGCTCAAAGTGCTTTTTGTGGCAGAGCAGAAACTTCTAGAGAGGCTTTCCAGCTCCAGGAGCCCACTTTGGTCAGGATTGAACTCAGTGACCCTGGAGATCTTTTCCTGAGGAATCAGTGGAATAGTTACAGCTGGAGGAGCTGAGGTGGATGTCCTCCTCCTCTTCATCCCTCAGGGGTGGAATGAAACCTTGCTGAGGTGCCAGAACCTTCTTTCCAGCAGGGCTCTGCAGTTCTGGGCTGGTCCCAGGAGGTGCTGAGCTGTCACACGGATCCAGGCAGGCTGTGACAGTGACAAGGGCTGGGGCTGTCCCGTTTCAGAGCCCCAGATAAGATCTAGGAGCCAACTAGGAAGTGGCAGGAGCTCAGGGCTGTAAAGGGAACACAATGCAAATAATCCTGGAGCAAATATTTGAGAGTGGGGTGCCATGAGCTGCTTTTTTCCTGGGCTGTGTTTGGTGTTCTTGGTTAATGTATCCTGGGAACGGCCCTGCAGCCACCAGGAACCTGGCAGAGCACAGCAAACAGGGGGAAAACACCTTGTCACACTTTTCTTTTTTTATTCCATCCTGTCTTTCCACATTCCTGTAGCTCACAAGCAGAGGCAGCAGCAGCCTGGCCCTGAGCTGGGCTCTGTTTTCACACACTCATGCTTTGGTGACTGAGGAAAAACAAGATGATTTTTGCCAAATTCAATGAGCTCAGGGTGTAATTTCATTATTTAAAGCACCAGTCTGTCCATGTAGGAGGACCTGGCTGCAAACCAGCCTGGCTTTTGTAACCAGTCTGGAAATAACCCAGGAGCTTTGGAATTTCAAATTTCTTAGGGGTAACGTGCCCTTGAGGCCAGGAAATTGAAACCTTTGCTCATCTTCACACCCATTCCTGGAGAACTTGTTTGTAAAAGCCAGGAGCAAAATCCAGGAAAGGAAAGCAGGAGGGCAGGGATGAAAGGTTGCTTTGTGTTCCTGCAAGAGGAAGTGGAGAAAGCAAATAAAAATATTCATTTCTTTTATGGTTCTCTGTGCTGGGCAAGCCCAGTGTCCACATGTGCTGCTCCAACAGAGCCCCAGGGATGGGAATTCAGCCCTGGGGAGGGAAAACCTTCCCTGGGGGAGGGCTGGGGGTCCCAGCCTCTGCCTTGGGAAGGGGCTCGCTCTTTCTGCAGCCTCCTGGGGGCTTTTGGGTCCTCCACTCCCTGTTTGCCATCCAGAGAAAGAGCAGCAGGAAAAAAGGGGGAAAAGAGCAGAAAGGGAGGGAAAAAAGAGCAGAAAGGGAGGGAAAAAAGAGCAGGAATGGGGGGAAAAAAGAGCAGGAATGGAAGGGAAAAAGAGAAGAAAGGGAGGAAAGAAAGCAGCAGAAAGGGAGGGAAAAAAGAGAAGAAAGGGAGGGAAAAAAGAGCAGGAATGGAGGAAAGAAAGGAGCAGAAAGGGGGGGGAAAAGAGAAGAAAGGGAGGAAAGAAAGAGCAGGAAGGGAGGGGGAAAAGAGAGGAAAAAGAGCAGAAAGGGAGGAAAGAAAGCAGGAAAAAGGGAGAGGGGAAAAGAGCAGAAAGAGCAGCAGAAAGGAGGAAAAAAAAGAGCAGAAAGGGAGGGGGGAAAAGAGCAGAAAGAGGAGCAGAAGGGAGAAAAAAAAGGGCAGAAAGGGAGGAAAGAAAGCAGGAGAAAAGGAGGGAAAAAAGAGCAGAAAGGGAGGGAAAAAAGAGAGGATAAAGAGCAGAAAGGGAGGGGAGAAAAGAGCAGGAAGGGGGGGAAAAAGAAGAAAGGGAGGAAAGAAAGCAGGAGAAAGGGGGGAAAAAAGAGCAGGAAGGGAGGAAAGAAAGAGCAGGAATGGAGGAAAGAAAGCAGCAGAAAGGGGGGGAAAAAGAGAAGAAAGGGAGGAAAGAAAGAGCAGGAAGGGAGGGGAAAAAGAGAGGAAAAAGAGCAGAAAGGGAGGAAAGAAAGCAGGAGAAAGGGAGAGGGGAAAAGAGCAGAAAGAGCAGCAGAAAGGAGGAAAAAAGAGCAGAAAGGGAGGAAAGAAAGCAGGAGAAAAGGAGGGAAAAAAGAGCAGAAAAGGAGGGAAAAAAGAGAGGATAAAGAGCAGAAAGGGAGGGGAGAAAAGAGCAGAAAGGGAGGAAAGAAAGGAGCAGAAATGGAGGGGAAAAAAGGCAGAAAGGGAGGAAAGAAAGCAGCAGAAAGAGGAGCAGAAGGGAGAGAAAAGGAGCAGAAAGCGCAGCAGAAAGGCAGAAAAAAAAGAGCAGAAAAGGAGGAAAGAAAGCAGCAGAAAGGAGGGAAAAAAGGCAGAAAGAGAAGCAGAAAGGGAGGGGAAAAAGCAAAAAGGGAGGGAAAAAAGAGCAGAAAGGGAGGAAAGAAAGCAGGAGAAAGGGAGGGGAAAAAAAGCAGAAAGGGAGGAAAAAAAAAGCAAAAAGGGAGGAAAAAAAAAGCAGAAAGAGCAGCAGGAAGGTGGAAGTTCCCACCAGGCACACGTGTTGGGGTCTCCCTGCAGGCAGCCCTTGGTGGCTGTGAGCCCCCTGGGGTCACCCCAACCTTGGGCACCCCTCAGGTGCCAGCCCAGCCCCCAGGCTCTCCCTGAGCCCGGGCTGCTCCTGGCTTGCCTGGAATCCAGGGAACGGGAGGAAACAACAATGGGGCTTTGTTCTCATCAGGGAATGAAAGGGGAGTGGAAGAAGGGAAGGGAAGGGAAGGGAAAGGAAAGGAAAGGTCACCTGGGCTGCCCCATTGCTCCAGAGCAGAGCCAGCTCTCTTGGAAAGCATCACTCCAGTGTTGCTGAAGCTCAGGGAGCAGCAAATTCCCTCCCTGCAGATTCACTGTGCAAATTCCAAATTCCCTCCCTGCAGATTCCCAGAGCAAATTCCCTCCCTGCAGATTCCCAAAGCAAATTCCCTCCCTGCAAATTCCCAGAGCAAATTCCCTCCCTGCAAAATTCCCTCCCTGCAAATTCCCAGAGCAAATTCCCTCCCTGCAAATTCCCAGAGCAAATTCCCTCCCTGCAAATTCCCAGAGCAAATTTCCTCCCTGCAGATTCCCAGAGCAAATTCCAAATTCCCTCCCTGCAAATTTCCAGAGCAAATTCCCTCCCTGCAAAATTCCCTCCCTGCAAATTCCCAGAGCAAATTCCCTCCCTGCAAAATTCCCTCCCTGTAGATTCCCAGAGCAAATTCCCTCCCTGCAGATTCCCTGTGCAAATTCCCTCCCTGCAAATTCCCTCCCTGCAAATTCCCAGAGCAAAATTCCCTCCCTGCAGATTCCCAGAGCAAATTCCCTCCCTGCAGATTCCCAAAGCAAATTCCCTCCCTGCAGATTCCCTCCCTGCAAATTCCCAGAGCAAATTCCCTCCCTGCAAATTCCCTCCCTGCAAATTCCCTCCCTGCAGATTCCCAGAGCAAATTCCAAATTCCCTCCCTGCAGATTCCCAGAGCAAATTCCCTCCCTGCAAATTCCCTGTGCAAAATTCCCTCCCTGCAAATTCCCAGAGTAGATTCCCTCCCTGCAGATCCCCAGAACAAATTCCCTCCCTGCAAATTCCCAGAGCAAATTCCCTCCCTGCAGATTCCCTGTGCAAATTCGAAATTCCCTCCCTGCAGATTCCCAGTGCAAATCCCCTCCCTGCCCTTCCCTGGGCTTTCTTGTCCAGGTGTTTTTTATTTTCCTCCCTGGCTGCAATTCCAGCCCAGAACTGTCCTGTGCACTCTGGAACTTGGGATTCTCTTCCCTTTTGCTGCTCCTTTTTATGATCAGACAGGAGCAGGGAAATGTGGGAATCTGGGAATCTTTGAAGAAAGAGGATCAGGGAAATGTGGGAATCTGGGAATCTTTGAAGAAAGAGGATCAGGGAAATGTGGAAATCTGGGAAGTTCTGGAGAGACAGGAGCAGAGACAGGAGCAGGGAAATTTGGGAAGGTTTGGAGATAGGGGCAGAGAAATGTGGAAATCTGGGAGGGTTTGGAGAGAGGATCAGGGAAATGTGGAAATCTGGGAGGGTTTGGAGAGAGGATCAGGGAAATGTGGAAATCTGGGAAGGTTTGGAGAGAGGATCAGGGAAATGTGGAAATCTGGGAAGTTCTGAGAGAGACAGGAGCAGAGAAATCTGGGAGGGTTTGGAGAGATGGGAACAGAGAAAGGATCAGGGAAATTTGGGAAGGTTTAGAGACAGGAGCAAAGAAATGTGGAATCTGGGAGGGTTTGGAGAGACAGGATCAGGGAAATTTTGGAAGGTTTAGAGACAGGATCAGAGAAATGTGGAATCTGGGAGGGTTTGGAGAGACAGGAGCAGAGATGGGAGCAGGGAAATGTGGGAAGGTTTGGAGAGAGGAGCAGAGAGATCTGGGAGGGTTTGGAGAGATGGGAGCAGGGAAATTTGGGAAGGTTTGGAGATAGGAGCAGGGAAATGTGGAAATCTGGGAGGGTTTGGAGAGACAGGATCAGGGAAATTTGGGAAGGTTTGGAGATAGGAGCAGAGAAATGTGGAAATCTGGGAGGGTTTGGAGAGACAGGAGCAGAGATGGGAGCAGGGAAATGTGGGAAGGTTTGGAGAGAGGAGCAGGGAAGTGTGGAAATCTGGGAAGTTCTGGAGAGACAGGAGCGGGGAAATGTGGAAAGGTTTGGAGAGAGGATCAGGGAAATTTGGGAGGGTTTGGAGAGAGAGGAGCAGGGAAATGTGGGAATCTGGGAGGGTTTGAAGAAAGAGGAGCAAAGAAATGTGGGAATCTGGGAGGGTTTGTAGAAACAGGATCAGGTGAATGTGGGAATCTGGGAAGGATTGGAGAGACAGGATCAGGGAAATGTGGGAATCCGGGAGGGTTTGGGGAGGATCAGGGGAATGTGGGAATCTGGGAGGGTTTGGGGAGGAAGGATCAGGGAATGTGGGAATCCGGGAGGGTTTGAAGAAAAAGGATCAGGGAAATGTGGGAATCTGGGTTTGAAGAAGGAGGATCAGGGGAATGTGGGAATCTGGGTTTGAAGAGGATCAGGGGAATGTGGGAATCTGGGAGGGATTGGGGAGGATCAGGGAATGTGGAATCTGGGAGGCTCTGGGGAGGAAGGATCAGGGGATGTGGGATCTGGGAGGGTTTGGGGAGGAAGGATCAGGGGAATGTGGGAATGGGGGAGGGTCTGGGAGGAAGGATCAAGGAAATGTGGGAATCCGGGAAGGTTTGAAGAAGGAGAATCAGGGGAATGTGGGAATCTGGGAAGGGTTGAAGAAAGAGGATCAGGGAAATGTGGGAATTCGGGAGGCTCTGGGGAGGAAGGATCAGGGGAATGTGGGAATCTGGGAGGGTTTGAAGAAGGAGGATCAGGGAATGTGGAATCCGGGAGGGATTGGGGAGGATCAGGGAATGTGGGAATCTGGGAGGGTTTGTAGAAGGAGGATCAGGGGAATGTGGGAATCCGGGCGGCTTTGGGGAGGAAGGATCAGGTGAATGTGGGAATCTGGGAGGGTTTGAAGAAAGAGGAGCAGAGGAATGTGGGAATCTGGAAGGGGTTGAAGAAAGAGGATCAGGGAAATGTGGGAATCTGGGTTTGAAGAAGGAGGATCAGGAAAATGTGGAAATGGGGGTTTGAAGAGGATCAGGGGAATGTGGGAATCCGGGAGGGTTTGTAGAAGGAGGATCAGGGGAATGTGGAATCCGGGCGGCTCTGGGGAGGAAGGATCAGGGGAATGTGGGAATGGGGGAAGCCTGGGGAGGATCCGGGCAGGAATGGGGGAAGCTTGGGGAGGATCTGGGCGGGAATGGGGGAAGCCTGGGGAGGCTTGGGCGGGAATGGGGGAAGCCTGGGGAGGATCTGGGCAGGAATGGGGGAAGCTTGGGGAGGCTCTGGCGGGAATGGGGGAAGCTTGGGGAGGATCCGGGCAGGAATGGGGGAAGCCTGGGGAGGATCCGGCAGGAATGGGGGAAGCTCGGGGAGGATCCGTTGGGAATGGGGGAAGCTTGGGGAGGATCCGGGCGGGAATGGGGGAAGCTTGGGGAGGCTCGGGCGGGAATGGGGGAAGCTCGGGGAGGATCCGGCGGGAATGGGGGAAGCTTGGGGAGGCTCCGGCGGGAATGGGGGAAGCCTGGGGAGGATCCGGGCGGGAATGGGGGAAGCTTGGGGAGGATCCGGCAGGAATGGGGGAAGCTTGGGGAGGCTTGGGCAGGAATGGGGGAAGCTTGGGGAGGATCCGGCAGGAATGGGGGAAGCTTGGGGAGGATCCGGCGGGAATGGGGGAAGCCTGGGGAGGATCCGGCGGGAATGGGGGAAGCTTGGGGAGGATCCGGGCAGGAATGGGGGAAGCTTGGGGAGGATCCGGCGGGAATGGGGGAAGCTTGGGGAGGCTCGGGCAGGAATGGGGGAAGCTTGGGGAGGATCCGGCGGGAATGGGGGAAGCTTGGGGAGGATCCGGCGGGAATGGGGGAAGCTTGGGGAGGATCCGGGCAGGAATGGGGGAAGCTTGGGGAGGATCCGGCGGGAATGGGGGAAGCTTGGGGAGGATCCGGCAGGAATGGGGGAAGCTTGGGGAGGCTCGGGCGGGAATGGGGGAAGCCTGGGGAGGCTCCGGGTGGGAATGGGGGAAGCTCGGGGAGGATCCGGCGGGAATGGGGGAAGCTTGGGGAGGCTCTGGCAGGAATGGGGGAAGCTCGGGGAGGCTCCGGTGGGAATGGGGGAAGCTTGGGGAGGATCCGGCAGGAATGGGGGAAGCTTGGGGAGGCTCCGGCAGGAATGGGGGAAGCTTGGGGAGGATCCGGCAGGAATGGGGGAAGCCTGGGGAGGATCCGGGCGGGAATGGGGGAAGCTTGGGGAGGCTCCGGCGGGAATGGGGGAAGCTCGGGGAGGATCCGGCGGGAATGGGGGAAGCTTGGGGAGGCTCCGGGTGGGAATGGGGGAAGCTCGGGGAGGATCCGGGTGGGACGCCGCAGTCCCGGAGGCAGCAGCGAGCCCGCCGCCCCCTCCCCAGGGCTACACGTCCTTCTGGAACGACTGCATCTCCTCGGGGCTGCGCGGCGGCATCCTGATCGAGCTGGCGCTGCGCGGCCGCATCCGCCTGGAGCCGCCCGCCCTGCGCAGGAGGAGGCTGCTGGACAGGAAGGTCAGGCGCTGGTCGGGCGGCCAGGCCCTGGGAAAATGGGAAATAAGAATTAAAGATGAAAATGAATTTTAAAAAATTAATTAAAATAAATGGGAAAAAATAATTAAAAATGAAAAAGAATTTTTTAAAAAATTAATTAAAATAAATGGGAAAATAAGAATTAAAAATGAAAAAGAATTTTAAAAAAATTAATTAAAATAAATGGAAAAATAAGAATTAAAAATGAAAAAGAATTTTTAAAAAATAAATGGGAAAATAATAATTAAAAATGAAAAAGAATTTTTAAAAAATTAATGAAAATAAATGGGAAAATAAGAATTAAAAATGAAAAAGAATTTTTAAAAAATTAATTAAAGTAAATAGGAAAATAATAATTAAAAATGAAAAAGAATTTTAAAAAAATTAATTAAAATGAATGGAAAAATAAGAATTAAAAATGAAAAAAATTAAAATAATGAATTAAAATGAATGGAAAAATAATAATTAAGAATGAAAAAGAATTTTTTAAAAATTAATTAAAATAAATGGAAAAATAAGAATTAAAAATGAAAAAGAATTTTTTAAAAATTAATTAAAATAAATGGAAAAATAAGAATTAAAAATGAAAAAGAATTTTTAAAAAATTAATTAAATGGAAAAATAATTAAAAATGAAAAAAAATTAAAATAATGAATTAAAATAAATGGAAAAATAAGAATTAAAAATGAAAAAGAAATTAAAAAAATTAATTAAAATAAATGGAAAATAATAATTAAAGATGAAAAAGAATTTTAAAAAATTAATTAAAATAAATGGAAAAAATAATTAAGAATGAAAAAGAATTTTAAAAAATTAATTGAAATTAATGGAAAAATAATAATTAAAAATGAAAAAAATTAAAATAAATAATAAATCAAATAATATAAATAAATAATAAATGAAAACTAAATAATCGATAATAAAATAATAATAAAATTTTTAAATAAATAATGGAAAATAAATAAACAATAAGTAAATCTAAATAATATAAATAAATAATAAATGAAAACTAAATAATCGATAATAAAATAATAAGATTTTAAAATAAATAATGGAAAATAAATCAACAATAAGTAAGTCTAAATAATATAAATAAATAATAAATGAAAACTAAATAATCGATAATAAAATAATAAGATTTTAAAATAAATAATGGAAAATAAATCAACAATAAGTAAGTCTAAATAATATAAATAAATAATAAGTTAAAATGAAATCATCGATAATAAAATAAATCATAAAATTTTAAAAAATAATGAAAAAATAAGCAATAAATAAATAATGAATAAAATGAAATAATAAAATAAATCATAAACTTTAAAAATAGAGAATGAAATCTAAATAAACAATAAATAAACAATAAATTAAATAATGTAAATAAATAATACAATATATTATTATATAATGACAATATTATATACTAATTATATGAAATTACTGTATTACAGTACTATATAATAATAATATATTTTTATATAATGACAATATTGTATAGTAATTATATAAAATGACCATATTATAATACTATATTATAATAATGCAATACATTCTTATATGATGACAATATTATTTAATAATTGTATAAAATGGCAATATTATAATACTATATAATAACAATATAATATATTATTATATGATGACAATAATATATAATAATTGCATGAAATTACTATCTAATAATACTATATAATAATATATTATTATACAATGACAATATTATATAATAATTAAATCAAACTACAATATTATTATATTTTAATAGATTATATGTATATATAATTATAATATATAATTATATATAGATATAATTATACAATTATGTTATATTTTATATTATATGTATAATATATTATGTATATAATATATATAATAGTATAATAGTATAATATTATATGATGCTAATACAGAATTACACTATTATACAATAATATATTATATTATATTATATTATATTATATTATATTATATTATATTATATTATATTATATTATATTATATTATATTATATTATATTATATTATATTATATTATATTATATTATATTATATTATGTTGTTATGCTATATTATGTTATATTATATTATAATATTATATAATTGTCATAGTTGAATATTTTATGCTAATGCCACAGATTTGCATATGCTAATATCTCCACCGTGTCCCCTCCCAGGTGCTGCTGAAGTCGGATGCTCCCACTGGGGACGTGCTGCTGGATGAGACCCTCAGGCACATCAAGGCCACGGAGACAGCAGAGACGGTGCAGACCTGGATAGAGCTGCTCACTGGTAGGGCCAGCTGGGAATTCCTGCACCCCAGCTCCCTGCAGGGCTCTCCAGACATCCCTCAGAGCCCCAAAATCCATCAGGGATCACCCTCTGCACCCAGGGCTCCAGGACCCAGACCCAGCCAAAGCCACCAAAATCCATCAGGGATCACCCTCTGCATCCAGGGCTCCAGGACCCAGACACAGCCAAAGCCACCAAAATCCCTCAGGGATCACCCTCTGCCCCCAGAGCTCCAGGATCTGCTGGTGAGGGAACCCCAAAACCAGCCTGGAGCTTCCAAAACCCCTCTCTAGGCTCTCCAAACATCCCTCAGAACCCCAAAATCCATCAGGGATCACCCTCTGCACCCAGAGCTCCAGGATCTCCTGGTGAGGGAACCCCAAAACCAGCCTGGAGCCTCCAAACCCCTCTCTAGGCTGTCCAAACATCCCTCAGACTCCCCAAAACCCAGCCAGGGTCACCCTCTGCATCCAGGGCTCCAGGATCTCCTGGTGAGGGAACCCTAAAACCGGCCTGGAGCCTCCAAAACCCCTTTCTAGGCTCTCTAAACATCCCTCAGACTCCCCAAAATCCATCAGGGATCACCCTCTGCACCCAGAGCTCCAGGATCTGGTGGTGAGGGAACCCCAAAACCAGCCTGGACTCTCAAATTCCTCCAGACCCCTCTCCAGAGCCCCTCTCCAGGCTGTTCAGATGTTCCTCAGACCCCCCAAAGTCGGGCCAGGGTCACCCTCTGCACCCAGAGCTCCAGGATCTGCTGGTGAGGGAACCCCAAAACCAGCCTGGAGCCTCAAATCCCTCCAAAACCCCTCTCCAGGCTGTCCAAATGTCCCTCAGACCCCCCAAAATCCAACCAGGGTCACCCTCTGCACCCAGAGCTCCAGGACCCAGACCCAGCCAAAGCCACCAAAATCCATCAGGGATCACCCTCTGCACCCAGAGCTCCGGGATCTGCTGGTGAGGGAACCCCAAAACCAGCCTGGAGCCTCCAAAACCCCTCTCCAGGCTGTCCAAATGTCCCTCAGACCCCCCAAAATCCAACCAGGGTCACCCTCTGCACCCAGAGCTCCAGGACCTGCTGGTGAGGGAACCCCAAAACCAGCCTGGACTCTCAAATTCCTCCAGACCCCTCTCCAGAGCCCCTCTCCAGGCTGTTCAGATGTTCCTCAGACCCACCAGAATCCATCCAGGGTCACCCTCTGCACCCAGAGCTCCGGGATCTGCTGGTGAGGGAACCCCAAAACCAGCCTGGAGCCTCAAATCCCTCCAGACCCCTCTCCAGGGCTGTCCATGATTCCCTGATTTCCCTTCCCAGATCACCCTGGCGGTATTGAGGTGTTCAGGTAGAATTTGAAGGTTCTACTGGAGGATTCTGGGGGGTCCCAGCTAGGATTTGGGGCTCCTGGGAAGGATTTTGGAGGATCCAAATGCTGAGGCCTCACCGAGCCTGGGGTGACCCATGGGTGGAAGAGGCTTTGGAAAGGGATGGGATTTGCTCTGGGATTTCTCCTCAAAACTCCACTGGGAGCTTTGCCAGGAGGATCTGAGTCAGGGCAGGGGATCAGGGGCAGGTGCCCATGCAGGACATCATGGAAGGGTGGAAGGACACTGGGATTGGGAAGCAGAGCTTGACCAGAGCCTCCCTGGCCTGGCTTGGGATCCCTGGAGATCCCTGAAGGTCCCTGGAGATGAAGAGAGCAGGAGAAGGTTGAATGTGGGGGCAGAGAAGGATTTTCTGGGTTGGGAGCTTGGTGAAAATCTTGGAGCTCAGAGCTCCTGTGGCATCCTGGAAGGACACTGGGATTGGGAAGCAGAGCTTGACCAGAGCCTCCCTGGCCTGGCTTGGGATCCCTGAAGGTCCCTGGAGATGAGGAGAGCAGGAGAAGACTGATGGGAAGGTTGAATGTGGGAGCAGAGAAGAATTTCTGGGTTGGGAACTCGGTGGAAATCTTGGAGCTGAGAGCTGCTGTGGCAGAGCCAGGTGTCCATGCAGGACATCATGGAAGGACACTGGGATTGGGAAGCAGAGCCTGACCAGAGCCTCCCACCCCTCAGGAGAGACCTGGAACCCCTTCAAGCTGCAGTACCAGCTGCGCAACGTGCGGGAGCGGCTGGCCAAGGCGCTGGTGGAGAAGGGCATCCTGACCACGGAGAAGCAGAACTTCCTCCTCTTCGACATGACCACGCACCCCGTCAGCAACGCCTCCGAGAAGCAGCGCCTGCTGAAGAGGCTCCAGGAGAGCGTCCTGGAGCGCTGGGTCAACGAGCCCCAGCGCATGGAGCGCAGGACCCTGGCCCTGCTGGTGCTGGCCCACGCCTCGGACGTGCTGGAGAACGTTTTCGCCAGCCTGGCCGACGACAAGTACGACCTGGCCATGAACAGGACCAAGGACCTGCTGGATATGGACCCCGAGCTGGAAGCTGCCAAGGGCAGGGGCACAGAGATGATCTGGGCCGTGCTGGCGGCCTTCAATAAGTCCTAAGAGCTCTCCTTGGTGGGGCCCAGCGTGGGGTGCCACCCTGGGGTCTCCCCTGAGGGACCTGGACCTGGAGTGCCAAGGGCACAGGCACAGAGATGATCTGGAACACTCTGGGGCCTTCAAGCAGTCCTGAACGCTCCTCACATGGGGTGGGGGAGACCCTTGATGGGTCCCATCAAGGGGACCCCACTCCCCAGAGGGACCTGGAGCTGGAAGGTGCCAAAGGCACAGGCACAGAGATGATCCTGGCCATGCTGGTGGCCTTCAAGAAGTCCTAAACGCTCCTTACGTGGGGCAGGGGAGACCCTTGATGGGTCCCATCATAGGGTTCCACCCAGGAGTCTCCCCAGAAGACTCTGGGGCTGGAAGCTGCCAAGGGCAGGGGCACAGAGATGATCTGGAACACTCTGGTGGCCTTCAGTAAGTCCTAAGAGCTCTCCTTGGTGGGGCCCATCGTGGGGTGCCACCCTGGGGTCTCCCCAGAGTCACCTGGAGCTGGAAGGTGCCAAAGGCAGGAGCACAGAGATGATCCTGGCCATGCTGGTGGCCTTCAAGAAGTCCTAAACGCTCCTCACATGGGGCGGGGGAGACCCTTGATGGGTCCCATTAAGGAGACCCCACGCTCTACATGGGGTCCCATCGAGGGGACCCCTCTCCCCAGAGTCACCTGGAGCTGGAAGGTGCCAAAGGCAGGGGCACAGAGATGATCTGGGACACTCTGGTGGCCTTTAGTAAGTCCTGAACACTCCTTACATGGGGCAAGGGAGACCCTTGATGGGTCCCATCAAGGGGACCCCACTCCCCAGAGGGACCTGGAGCTGAAAGCTGCCAAGGGCAGGGGCACAGAGATGATTTGGGCCACTCTGGTGGCCTTCAAGAAGTCCTAAACGCTCCTCACATGGGGTGAGGGAGATCCTTGATGGGTCCCATCGAGGGGTTCCACCCAGGAGTCTCCCCAGAAGAACCTGGAGCTGGAAGCTGCCAAGGGCAGGGGCACAGAGATGATCTGGAACACTCTGGTGGTCTTCAAGAAGTCCTGAACACTCCTCACATGGGGTGGGGGAGACCCTTGATGGGTCCCATCGAGGGGACCCCACTCCCCAGAGGGTCCTGGATCTGGAGCTCCAAGCCAGGGCCATGGAGATGATCTGGGCCACTCTGGTGGCCTTCAAGAAGTCCTAAACCCCTCCTCACATGTGGTGGGGGAGCTCTTGATGGGTCCCATCATGGGGTCCCACCTGGGGTTCCACCCTGGGGTCTCCCCAGAGGGACCTGGAGCTGGGAGCTGCCAAGGGCAGGGGCGTGGGGATGATCTGGGCCGTGCTGGTGGCCTTTGATAAGTCCTAAACATAGGGTGGGGGACACCCCATCAAGGGGTCCCCTCTCCCCATGGGGACCTGGCATTCCAGGGGCACTGGGTGGGCTCAGCCTGGGGAGGGACCAGGGGATTTTTTGCTTTTTTCCCCTCCCCAGGCAGGGCTGGGAGGTGAGAGCCCACCGGGGAGAGGGGGCAGCGCCTCTTCCCTCCTCGGGCATTTCCTTCTGGTGGCCCAGGAGCTGCTCCAAAATCCAAGCCCCGGCACAGATGGGGCTCCCGGGTGCCTGTCCCCCAGCCAGCTCCTGCCTGGCAGCTCTGGGGGTGCCCTGAGGAGCTCGCACCCTCCTGGGCTGGGGTTTGGGGGTGTCGGGCACCCAAAGCTCCCCCAGGCTGTGCCCCCGTGGCTCAGCTGCTCTTTCTAGTGAGAAAAAACCAAGTGAAACTGTGATTATTTTTGTTCACAACCCCCTTCCTTCCTTCCTCCCCCACTTTATTCTGCTGTAGTTCACTTAAAGCCGAAGGATTTCTCTGCAGCCCGGGCTCTGTCCGTGTTTCGGGGGGTGCCGCTGCCGGCGCTGCCATTTCCAGGGGCGCTGGCGGGGTGTCCCCAGGGTGTTGGTGGAGCTGCGGGTGGGGGTGAGCTCCCTCCTCCCCCAGGCCCCTTTTCCCTTTCGGGGGCGCTTTGGGGTTTTTCGGTGTCCCCGCATCCCGCCGTGTCCCCGCATCCTCCCGGCCCCGGTCTCGAACCCGCGGCGCTGCGGGACCGGTGAAGCCCCGCCTCTTTCCCCGCCCACTCGGCGTTTATCGCTTCCTATTGGCTACTGGTCGTGCCAGTCGCGACTGCCCCGCCCTTTTCTTTGCACCGCCTCCTCTCAGTGCCCCGCCCCTCGCGCGCACTGATTGGTCAGGTGTGATGTCACTGCGGGTGCTTCTCTGCGTTCATTGGGTAGAGCTGCTGTCCGTCACGCAGCTGAGGTGGTGGAGGCGGTGGCGGCCATTTTGGAGCAGGGCGCGGGGCCGCACGCAGCGGCGGGAGCGCAGAGCTCCCCCCCCCCCCCCCCCTCGCCGCCATGGCAGCCCCGCTCGGTACCGGCGCCTTCACGGAGGAGACCGGGCAGGAGAAACAGGTGGGGGAAGCCCCGGGGGACGGAGGGGGTGTCGGGCGGACTTCCACTGGCTCGGCTGCACGTCCCTCTTTCCAGTCCTAAGCGGAGATTGGTTATTTCTGTTGTCAGTCTGGCGAAATCCGGGCTCTGATTGGCTACGGGGCTTGGGGGTGGGCGGGACTTCCGGATTAGGCTCGATGGCGGCGTGGGGGGTGCGTGGGGTGGGGAACTGGGATGGGGGAACTGGGATGGGGCAACTGGGATGGGGTGATTGGGATAACTGGGATGGGTTGGGGTAACTGGGATGAGGTGACTGGGACTGGGGGAACTGGAATGGGGTAACTGGGATGGGTTGGGGGTAACTGGGATGGGGTAACTGGGAGGGGATGGGGTAACTGGGGTGGGGTAATTGGGATGGGATGGAGGAATTGGGGTGGGGTAACTGGGATGGGATAACTGGGATGGGTTGGGGGTAACTGGGTGGGGATGGGGTAACTGGGATGGCAGAACTGGGATGGGGAAACTGGTATGAAGTGACTGGGATGGGGGAACTGGGGTAGGGGGAACTGGGATGGGATAACTGGGATTGGATGGGGTAACTGGGATTGGATAGGGTAACTGGGATTGGATGGGGTAACTGGGATGGGGTAACTGGGGTGGGGTGACTGGGATGGGTTGGGGGTACCTGGTGATGGGTTCCTGGGTTTGGGGTCCCCACTGTGGGTGTGGGGGTCCCTGTTGTTGTGGGGTCCCTGTTGCTGTGGGGTGCCCGCTGTGGGTTGGGGTCCCTGCTGTGGGGTCCCTGCTGTGGGTCCCTGTTGTTGCTGTGGGGTCCCCGCTGTGGGGTCCCTGTGGCTCGGGGCAGCCCCAGCCCCTCGGGGGTCTCAGAGCTCTGGGTGCTGCTGTCAGACCCCCCCAGCCCAAAATCCCCTCCTGCACCCTAAAAGCTCCCCAGGACCCACAAATCCTACCTGGGACCCCAAAATCCTCCCCAGGACCCCCAGAATCCCTCCCAGGATCCCCAAATCCTCCCCAGGACCCCCAAAATCCTCCCCGGGACCCCTCAAGTCCTCCCCAGGGCCCCCAAATCCACCCCAGGACCCCCAAAATCTTCCCCACAATCCCCAAAATCCTCCCCATTATCCCCAAATCCTACCTGAGATCCCCCAAAATCCTCCCCAGGTCCCCCAAATCCTACCTGGGACCCACAAAATCCCTCTGAGGATCCCCCAAATCCACCCCAGGACCCCCAAATTCTCCATGGGACCCCCAAAATCCTCCCCAGGACCCCCCAAATCCCCCCCAGGATCCCTAAAATCCTCCCTGGGACCCCCAAATCCTCCCCAGGACCCCCAAAATCCTCCCTGAGACCCCAAAATCCTCCCCAGGACCCCCAAATCCTCCTCAGGACCCCCAAAAGCCCTTCCAGGACCCCCAAATCCTCCCTGGGACCCCCAAAATCCTCCCCAGGATCCCTAAAATCCTCCCCAGGACCCCAAATCCTACCTGGGACCCCCAAAATCCCTCTGAGGATCCCTCAAATCCACCCCAGGACCCCCAAAATCCTCCCCAGGATCCCTAAAATCCTACCTGAGATCCCCTAAACCCTCCCTGGGACCCCCAAATCCTCCCCAGGACCCCCAAAATTCTCCCTGAGACCCCAAAATCCTCCTCAGGATCCCCAAAATCCCTCCCAGGACCCCCAAAATCCTCCCCAGGACCCCCAAATCCTCCTCAGGACCCCCAAAAGCCCTTCCAGGGTCCCCAAATCCTCCCTGGGACCCCCAAATCCTCCCTGAGATCCCCAAATCCTGCCAGGACCCCCCCCAAAATCCTCCCAGGACCCCCAAATCCAGGAATTCCTTCCCAAAACCCAGCCCAACATTTTAATTTAATTAATCCATGCAAATGTCAATCAATCATTTAATAAATGATATAAATTTTATTGAATAAATAAAAATTTAAGAAATGAATGTAAATGAATAATGTAGATTTAATGGAATAAATTAATTTTAACTCATGTGAGTGAATGATGTAATAATGTCAATTTTCTTTAATAAACAGATTTTAATTTGGTGAATAAATAGAAATTTATAATATAATAATATAATGGGAAAAAATGGGAGGGAAAATGGGGGAAAAAATGGGAAAATGGGGGGAAAATGGGAAAAAATGGGGGAAAAAATGGGGGGGAATTGGGGGAAAAATGGGGGGGAAATGGGGGAAATGGGGAAACAATGGGGAAAAAATGGGGGGAAAACTGGGGGGAAAATGGGAAAAAAGGGAAAAAACTGGGGGGAAAATGGGGAAAAATGGGGGGAAAATGGGGGGGAAAATGGAAAAAAATGGGGGGAAAATGGGAAAAATGGAAAAAAATGGGGGGAAAATGGGAAAAAAATGGGGAAAAATGGGGGGAAATGAGGTAAAAAACTGGGGAAAAATAGGAAAAAAAGGGAAAAAACTGGGGAAAAAAGGGGGAAAATGGGGAAAACTGGGGGAAATGGGGAAAACTGGGGAAAATGGGAAAAAAAGGAAAAAATGGGGAAAAAACTGGGGGAAAATGGGGGAAAAATGGGGAAAAACTGGGGAGAGATGGGGAAAATGGGGAAAAAACTGGGGGAAAAAATGGGCGGAAAATGGGAAAAAATGGGGAAAAATGGGAAAAAACTGGGGGGAAAATGGGGAAAAATGGGTGGAAAACTGGGGGGAAATGGGGAAAAAATTGGGGAAAAAAGGGGAAAAAACTGGGGGGAAATGGGAAAAAATGGGGGAAAAAAGGGAAGAAAACTGGGGGAAAACTGGGGGAAAAATGGGAAAAAACTGGGGGGAAAATGGGGGAAAATGGTGGAAAAACTGGGGGAAAAATGGGGAAAAAACTGGGGGGAAATGGGGAAAAATGGGGGGAAAATGGGAAAAAAATGGGAAAAAACTGGGGGAAAAACTGGGGGGAAAAATGGGGGGAAAATGGGAAAAAATGGGGAAAGAACTGAGGGGAAAATGGAAAAAAACGGGGGGAAATCTGGGGAAAAAACTGGGGGGAAATTGGGAAAAAAATGGGAAAAAACTGGGGGAAGACCGGGAAAAAACTGGGGAAAAAGGGGGAAAAACTGGGGGAAAATGGGAAAAAAATTGGGGAAAAAAAGGGAAAAAAACTGGGGGGAAAACTGGCGAAAAAATGGGAAAAAACTGGGGAAAAATGGGGAAATTTGGGGAAAAAATGGGGGGAAAGTTGGGAAATTTGGGGGGAAATGGTAAAAAATGGGGGGAAAAGGTAAAAAATGGGGGGGGGAAATGGGAAATTTTGGGGAAAAATTGGGAAATTTAGGGGAAAAATGGGGGGAAAATGGGAAATTTTGGATAAAAAGGGGGGGATAATTGGGGGGAAAATGGGAAAAAACTGGGGGGAGAAAAAAGGGAAATTTGGGGGGAAAATAGGGAAAAAAAGGGGGAAGTTGGGAAATTTGGGAAAAAAATGGGGGAAAAATTGGGAAATTTGGGGGGAAAATGGGGGAAAATTGGGAAATTTAGGGAAAAACTGAGGGAAAAAATGGGGAAATTTGGGGAAAAAATGGGGGAAAAATTGGGAAATTTGGGGGGAAAATGGGGAAAAAAAGGGGGGGAAATTAGGAGATTTTGGGAAAAAATGGGAAAAAAAAAGGGGAAAAATTGGGAAATTTTGGAAAAAACTGGGGGAAGAAATTGGGAAATTTGTATTGCTTATATATAAAAATTAAAATTTAATTGGATTTATTATCCCCTTAAGAAATAATAAATGGATTTATTACTTATATATAAAATTTTAAATTTAACTGAATTCATTATCCCATTAAAATAATAAGTAAAGGTATTATTTATAGATAAAATTTAAAATTTTAATTCAAATTAAAATCGAAAAAATAAAATTAAAAACGTTAATTTTACACCAAAAAGAAAAATCAATTTTAAATTAAAAAAAAATTAAATTTAAATTTTTGGGGGTGTAAAATTTAAATTTAAATTTAATTTCCAATTCCATTGCAATGAAAGGATGGGCTGGGCTGTGTGAGCTGCCCTTTGAGCTGGGATCAGCCAGGAAGGGCCTTGGCAGCAGCCAGGCTTTGTTCTCTGGGGCAAAGTCCTGCCTCTGTAAGCCTGGCTCATCCCAGAGCCCGGCCTCTGTAAGCCTGGCTCATCCCAAAGCCCTGCCTCTGTAAGCCTGGCTCACCATCCCAAAGTCCTGCCTCTGTAAGCCTGGCTCATCCCAGAGCCTGGTCTCTGTAAGCCTGGCTCATCCCCAGGCCCTGCCTCTGTAAGCCTGGCTCATCCCAAGCCCTGCCTCTGTAAGCCTGGCTCATCCCAGAGCCCTGCCTCTGTAAGCCTGGCTCATCCCAGAGTCCTGCCTCTGTAAGCCTGGCTCATCCCCAGGCCCTGCCTCTGTAAGCCTGGCTCATCCCAAAACTTCTGTCTCACCATCCTAAAAGTCCTGACTCTGTAAGCCTGGCTCATCCCAAAAGTCCTGGCTCTAGGCCTGGTTTATCATCCCAAAACTCCTGGCTCACCATCCGAAAAATCCTGTCTCTTTAGGCCCAGCTTATCATCCCAAAAGTCCTGGCTCTTTTAATCTAGCTCATCCCCAAAGTCCTGGCTCTAGGCCTGGCTCACCATCCCAGTGCAGAGGATCCTGTCAGGCTCAGCAGGGGGGATCCCAAACCTGGCAGTGTGACCCCAAACCCCCCAGGTGTGACCCCAAACCCCTCAGGTGTGATCCCAGCTGTCCCAGATGTGATCCCAAATTTCCCAGGTGTGATCCCAAACCTGGCAGTGTGACCCCAAATCTCCCAGGTGTGTCCCCAGCTCTCCCAGTCTGTCCCCAGCTCTCCCAGTCTGTCCCAGTCTGTCCCAGTGTGTCCCATCCCCGCCAGATGTGCGCCGCCGTTCCAGATGTTGTGTCCCCGTTCCCGTGGCCCGGTCCCGCTCCCCGTCTGTGCCGGCGCTGCCTGAGCCAGCCCAGGAGCTGCCCTTTAAACCCGGCCTAACTCCCTGTGGGATTGTCCCTGTGTCACCTCCTGGGCCGGGCTCAGGGCAACCCCAGCGCTGCCTGAGGGGTCCTGGCTGCAAATCCTGCAGGGCCAACCCCAAATCCTGCAGGGCCAACCCCAAATCCTGCAGGGCCAATCCCAAATCCTCAAACCAACCCCAAATCCTGAATCCTCACACCAACCCCAATCCCAAATCCTGCACCCCAATCCCAAATCCTGCCCACCCCCTTTTCTCCCCACAGCAGAAGTTCTTTGACTCCGGTGACTACAGCATGGCCCAGGCCCGGGGGCAGAGCCGGGCGCTGCCGAGCGCGGGGCCCGGGCACCGGAGAGCGCCCAGGACCTGCCCCGCAGGAGGAGACCCTGCCCGGGCACCGGAGAGCGCCCAGGACCTGCCCCGCAGGAGGAGACCCTGCCCGGGCACCGGAGAGCGCGGCCCCACGGCCAGGACCTGCCCCACAGGAGACCCTCCCTGCTCACCAGCAAGCTGGCAGGATAAATCCCACCTGGGGAAACCCTGCCTGCTCACCTGCAGGCTGGCAGGATAGCGGGGCCTGGGCACAGGAGAGCACATCCCCCCACCACAGGACCTGCCCCACAGGAAACCCTCCCTGCTGGCCAGCAAGCTGGCAGGATAGCTGTGCCCCACCTGGGACTGCCTGAGCACCAGAGAGCGCATCCCCACGCCACAGGACCTGCCCCACAGGAGACCCTGCCTGCTCACCAGCAGGCTGGCAGGTTAGCTGGATCCACCTGGGGAAACCCTGCCTGCTGGCCAGCAAGCTGGCAGGATAGATGGATCCCACCTGGGCTGCCCTCCTCAGCTGGATCCCACTGAGGCTGCCATCCCTGCTCGCCAGCAAGCTGGCAGGATAGCTGTGCCCCACCTGGGGCTGCCATCCCTGCTCACCTGCAGGCTGGCAGGATAGATCCCACCTGGGGCTGCCTGGGCACCGGAGAGCGCATCCCCACGCCGCAGGACCTGCCCCAGAGGAGACCCTCCCTGCTCACCAGCAAGCTGGCAGGTTAGATGGATCCACCTGGGGAAACCCTGCCTGCTGGCCAGCCAGCTGGCAGGATAGCTGGATCCACCTGGGACTGCCTGGGCACAGGAGAGCGCATCCCCACGCCGCAGGACCTGCCCCCCAGGAAACCCTCCCTGCTGGCCAGCAAGCTGGCAGGATAGCTGTGCCCCACCTGGGGAAACCCTCCTCAGCTGGATCCCACCTGGGGAAACACTCCCTGCTCACCTGCAGGCTGGCAGGTTAGCTGTGCCCCACCTGGGGAAACCCTGCCTGCTCACCTGCAAGCTGGCAGGATAGATCCCACCTGGGCTGCCCTCCTCAGCTGGATCCCATCACCTGGGGCTGCCCTCCCTGCTCACCTGCAGGCTGGCAGGTTAGCTGTGCTCCCACCCCGGGCTGCGCTCCTTTGTCTCTTTTATTTCGTTTTTTGGCTGATGGACTGAGTTCACCGTGCCACGGGAGGGATGGGAGCGGCAGAACCCGCGGGGGTTTGAGCAAACCCGGCCCGGAGGGGCTGGGCTGGGCTGGGCCGGGCCGGGCTGGGCTGGGCCGGGCCGGGCTGGGCTGGGCCGGGCTGAGCTGGGCTGGGCTGGGCTGGGCCGGGCTGGGCTGGGCCGGGCTGGGCTGGGCCGGGCTGGGCCGGGCTGGGCTGGGCTGGGCTGGGCCGGGCTGGGCTGGGCTGGGCTGGGCCGGGCTGGGCTGGGCTGGGCTGGGCTGGGCTGGGCTGAGCTGGGCTGAGCCGGGCCGGGCTGGGCCGGGCTGGGCTGGGCTGGCCCTGCCTCTCCCAGGGGCTTTACCTTAAATCCTGCTGCTGCTGCTGCTGCTGCTGGAGCTGGCTCTGCCTCCCTGCTGGGTGGGAGAGCCCCAGAGGGCAGGGCTGGGAAGGGGGGTCAGGGCGTGGGGGGACAGGGACCGAGGCAGCTGGGCAGGAGGGGGACCCTGGGGCTGCAGAGAGGGAGCCCAGGTGTGGAGAGGGGGATCCCAGATAGGGAAAGAGTGATCCCAGGTATGGAAATTGTGATCTCAGATATGGAAAGAGTGATTCCAGATATGGAAATTGGGATCCCAGATATGGAAATTGTGATCCCAGATGTGGAAAGAGTGACCCCAGATCTGGAAATTGTGATCCCAGATATGGAAAGTGGGATCCCAGATGTGGAAAGTGGGATCCCAGATGTGGAAAGTGATAACAGACCTCACAGGTGTGATCCCAGATCTGCAAAGAGTGATTCCAGATACGGAAAGTGGGATCCCCAGTCTGGAAATTGTGATCCCAGATCTGAAAAGTCATCCTAGATCTGGCAGATGTGAGCCCAGATTTGGAAATTGTGATCCCAGATCTCACAGGTGTGATCCCAAATTTGGATCTTGTCATTCCAGATTTGGAAATTGTGATTCCAGATTTGGAAATTGTGATCCCAGATCTCACAGGTGTGATCCCAAATTTGGATCTTGTCATTCCAGATTTGGAAATTGTGATTCCAGATTTGGGAATTGTGATCCCAGATTTGGGAATTGTGATTCCAGATTTGGAAGTTGTGATCCCAGATTTGGGAATTGTGATCCCAGATTTGGAAGTTGTGATCCCAGGTCTGCCCGGTGTGATCCCAGCTCTGAGGGCACACTCAGCTGTGAGCTTTAGAGCTTCAAAGGGAAGAAATTGGCTGAGATGCAGAAAACTCCAGGGGGTTTTTGGGCTGAGCTGTCTGGGGTCTGTCTGTCCCTCGCTCAGCTCCAGGGGACAGCGGGGCCAGAGGGTTGGGGACAGGCCTGGGGGCTTGGGGACATCTCTGGGGGCTTGGGGACATCTCTGGGGGCTTGGGGACATCTCTGGGGGCTGGAGGAGCTTGGCCAGAGGGACACAACCAGAGAGGATGGGGTGAATTTGGAATTTGGTCAAGAGAACAAAACCAGAAGGATTGGACTGAGTTTGGCCCAAGGGGCTCAGCTGGCTCAGGGCCGTGGGGCAGCTCCCCTGTCCCTCTAGGCTGAGCCTGGCTGAGCCCAGCTCTCCTGTCCCTGTCCCTCTAGGCTGAGCCTGGCTGAGCCCAGCTCCTCTGTCCCTGTCCCTCCAGGCTGAGCCTGGCTGAGCCCAGCTCCTCTGTCCCTCTAGGCTGAGCCTGGCTGAGCCCAGCTCCTCTGTCCCTCTAGGCTGAGCCTGGCTAAGCCCAGCTCTCCTGTCCCTGTCCCTCTAGGCTGAGCCTGGCTGAGCCCAGCTCTCCTGTCCCTCTAGGCTGAGCCTGGCTGAGCCCAGCTCTCCTGTCCCTCTAGGCTGAGCCTGGCTGAGCCCAGCTCTCCTGTCCCTGTCCCTCTAGGCTGAGCCTGGCTGAGCCCAGCTCCCCTGTCCCTGTCCCTCTAGGCTGAGCCTGGCTGAGCCCAGCTCTCCTGTCCCTCCAGGCTGAGCCTGGCTAAGCCCAGCTCTCCTGTCCCTCTAGGCTGAGCCTGGCTGAGCCCAGCTCTCCTGTCCCTCTAGGCTGGGCCTGGCTGAGCCCAGCTCTCCTGTCCCTGTCCCTCTAGGCTGAGCCTGGCTGAGCCCAGCTCTCCTGTCCCTCCAGGCTGAGCCTGGCTGAGCCCAGCTCTCCTGTCCCTCTAGGCTGAGCCTGGCTGAGCCCAGCTCTCCTGTCCCTCTAGGCTGAGCCTGGCTGAGCCCAGCTCTCCTGTCCCTCTAGGCTGAGCCTGGCTGAGCCCAGCTCTCCTGTCCCTGTCCCTCTAGGCTGAGCCTGGCTGAGCCCAGCTCTCCTGTCCCTGTCCCTCTAGGCTGAGCCTGGCTGAGCCCAGCTCTCCTGTCCCTGTCCCTCTAGGCTGAGCCTGGCTAAGCCCAGCTCTGCCCTGCAGAGGGGATTTTTTGTGCTGTGGGGCTGAGGCAGAACCTCCCGGGGGGGATGAAGGCACCAGGGCAGGTGGAATTTGGGGGTGTTGAGGCAAACCTGGGCTGGGAATTGCTGTCATCCCAAGTTTGGAATTCTTTTTTTTCCCCTTTTTATTTTTTCCTTTCTTGTGTTTGTCTCAAGCTGGGGAAAAAAACAAAAACAAAAACAAAAACCCCAAATTAACACCAACATCACACAAAAAAACCCCAAATTTAACAAATTTAACAATTTAACAACCATTGCTGCAGCCCTGCAGAGCCAGGGCTGGGGGTGGCACTGTCCCCTCCTGGAGGGGACATTTCCAAGCAGGGACAAGGGTGGGCACAGCTGTGATTTCTTTTTTTTCCCATTTTTTCCCTTTATTTTTTTCTTTCTCTCAAACCAGGAGGGGAAAAAAAAAAACCAAAACCCCCAAATTAACACAAATATCAGACATTTCCACAGCTGTGCCCCAAATCCTGCCCCAGTTTCAGTGCCAGGGAGGGAAGGATCCCGGGCAGGGTTTCCCTCCTGTCCCCTGTGTCACCTGGGTGTGTCACCTGTGCCACCTGTGTGTGTCACCTGTGCCACCTGGGTGTGTCACCTGTGCCACCTGGCTGGGGCAGGGGCCTCCTTGGATGTCCTGCTGTCTGTCCCAGCCCTGTTGTAAATAGATAACAAATATAGATATATAAAAAATAATAAATCTATAAAATATTTTGACATTGTTCAGCTCTGCTGGAGTGCTGTGCTTGATTTTTATTGAACCCCCCAAAAAAGGGGGGAATAAAACCCAAAAGAGGAAAGAAAAGGGGGAGGGTGATGGGAAGGGGGGATTGCTGTGGGGGGGGGCAGAGGGGGGGGACAGCCCCAGATGTGTGGGGACACCCCCAGATGTGCAGGGACAGCTCCAGATGTGTGGGGACACCCCCCAGATGTGCAGGGACAGCCCCAGATGTGTGGGGACACCCCCAGATGTGCAGGGACACCCCCAGATGTGTGGGGACACCCCCAGATGTTTGGGGACACCCCCAGATGTGCAGGGACACCCCCAGATATGTGGGGACACCCCCAGATGTTTGGGGACACCCCAGCCCCGTCCCTGGTGCTTTCCAGATGTGTTTGTGCCGCTGGGTGGGCGCTGAAGGGGCCGGGGGTGATGCTGGCAGGGTTGGGGTCTCTCATTTTGCCACCTTGGGCACAGGGCAGGGGTCTTGTCAACCCAAATCCTGCCACCCTGTGCCACCCTGTGCCACCCTGTGCCACCTGTGCCACCTGTGTCACCTGTGTCACCTCTGTCCCCAGGGCCACCCCTGGGGGCTCTCCAGGTTCATTTTGGGGTGCAGCAGCGCAGGGGAGGGGTCTTATCAACCCAAATCTTGGGGTTTATCTACCCAAATCTTGGAGTTTATCAACCCAAATCCCTCCCCCCTGTGCCACCCTGTGTCACCCTGTGTCACCCCTGTCCCCAGTGCCACCCGGGGGCTCTCCAGGTTCATTTTGGGGTGCAGCAGCGCGGGGGAGGGGTCTTATCAACCCAAATATTGCATTTTATCAACCTAAATCTTGAGTTTTATCAACCCAAATCCCTCCCCCCTGTGCCACCCTGTGTCACCTGTGTCCCCAGTGCCACCCTGGGGCTCTTTCCAGGTTCATTTTGGGCTGCAGCAGCACAGGGGAGGGGTTTTATCCACCCAAATCTTGGGGTTTATCAACCCAAATCGTGAGCTTTATCAGTCCAAATCTTGGCTTTTACCAACCCAAATCCTTCCCCTCTGTTCCACCCTGTGCCACCCTGTGTCACCTCTGTCCCCAGGGCCACCCCTGGGGGTTCTCCAGGTTCATTTTGGGGTGCAGCAGCACAGGGGAGGGGTTTCATCAGTCCAAATCTTGGGGTTTATCAAACCAAATCCTTCCCCCCTGTGTCACCCTGTGTCACCTCTGTCCCCAGTGCCACCTTGGGGCTCTCCAGGTTCGTTTTGGGGTGCAGCAGCAGAGGGGAGGGGTTTCATCAACCCAAATCTTGGCTTTTATCAACCCAAATCTTGGGTTTTATCTACCCAAATTTTGGGTTTTATCAACCCAAATCCCTCCCCTCTGTTCCACCCTGTGTCACCCTGTGTCACCCCTGTCCCCAGGGCCACCCTGGGGGCTCTCCAGGTTCATTTTGGGGTGCAGCAGCGCAGGGGAGGGGTTTTACCTACCCAAATCTTGGGGTTTATCTACCCAAATCCTGGCTTTTATCAGTCCAAATCTTGGGGTTTATCAAACCAAATCCTTCCCCCCTGTGCCACCCTGTGCCACCTCTGTCCCCAGTGCCACCCCTGGGGGCTCTCCAGGTTAATTTTGGGCTGCAGCAGCGCAGGGGAGGGGTTTTACCAACCCAAATTTTGGCTTTTACCAACCTAAATCCTTCCCCCCTGTGCCACCCTGTGTCCCCAGTGCCCCCCCTGTCCCCGGTGCCACCCGGGCTCTCTCCGGTCTCCCTCCGGGCTCTCTCCGGGCTCTCTCCCGGCTCCCTCCCGCCCCTCTCCCGCCGTCTCCCCCTCCCCACCCGCGGTGTTTCCCTCCCCACCTCTGCCCGGCCGCGTCTCCCTGGCCCGGATCCCCAAGATCTGGGAATTCCCAGGCCCTGGAGGCCACCGGGGACCCCGAGGGGACAGGGAGGGAGGGACGCGCGGTCCCAGCTCGTGTTTGTGCGCAAACCTCGGCACCACCACCCGGGGATGCGCCCGGAGTGCCAAAATTCCCGTCCCGGACGGGGACGCGTCCCGGGGCCACGGGAGGGACTCCGGGAGGGACGGACGGGCTGGCCTGGGGACAGGGACAGGGACAGGAGCTGGGGACACCCCAGCCCGGGTTTGAGGGGGGCAGGGGTGGGGATGGGGCTGGGATGGGCACGGATTGTCACCAGGAAGGGGGACAGGGAGGTGGCAGCTCCAAACACGGCACAGTGGGCTTGGATTGGTCAGTTTGTCCCCAAAAATGTGGGGACAGGGAGGTGGCAGCTCCAAAGAGAGCACACTGGGCTTGGATAGGTCACACTTTGTCCCCAAAAATGGGGACAGGGAGGTGGCAGCTCCACACAGAGCAGAGTGGGCTTGGATTGGTCAGTTTGTCCCCAAAAATGTGGGGACAGGGAGGTGGCAGTTCCACACAGAGCACTGTTTTGGTGACAGAGGCTTGGATTGATCACATTTGTCCCCAAAAATGTGGGGACAGGGAGGTGGCAGCTCCAAACACAGCACATTGGGGTTGGATTGGTCAGTTTGTCCCCAAAAATTGTCAGTTGCTTGGATTGGTCACAAATTGTCCCCAAAAATGGGGACAGGGAGGTGGCAGTTCCAAACAGAGCAGAGTAGGGTTGGGATTTGTCAGTTTGTCCCCAAAAATGGGGACAGGGAGGTGGCAGCTCCACACAGAGCACACTGGGCTTGGATTGGTCACAGTTTGTCCCCAAAAATTGTCAATTGCTTGGATTGGTCACAAATTGTCCCCAGAAATCGGGACAAGGAGGTGACAGCTCCAAACACAGCAGAGTGATGGTGACAGAGGCTTGGATTGGTCACATTTGTCCCCAAAAATGTGGGCCAGGGAGGTGGCAGCTCCAAACAGAGCAGAGGGGGGTTGGATTTGTCAGTTTGTCCCCAAAAATGGTGACAGGGAGGTGGCAACTCCAAAGCGAGCGCACTGGGCTTGGATTGGTCACAAATTGTCCCCAAAAATGTGGGGACAGGAAGGTGGCAGCTTCAAACACGGCACACTGGGGTTGGATTTGTCACAAATTGTCCCCAGAAATCAGGACAGGGAGGTGGCAGCTCCACACAGAGCAGAGTGATGGTGACAGAGGCTTGGATTGGTCACATTTGTCCCCAAAAATGTAGGCCAGGGAGGTGGCAGCTCCAAACAGAGCAAAGTAGGCGTGGATAGGTCACAGTTTGTCCCCAAAAATGGTGACAGGGAGGTGGCAGCTCCAAACAGAGCACAGTGGGGTTGGGATTTGTCACATTTGTCCCCAAAAATGTGGGGCCAGGGAGGTGGCAGCTCCACACAGAGCACTGTGATGCTCAATATGCCCGAATTTGTCCCAGTTTGTCCCCAAAAATGTGGGAATGGGGTGGCAGCTCCAAACAGAGCAGAGTGGGGTTGGATTGGTCACAGTTTGTCCCCAAAAATTGTCAATGGCTTGGATTGGTCACAAATTGTCCCCAAAAATGTGGGGACAGGGAGGTGGCAGCTCCAAACACAGCACAGTGATGGTGACAGAAGCTATTTTTTCTTCTATATAAAAATATAGAATATGTTTTTTTTTTCTACCTAAAAATATAGAAGATCTATTTCTTCTTCTGTATAAAAATACAGAATATTTCTTCTATAGAAAAATATAGTGTATATGTATTTATTATATAAAAATATAGAATATACATTTCTTTTTCCATATAAAAATATAGAATATACATTTCTTATAGATAAAAATATAGAAGATCTATTTCTTCTTCTATATAAAAATACAGAATATTTCTTCTATATAAAAATATAGTGTATATATATTTATTCTTCTATAAAAATATAGAATATACATTTCTTCTTCTACATAAAGATATAGATCTATTTCTTCTATATAAAAATATAGTATATATACTTATTTTTCTATATAAAAATATAGAATTTACATTTCTTCTTCCATATAAAAATACAGAAGATCGATTTCTTCTATCTAGAAATAGAGAATATTTATTTATTCTTCTATATAAAAATACAGAATATAAATTTTTCCCTAGATTTCTTCCTCTTTTATATTTTAAACTTCTTTCAAGGCCCGTTTTGGCCGCACCGGCGGGGCCGTGCTGCTCCAGCCCCGCACGGGGGGGATGCTCGGTGCTGCGGGACCGGGAACGGAGCGGGAACGGACCGGGAATGGAGCGGGAACGGAGCGGGAATGGAGCGGGAATGGAGCGGGAACGGAGCGGGAACGGAGCGGGAATGAACCGGGAACGGAGCGGGAACGGAGCGGGAATAGACCGGGAATAGACCGGGAATGGAGCGGGAACGGAGCGGGAACGGAGCGGGAACGGAGCGGGAACGGAGCGGGAACGGAGCGGGAATGGACCGGGAACGGAGCGGGAATGGAGCGGGAATGGAGCGGGAATGGAGCGGGAATGGAGCGGGAACGGACCGGGAACGGAGCGGGAACGGAGCGGGAATAGACCGGGAATGGAGCGGGAATGGAGCGGGAACGGACCGGGAACGGAGCGGGAATGAACCGGGAATGGACCGGGAACGGAGCGGGAATGAACCGGGAACGGACCGGGAATGGAGCGGGAATGGAGCGGGAACGAACCGGGAACGGACCGGGAATGGAGCGGGAACGGAGCGGGACACACGTGGCCGGTGCCACGAGGATGCTCCGTGCTGCTGGGGGGGGGATCCCATCCCCCGCTGTGCTCGGAGGGATGCGGGACCAGCACGGCACCAGCGGGGAGCCGCTGCCCGGTACCGGCGAGAAGAACCGGGGACACCGGGAGTGGGGACACCGGGAGTGGGGCACCGCGGCCAGGGCACGGAGGGCACGGTCGCTCCTTCTTTCCGCTCGTATTTCAGCCCAAAGAACGGAAGCGGAGGTGGAAAAGGAACCGCTCGCCGTCCCGCCCTCGCCCCGCCCTCCGGCGTCACCGCCGCCGGTTATATAACCCGGCCGCGCCGGTCCCGCCCGCACCCCGCCGGCCGCTCGCACCGGGCGCCATGTTCGCCGTGAAGCCGAAAGCTTTCCTCGGCTTCAACCTCTACTGCGGCGGCTCCCCGGCGCTGGGGCCCGGCGGGCCGGGGCAGGGCCCGGATCCCGGCGCCGCCGCCGCCGCCGCGGAGCCGCCGCGGGAGCGCCCCGGGGCCGCCGCCGGCCGCGCCGACCCCCCCCGCGCGCTGATTGGCCGGGGCGCGGCGCCGCGCGCGCTGATTGGCTGCGGCGCGACTCGCTGGCGCCCCGAAGAGGAGCTGGACGGGTGCGAGCCCGAGCCCGAGCGCGGCCCCGCCGCCGATTCCCTGCCCGGGACCCCGCCGGGGCCTCCCGACGGGCTCCGGCAGGACTCGCTGGAGCTCATCGGCCGCTACCTGCGGGAGGTGGCGGGAGAGGCGCAGCCCAGCGCTAAGAAGCTTTTTCCGGGCCTCCTGGGTGGTCCCGGCCGGCCGGGCGCGGCGGGGGATGCGGTGATGGAGAAGGCGCTGGAGACGCTGCGGAGAGTCGGGGACGGCGTCATGAGGAAACACGAGCTCGCCTTTCAAGGTGTGTGTGTGTCCGTCGAATACTCCGAGAGGAGGTCGAGAGCCCCGTGCTCTCCGTCGGGCCCGTCCCGGCGGCCGGAGGGGGTTCGGGGCCGGGGGCGATGCCCTCGTGGCCGGGGTCTCCGCCGAGTCACCGATGCGACGTCGTTTGGGTTCGGAAGGGGTTAAATAAAAGCGGTCGGGAAGCGCTCAAAAACGAAACTGAACTTTGTTCCGCGGGGAGGAGGAAAAGGCGCTGTCGGTGTGTGCGGAGGAGATAATCCGGTTACAGATTAGCCCCGGTGCCTCCTCCGCGTCCCCCCGGGCTCCGCAAACAACCGGAGCGGCAGAGCCGGGGGGGCGCGGGGGGCTCCGCTCCCCACCCCCCCAGCTTAGGGACAAGGGGATGTTTGGTGGGGGGGATTCCTCGGGTGATGTGCTCATAGAACCGTGGGATGGTTTGGGTTGAAATAGAATTTAAAACTCATCCAAAACGGGCAGGGGCACCTTCCACCGGCCCTGGACGCTGCCAGGGATCCAGGGGCAGCCAGAGCTGCTCTGGGAAATCAGTTTTAATGTATTTATTCCCAAATGTCCAAGATTGGGGAGCTCAGGAGTTTCAGCTCCTCACCCCCCAGTTTAGGGGCAAAGGGGATTTTTGGGAGAGGGAATTCTGAGCAATGTTCTCATAGAACCAGGGAATGGTTTGGGTTAAAATAAACCCAAAAACTCACTCAGTGCCAGGGCAGGGACCCTTCCACCATCCCAGCCCTGCCCAGCCTGGCCCTGGGCACTGCCACAGCTGCTCTGGGAAATCCATTTTCATGGATTTAATGCAAAATGTTCAAAGATTTGGGAGCTCAGGAGTTTCAGCTCCTCACCCCCCCAGTTTAGGTGCAAAGGGGATTTTTGGGTGATGTTCTCATGGAACCAGGGAATGGTTTGGGTTAAAATAGACCCAAAAACTCACCCAGTGCCAAGAGCAGGGACATTTTCCAGCATCCCAGGGTGCTCCCAACTGACCCTGGACACTTCTAGGAGCAGCCACAGCTGCTCTGGGAAATGTTTTCATGGATTTAATCCCAAATACCCAAAGATTTGGGAGCTCAGGAGTTTCAGCTCCTCACCCCCCAGTTTAGGTGCAAAGGGGATTTTTGGGAGAGGGAATTCTGAGCAATGTTCTCATGGGAACATGGGATGGTTTGGGATGAAACAGACCCAAAAACTCCCCCAGTGCCAGGGCAGGGACCTTCCCCCATCCCAGCCCTGCCCTGGGCACTGCCAGGGACCCGGGTTTCTGTGGGAAATCCATTTTCATGCATTTCTCCCCCTTCTGCAGGGCCCTGAAGCAGCTGTGGGAATTTGCCCCCCAGTGCCTGTCCTGGGGATGAACTGGGAATGGGAAGTGACCAGTTTGTGTCACTGGTTTTGCGTCACTCAGGCTGGTTTGGGGCTGGCGCTGGCATTTGGGTCAGGGTGGAGCAGAGCAGGGCAGTGTCTGCATTTCCTGCAGCACTTTTGGGGTTCCTGGGCTGGTTGGGGTGCTGCTGCTGAAACACCTCCCTCCCTCCTTGCATTTTCTCAGCTCGTCCCTTTTTTTAGCTCCTTTTTTTTTTTTGTTTATTGAACACAAAGAGCTTCGGTTTCATTCTTAGCTGGGCTGTGGGAAAGGCAGTGGGGTCAGTTCCTGTGGGGTCAGTTCCTGTGGGATCAGTTCCTGGCCCCAGTTCCCAGTGGGGTGGGAAAGGCAGTGGGGTCAGTGGGATCAATCCCTGTGGGATCAATCCCTGTGGGATCAGTTCCTGTGGGATCAGTTCCTGGCCCCAATTCCCTGTTGGGTGGGAAAGGCAGTGGGGTCAGTGGGATCAGTTCCTGGTCCCAGTTCCCAGTGGGATCAGTTCCTGGTCCCAGTTCCCAGTGGGATCAGTTCCTGTGGGATCAATCCCAGTGGGATCAGTTCCTGGCCCCAATTCCCAGTGGGATCAGTGGGAAAGGCAGTGGGATCAGTTCCTGTGGGATCAGTTCCTGTCCCCAGTTCCCAGGGGGGTGGGAAAGGCAGTGGGGTCAGTGGGATCAGTTCTTGTCCCCAGTTCTCAGTGGGATCAGTCCCTGTGGGATCAATCCCTGTGGGATTGGTTCCTGTCCCCAGTTCCCAGTGGGATCAGTGGGATCAATCCCAGTGGGATCAGTTCCTGTACCCCATTCCCTGTGGGATCAGTCCCTGTGGGATTGGTTCCTCTACCCCATTCCCTGTGGGATCAGTGGGATCGGTTCCTTTCCCCAAGTCCCTGTGGGATCAGTTCCTGTGGGATCAGTGGGATCAGTTTCTGTGGGATCGGTTCCTGCCCCCAGTTCCCAGTGGGATAAGTGGGATTCCTGTCCCCAATTCCCAGTGGGATCAGTTCCTGTACCCCATTCCTTGTGGGATCGATCCCTGTGGGACTGCTTCCTGTCCCCAATTCCCAGTGGGGTCAGTTCCTGTGGGGTCAGTTCCTGTGCCCCAATTCCCTGTGGGATCAGTGAGATCAATCCCAGTGGGATCAGTTCCTGCCCCCCATTCCCTGTGGGATCAGTGGAATCAGTCCCTGTGGGGTCGGTTCCTGTAGGATCAGTTCCTGTCCCCAATTCCCAGTGGGATCAATCCCTGTGGGGTTGGTTCCTGCCCCCAATTCCCAGTGGGATCAGTGGGATCGATCCCTGTGGGATCAGTCCCTGTGGGATCAGTCCCTGTGGGGTCGGTTCCTGCCCCCCATTCCCTTTGGGATCAGTCCCTGTGGGATCAGTTCCTGCCCCAAATTCCCTGTGGGATCAGTGGGATCAATCCCTGTGGGATCAGTTCCTGTACCCCATTCCCTGTGGGATCAGTGGGATCAATCCCTGTGGGGTCGGTTCCTGCCCCCATTCCCTGTGGGATCAATGGGATCAATCCCTGTGGGATCAGTTCCTGTACCCCATTCCCAGTGGGATCAATGGGATCAGTCCCTGTGGGGTCGGTTCCTGCCCCCCATTCCCTTTAGGATCAGTGGGATCAGTCCCTGTGGGGTCGGTTCCTGCCCCCCATTCCCTTTTAGGATCAATCCCTGTGGGATCAGTCCCTGTACCCCATTCCCGGTGGGATCAATGGGATCAATCCCTGTGGGATCAGTTCCTGCCCCCCATTCCCTTTAGGATCAATCCCTGTGGGGTCGGTTCCTGCCCCCCATTCCCTGTGGGATCAATCCCTGTGGGATCAGTCCCTGTGGGGTCGGTTCCTGCCCCCATTCCCAGTGGGATCTGTGGGATCCATCCCTGTGGGATCAGTTCCTGCCCCCCATTCCCTGTGGGATCAGTGGGATCGGTCCCTGTGGGGTCGGTTCCTGCCCCCATTCCCTTTAGGATCAATCCCTGTGGGGTCGGTTCCTGCCCCCATTCCCTTTAGGATCAATCCCAGTGGGGTCGGTTCCTGCCCCCATTCCCTTTAGGATCAGTGGGATCAGTCCCTGTGGGGTCAGTTCCTGCCCCCATTCCCGGACATTCCTGGGGGATGACTCTCAGACTCTCAGACTCTCAGGCAGGAATGTCGGGGCTGAGGAGCCCGGGTGATTTCCTGAGGGAGGAGGAACTGCCGGGGAGGATTCGGGGCTGAGGAGCCCGGGTGATTTCCTGAGGGGGAGGATTCCTGCCAGCGGGGCAGGGACAGGGACCGAGCGGCGGGGACGCCTTTGGCTCCTGGCTCTGCGTGGCAGGGCCAGCTGGGGGACTCTGCTCTGCCAGGCACAGCTGAAATTAATTTAAAATTAATTTTTGATTAGTTTTAATTGAATTATTTTACATAGTCTTAAATTCTATTTTTATATATATTTATTTTTATATATATTTATTTTTATATATATTTATTTTTATATATATTTATTTTTTATATAGTTATTTTTTATATAGTTATTTTATATATAGTTATTTTATATATATTTATTTATATATATTTATTTTATATATATTTATATTTAATATATTTATTTTTATGTATTTAGATTTATATATAAATTCAATTTAAAATTATTTTTAATTTAAATTATTTTAATATTTAATTGATATTATTAATTGACTTTTTTTTTTAAATTTTATTTTAATTTAAAATAAAATTCCACCATCCCAGGGTGCTCCAAGCCCCGTCCAACTCTCCCAGGGATCCAGGGGCAGCCACAGCTTTTCTGGGAAATCTGTTTTAATGTATTTCATTTCAAGCATCCAAAGATTGTTTAGCTCAGGAGTTTCAGATCCTCACCCCCCCCAGTTTAGGGGACGTTTGAGGCTGAAATGGGGCTGGGGGAGCACAGGGGATGTTTAGGCTGAATTTGAATTATTTTATGATTAAATTTAAATTATTTTATTAATTTAAATTATTTTTCTTTTATTTTAATTGAAATGATTTGAAAACTATTTTATTCATTTAAATTATTTTAATTGAAATTATTTTAAAATTACTTTTTTTAATATTCTATTTGTTTTTTAAAAAAGAATTCAAATGGTAAAATAAGAAAATTATTTTAATTTAAATGCATTTTAAACTATTAAAATTTAAATCTGGGGATACATCTGCCAGGTTTGGGGCGCTGCCCTTGCTCTCTGCCCTCCCCAGCCTGTGGAAACCTTGGCCCAGGGGAGTGTGACGTGCTCAGACACCACAGCTGGCCCTGAGCCAGGGAAACAGGAACTGAAATGTGCCAGGAGCTGGGTTTGTGTCACTCAGCTGGGTGAGGGAGGAGGCAGAGCTCCTTCTTCATCCCAAACTCCATTTTTGGGGGGTCCCACCCTCCCAAACTCCATTTTTGGGGTGGGTCCCACCCTCTCCCTGCCCCTCTGAGGGTGTTTGGTGCCGTGTCCCTGAGCCAGGGAAAAAGGAACTAAAATGTGCCCGGGGCTATTAAATGAAATAATTTAAATTTTGTGTGGCCGGGTGAGGGAGGGTGGCAGAACTCACTCACTCTGGATCCATTTTTGGGGTGGGTCCCACCCTCTCCCTGAGCCAAGGAAAAAGGAACTAAAATGTGCCAGGAGCTGGGTTTGTCTGGCCCAGGTGTGGGAGGAAGCAGAGCTCGTTCTCCATCCCAAACTCCATTTTTGGGGGGTCCCACCCTCCCAAACTCCATTTTTGGGGAGGGTCCCACCCTCTCCCTGAGCCAGGGAAAAAGGAACTGAAATGTGCCAGGAGCTGGGTTTGTGTCACTCAGCTGGGTGAGGGAGGAAGCAGAGCTCATTCTCCATCCCAAACTCCATTTTTGGGGGGTCCCACCCTCTCCCTGCCCTTCTGGGGGTGTTTGGTGCCGTGTCCCTGAGCCAGGGGAAAAGGAACTAAAATGTGCCCGGGGCTATTAAATGAAATAATTTAAATTTTGTGTGGCCCAGGTGAGGGAGGGTGGCAGAGCTCGTTCTCCATTCCAAACTCCATTTTTGGGGGGGTCCCACCCTCTCCCTGAGCCAAGGAAAAAGGAACTAAAATGTGCCCGGGGCTATTAAATGAAATAATTTAAATTTTGTGTGGCTCAGGTGAGGGAGGGTGGCAGAAGGGCAGCAGAACTCACTCACTCTCCATCCATTTTTGGGGGGGGTCCCACCCGGGGGGGTCCCACCCTCTCCCTGCCCCTCTGGGGGTGTTTGGCTGCCCCTAAACCTCGGGTGCTGGGAAGGATGAAAGTTTGACAGGAGTCTCACAGATATGGGTGCTTGGCAGGAAGGTTTTTAAATGTAGAACCTGAAGGAGGAATGGAGTTGGAAGCGAGTTTTGATGCAGAAGAAAGGAATTGCTGAGCCAGTCTGACTGGGTAACCAAGGAGGGAAGGGTGTGTGAGTTAGGAGGGGTTTTTATGGCTTAGAGCAAAGGATAAACCCACCCCAAACAGGAAGATGTTTTTACCAAGCAGGAAGATTCCACAGGCAGCAAATGTGGCCAGTAGAAAAAAGGTCTCAGGATTTTCCACTGAAAGAAAACTGAAAAACAACTTCTGGCTTGAACTGTGATGTACTGACTTTAGTGATTGGGGAATAGGAACATGAATATGGTAATGAGAGCAGTTATGATAGGCTGTGGGTAAAAGTCAAGGGATAGATTGGTTCTACTGTGTTAAGATGGTCAGCAAAGAAAAGTTTATAATGCAATGTAATCAAAAGAAAAGTTTATAATGTATTGTAACCAAAAGAAAAGTTTATAATGCATTTGTAGCCAAAAGAAAAGTTTATAATGCATTTGTAAACAAAAGAAAAGTTTATAATGCATTTGTAACCAAAAGAAAAGTTTATAATGCATTGTAACCGAAAGTTTATAATGCATTTTAGCCAAAAGAAAAGTTTATAATTCAATGTAACCAAAACCAATGGGTCTCCAGGCCTGCCTGCAGCTGGGGCTGACAGCCGTGGGCACAGCTCTGTCACCCCAACCCTGGGCTGCTGTGACATCCTGGATACAATAAACTGCATTTTTTATACAATAAACTGCATTTTTTATACAATAAACTGCATTTTTTATACAATAAACTGCATTTTGAAGGGCCCCTGGAGCCCCACATCCCTCACTGAGGCTCTTACAGCCGTGCCCAGCATGAGGTGCCGTTAGTAAGATCCTGATTTAGGGATGCAGGACTCCAGGCCTGCCTGCAGCTGGGGCTGACAGGCACAGCTCTGTCACCCCAACCTGGGACTGCTGTGACATCCTGGATACAATAAACTGCATTTTTTATACCATAAACTGCATTTTGAAGGGCCCTTGGAGCCCCACACCCCTCATTGAGGCTCTTACAGTGGTGCCCAACGTGGGGCACCATTACTCAGCGCCTGAGTGAGGGATCTGGGTCTCCAGGCCTGCCTGCAGCTGGAGCTGACAGGCACAGCTCTGTCACCCCAACCCTGGGCTGCTGTGTGCATTTTTTATAAATAAACTGCATTTTGGAGAGCCCCACATCCCCCATTTCAGCTCTTACAGTGGCGCCCAACGTGGGGCACCATTACTCAGAGCCTGTCACAGCTCTGTCACCCCAACCCTGCACTGCTGTAACCTCTTGGCTGCAATAAACTGCATTTTTTATACAATAAACTGCATTTTTTATACAATAAACTGCATTTTGAAGGGCCCCTGGAGCCCCACGTCTCCCGTTTCAGCTCTTACAGTGGCGCCCAACGTGGGGCACCATTACTTGGAGCCTGAGTGAGGGATGCAGGACTCCAGGCCTGCCTGCAGCTGGGGCTGACAGCTGTGGGCACAGCTCTGTCACCCCAACCCTGCACTGCTGTAACATCTTGGCTGCAATAAACTGCATTTTTTATACAATAAACTGCATTTTTTATACAATTAACTGCATTTTTTATACAATAAACTGCATTTTGGAGAACCCCTGGAGCCCCACACCCCTCACTCAGGCTCTTGCACTCGTGTCTTTTGCAGGGATGCTGAGGAAGCTGCAGATCCAGCAGGAGGAGGACCTGCAGTGCGTGGTGGAGGTGGCTGCCCAGATGTTCAGCGATGGTGTCACCAACTGGGGCCGCGTGGTGACCCTCATCGCCTTCGGCGCCTTCGTGGCCAAGCACCTGAAGAGCATCCAGCAGGAGCAGAGCATCAGCAGCCTGGCTGGGATCCTCACCGACGCCCTGGTCTCCTCCAAGAGGGAGTGGCTGGAGAGCCAGGGGGGCTGGGTGAGTCACAGTTCCTGGGAATTCCCAAGAATTCCTGGGAATTCTGAGCTTTTCCCAACATGCCGGTCCTGGGGTGTGTGCCAGTGCTGGCTCACTGTCACCAGGGGGGTCGTGGGGCTGTGGGACCCGCTCAGCATCAGCTGCCTGAAGTGGTTTGGGGTTAAATCTGCTTTTCTGAGGGTTGCTGCCCAGCTTGGAGGCGGCATTCCCAAAATCCGGGCAAGCCTGGGAGGGCTGGGCTGGCCCGAGGCTGCTGGGGTGGCTGAAATGGGGCTGGGGGTGCACAGGGGTGAAAATGGGGCTGGGGGTGCACAGGGGTAAAAATGGGGCTGGGGGAGCACAGGGGTAAAAATGGGGCTGGGGGAGCACAGGGGTGAAAATGGGGCTGGGGGTGCACAGGGGTAAAAATGGGGCTGGGGGAGCACAGGGGTGAAAATGGGGCTGGGGGTGCACAGGGGTGAAAATGGGGCTGGGGGAGCACAGGGGTGAAAATGGGGCTGGGGGTGCACAGGGGTAAAAATGGGGCTGGGGGAGCACAGGGGTGAAAATGGGGCTGGGGGTGCACAGGGGTAAAAATGGGGCTGGGGGAGCACAGGGGTGTGCAGGGTGAAATGGGGCTGGGGATGTTTTAGGATGAAATGGGGCTGGGGGATGTGCAGGATGAAATGGGGCTGGGGGATGTTTGAGGCTGAAATGGGGCTGGGGGTGCACAGGGGTAAAAATGGGGCTGGGGGAGCACAGGGATGTGCAGGATGAAATGGGGCTGGGGATATTTTAGGATGAAATGGGGCTGGGGGATGTGCAGGATGAAATGGGGCTGGGGGATATTTTAGGATGAAATGGGGCTGGGGGTGCACAGGGGTAAAAATGGGGCTGGGGGAGACAGGGGTGTGCAGGATGAAATGGGGCTAGGGGAGAACAGGGGATGTTTGAGGCTGAAATGGGGCTGGGGGAGCAATGGGCTGTGCAGGATGAAATGGGACTGGGGGATGTGCAGGATGAAATGGGTTTGGGGATATTTTAGGATGAAATGGGGCTGGGGGTTGCACAGGGAGAACATTGGGGTGTGCAAGCTGAAATGGGGCTGGGGGAACATAGGGGAGAACACTGGGGGGTGTTTGAGGATGAAATGGGGCTGGGGAATGAGGTTGAAATGGGTCTGGGGGTGCACAGGGGCTGTTTGAGGCTGAAATGGGTCTGGGGGCTGTTTAAGGCTGAAATGGGGCTGGGGGTTGTTTGAGGATGAAATGGGTCTGGGGGCTGTTTAAAGGCTGAACTGGGTCTGGGGGCTGTTTGAGGCTGAAATGGGGCTGGGGGTGCACAGGGGATGTTTTAGGATGAAATGGGTCTGGGGGCTCTTTTAGGCTGAACTGGGTCTGGGGGCTGTGCAGGCTGAAATGGGGCTGGGGATATTTTAGGATGAAATGGGTCTGGGGGCTGTTTGGGGCTGAGCTGGGTCTGGGGCTGTTTAAAGGCTGAAATGGGTCTGGGGGCTGTGCAGGCTGAAATGGGTCTGGGGGTTGTTTGAGGCTGAAATGGGTCTGGGGGCTGTTTGAGGCTGAAATGGGGCTGGGGGATGTGCAGGATGAAATGGGGATGGAGGTGCACAGGGGATGTTTTAGGATTAAATGGGTCTGGGGGCTGTTTGGGGCTGAAATGGGTCCGGGGGCTGTTTGAGGCTGGAATGGGTCTGGGGGCTGTTTGAGGCTGGAATGGGTCTGGGGGCTGTTTGGGGCTGTTTGAGGATGAAATGGGTCTGGGGACTGTTTGGGGCTGGAATGGGTCTGGGGGCTGTTTAAAGGCTGAAATGGGGCTGGGGATATTTTAGGATGAAATGGGTCTGGGGGCTGTTTGAGACTGAAATGGGTCTGGGGGCTGTTTAAAGGCTGAAATGGGTCTGGGGGCTGTTTGAGGATGAAATGGGTCTGGGGGCTGTTTGGGGCTGTTTAAAGGCTGAAATGGGTCTGGGGGTTGTTTGAGGATGAAATGGGTCTGGGGGCTGTTTGAGGCTGGAATGGGGCTGGGGATATTTTAGGCTGAAATGGGTCTGGGGGCTGTTTGAGGATGAAATGGGTCTGGGGGCTGTTTGGGGCTGGAATGGGTCTGGGGGCTGTTTTAGGATGAAATGGGTCTGGGGGCTGTTTGAGGCTGAAATGGGGCTGGGGGATGTGCAGGATGAAATGAGGATGGAGGTGCACAGGGGATATTTTAGGATGAAATGGGTCTGGGGGCTGTTTAAAGGCTGAACTGGGTCTGGGGATATTTTAGGCTGGAATGGGTCTGGGGGTTGTTTGAGGCTGAAATGGGGCTGGGGGATGTGCAGGATGAAATGGGGCTGGGGGTGCACAGGGGATGTTTTAGGATTAAATGGGTCTGGGGGCTGTTTGGGGCTGTTTAAAGTCTGAGCTGGGTCTGGGGGCTGCCCTGGGTCTGGGGGCTGTGCAGGCTGAAATGGGGCTGGGGATATTTTAGGATGAAATGGGTCTGGGGGCTGTTTAAAGGCTGGAATGGGTCTGGGGGCTGCCCTGGGTCTGGGGGCTGCCCGGGCCGGCCGTGCCCCCCTGACTCCCCCCCCTCTCTGCCAGGAGGGCTTTGTGTCGTTTTTCCGCCCCGAGGACCTGGAGGGAAGCATCCGGAACGTTCTGGTGGCCTTCGCGGGGGTGGCGGGGCTGGGGGCCAGCCTGGCCTACATGATCCGGTGAGGCCGGACCCCCGGGATGGATTTGGGGGGACTTTGGCTCCCTGGGGAGCCCTGCTGGCCCTGAGTCACCCCGGGGGGACGAGGAGCTGCCCCGGGTGCTGAGGAAGAGGAGGGTGTGCTCCCGGCGCCGACGGACGGACGGACGGACGGACGGAGTTCTGCCTTTCGGGAGCGTTCTTCCCTGGGCAGGATGGACTTGGCTGCTTGGATCCCAGAGGGAATCGCCTCCAGCAGCTCCTCCAGGGCTGGGCTGAGCCTGGAGCGGCTGTTCCCAGGGTTTGGGGTTGGTTTTTGGTCGTTATTTTGAATTTTTGGTCATTATTTTGAATTTTTGGTTATTATTTTGAATTTTTGGTTATTATTTTGATTATTTTTGGTTATTATTTTGATTATTTTTGGTGGAAATAGCACCTTGTGCTGCCTCAGCCCTGCCTGCTGGAGCTGTTGTGCCTCACCCTGGAGCCCTGCCCAGACCCTTCCCTGCCGTGGGTGGGGGGCTCAGGGGGGGCTGGGGTCACCCCCACCTCCGTCCTGTCCCTGTCCCCACCCAGCCCCGGCTGCACACAGACAGAAATGGCAAAGTGCGTTTTGTAATTATGTAAAAAAAGAGAAAAAACCCAAAATCCACACCCCAGTGGGCTGGGGGGGTGTAGAGAACCTGTAAATGTCTATAAATCTGTAGAATATATTCATTTTTATGGAGATGATGGGATGAAAAGGAGGAATTGGCCTCGCTGCTCCTTTTGGGGCGGGGGGGACGAGCCCGGCCCTGCCTGGTTCTGTTTTGCTTTTAAATCTCCTTTTTTTGGGTCCCTCCTGGCGGGGCTGGGGCAGCTGTGGAAGTTCTTCCTCCTCCTCCTCCTCCTCCTCGGAGCCACCAGCTGCTGGTTGAATGTAGAATGTTCTGGAGCTGCTCCTGCCCTGTGGGACCCTCCTCGTGCCCAGGTGTCACAGCCAGGCCCTGCTTGTGTGCAGAACCAGCTGTAGTTTGGTCAATAAATGTATTTTTTGGTTTTTTTTTCTTTTTTTCTTTTTTTTTTTTTTCCTCGTTTTGCTGCCAAATTCCCGTCCCTGCGGGTTTGGGGGGGTGGCAGAGGGAAAATCCTGCCCCAAAATGTTCTGGAAATGGAAATTCCTGCCCCAAAATGCTCTGGAAAGGAAAAATCCTGCCTTAAAATCATGTGGAGAGGCAGAATCCCACCCCAAAATCTCTGGAAATGCAGAATCCCGCCCCAAAATCTCTGGAAATGGACATTCCCACCCCAAATCTCTGGAAATAGACATTCCCACCCCAAAATCCCTGGAAATGCAGATTCCCACCCCAAATCCCTGGAAATGCAGATTCCCACCCCAAAATGTTCTGGAAATGGAAATTCCTGCCCCAAATCCCTGGAAATGGAAATTCCTGCCCCAAAATGCTCTGGAAGTGCAGAATCCCACCCCAAAATGTTCTGGAAATGGACATTCCCACCCCAAATCCCTGGAAATGCAGATTCCTGCCCCAAAATCTCTGGAAATGAAAAATCCCACCCCAAAATCTCTGGAAATGAAAAATCCTGCCCCAAAATGCTCTGGAAGTGCAGAATCCCACCCCAAATCCCTGGAAATGCAGAATCCCACCCCAAATCCCTGGAAATGCAGAATCCCACCCCAAATCCCTGGAAATGCAAAATTCCTGCCCCAAAATGTTCTGGAAATGGAAATTCCCACCCCAAATCCCTGGAAATGCAGAATCCCACCCCAAATCCCTGGAAATGGACATTCCCACCCCAAATCTCTGGAAATGCAAAATCCCACCCCAAAATCTTCTGGAAATGCAAATTCCTCCCCCCAAAATGCTCTGGAAATACAAAATCCTGCCTTAAAATCATGTGGAGAGGCAAAATCCCACCCCAAAATGTTCTGGAAATGCAAATTCCTGCCCCAAAATCCCTGGAAATGGAAATTCCTGCCCCAAAATGCTCTGGAAAGACAAAATCCCACCCCAAATCCCTGGAAATGGACATTCCCACCCCAAAATCTCTGGAAATGCAGAATCCCACCCCAAATCCCTGGAAATGCAGAATTCCCACGCAAAATCCCACCCCAAATCCCTGGAAATGGAAATTCCTGCCCCAAATCCCTGGAAATGCAGAATCCCACCCCAAATCCCTGGAAATGCAGAATCCCACCCCAAATCCCTGGAAATGCAGAATCCCACCCCAAAATGTTCTGGAAATGGAAATTCCTGCCCCAAAATGCTCTGGAAAGACAAAATCCTGCCTTAAAATCATGTGGAGAGGCAAAATCCCACCCCAAAATCTCTGGAAATGAAAAATCCCGCCCCAAAATCTCTGGAAATGCAGAATCCTGCCCCAAAATGTTCTGGAAATGAAAAATCCTGCCCCAAAGTGACCTGCAAAGGCAGAATCCTGCCCCAAAATCCCTGGAAATGGAAATTCCCACCCCAAAATCTCTGGAAATGCAGAATCCCACCCCAAATCCCCTGCCCCAATCGCCGCTGGCTCCGAATTTTTTGCCTTTTTTGGGGCGGTTTTGGTTCGGTTTCGTTTCGTTTTTCCGGTTTTTTGGGGTTGGTTTTGTTTTTTGGGTTTGTTTTATTTTTTTTTTGGTGTTTTTGGTGGTTTTTTTTTTCACGCCGATATTTTGGGCCTGTTTGGGGTTGCCATGGAAACGGGGAAAGGGGGATGGGGGGGCTCCGGGGGGTTTTGGGGGGCAGGGGGGGGGCGGGGGGGGAAATTGGGGTTGGGGGCGAAAATTGGGGTGCAGGGGGCCCCTAAATTTGGGTGTTTGTGCCTGGGAGGATTTTGGGGTGCAGGTGAAAATTGGGGTGAGGGACGAATCCCAGGATTTTGGGGTGCAGGGGGCCCCTAAATTTGGGGGTGAGTACCTGGGAGGGGTTTGGGGTTCAGGTGAAAATTGGGGTGCAGGCGAAAATTTGGGTTCAGGTAGAAATTGGGGTGCAGGTGCCCCCTAAATTTGGGGTGTTGGTGCCTGGGAGGAGTTTGGGGTGCTGGTGGCTCCCAGGAATTTGGGGTGCAGGTGAAAATTGGGGTGCAGGTGGCTCAGAGAGTTTGGGGTGCAGGTGGAGCTTGGGGTGAGGAGGAATCCCAGGATTTTGGGGTGCTGGTGAAATTGGGGTGCAGTTGGCTCAGAGAGTTTGGGGTGCAGGTGGAGCTCGGGGTGTGGGTGAATCCCAGGATTTTGGGGTGTAGGTGGCCCCTAAATTTGGGGTGTTGGTGCTGGAGAGGTTGGGGTGCAGGTGGAAATTGGGGTGCAGGTGGCTCAGAGAGTTTGGGGTGCAGGTGGAAATTGGGGTTCAGGTGGAAATTGGGGTGCAGGCGGCCCCTAAATTTGGGTGTTGGTGCCTGGGAGGAGTTTGGGGTGCAGGTGAAAATTGGGGTGCAGGTGGAAATTGAGGTGCAGGTGGCTCAGAGAGTTTGGGGTGCAGGTGAAAATTGGGGTGTGGGAGAATCCCAGGAGTTTGGGGTGCTGGTGGCTCCCAGGAATTTGGGGTGCAGGTGAAAATTGGGGTGCAGGTGGCTCCTAAATTTGGGGGTGGGTGCCTGGGAGGATTTTGGGGTTCAGGTGAAAATTGGGGTGCAGGTGGCTCAGAGAGTTTGGGGTGCAGGTGAAAATTGGGGTGTGGGGGAATCCCAGGATTTTGGGGTGCAGGGGGCCCCTAAATTTGGGGGTGGGTACCTAGGAGGGGTTTGGGGTTCAGGTGGAAATTGGGGTGCAGGCGAAAATTGGGGTTCAGGTAGAAATTGGGGTGCAGGTGGCTCCTAAATTTGGGGGTGGGTGCCTGGGAGGATTTTGGGGTGCAGGTGGAAATTGGGGTGCAGGTGGCTCAGAGAGTTTGGGGTGCAGGTGGAGCTCGGGGTGAGGGGGAATCCCAGGATTTTGGGGTGCAGGTGGAAGTTGGGGTGCAGGCAGCCCCTAAATTGGGGTGTGGCTGCCTGGGGGGTTTTGGGGTGCTGGAGGAGGCTCCCGGGGCTCGGGGTGGGGCAAGTTGGGGTGCGGGGGGGGCTGGGTGGGGTGCAGGGGCCTGGAGAAGTTTTGGGGCTCCTGGGGGTTGTTAGGGTGGGGGTGCCTGCAGCAGTTTTGGGGTCCCTGCTGCAGTTTTGGGGTGCTTTATCAGCAGTTTTGGGACACAGGTTTCTGTAGCACTTTTGGGGTGCTTTAGCAGCAGTTTTGGGGTGCCTTCTGCAGTTTTGGGGTACTTTAGCAGCAGTTTTGGGGTTTCTGCAGCAGTTTTAGGGCGCCTTCAGCAGTTTTGGGGTGCCTTTAGCAGTTTTGGGTTCCTGCAGCAGTTTCGGGGTGCTTTAGCAGCAGTTTTGGGGTTTCTGCAGCATTTTTGGGGTGCCTTTAACATTTTTGGGGTGCTTTAGCAGCAGTTTTAGGGTTTCTGCAGCAGTTTTGGGGTGCAGACACTTGTAGCAGTTTCAGGGTCCCTTTAGCAGCAGTTTTGGGGTGCCTTCTGCAGTTTTGGGGTGCCTTCTGCAGTTTTGGGGTGCCTTTAACAGTTTCGGGGTTCCGCAGCAGTTTCGGGGTGCTTTAGCAGCAGTTTTGGGGTCCCTGCAGCAGTTTTGGGTGCCTTTAGCAGTTTGGGGGTGCCTTTATCAGCAGTTTTGGGGCACAGGTTTCTGTAGCACTTTTGGGGTGTCTTTAGCAGTTTCGGGGTGCTTTAGTAGCAGTTTTGGGGTTTCTGCAGCAGTTTTGGGGTCCCTGCAGCAGTTTTGGGGTGCCTTTATCAGCAGTTTTGGGGCACAGGTTTCTGTAGCACTTTTGGGGTGCTTTAGTAGCATTTTTGGGGTGTCTTTAGCAGTTTCGGGGTGCTTTAGCAGCAGTTTTGGGGTTTCTGCAGCAGTTTTGGGGTGCTTTCAGCAGTTTTGGGGTCCCTGCAGCATTTTTGGGGTGTTTTAGCAGCAGTTTTGGGGTGCAGACACTTGTAGCAGTTTCAGGGTCCCTTTAGCAGCAGTTTTAGGGTGCCTTCTGCAGTTTTGGGGTGCCTTTAGCAGTTTTAGGGTTTCTGCAGCAATTTTAGGGTGCCTTCAGCAGTTTTGGGGTTTCTACAGCAGTTTTGGGGTGCCTTTAGCAGTTTTGGGGTTCCTGCAGCAGTTTTGGGGTTCCTGCAGCAGTTTTAGGGTGCCTTTAGCAGTTTGGGGTGCCTTTAGCAGTTTTGGGGTCCCTGCAGCATTTTTGGGGTGCCTTTAACGTTTTTGGGGTGCTTCAGCAGCACTTTCGGGGTTTCAGCAGCACTTTCGGGGTTCCTGCAGCAGTTTGGGGGTGCCTTTAGCAGTTTTAGGGTCCCTGCCGCAGTTTTGGGGTGCTTTCAGCAGTTTGGGGTTCGCAGCCGCCGTTTCGGGCCGCCTCTCCTGGAGCCGCCCGGCCCCGCCGCTCCCCCGGCGCTTTCCGGTCCCGTCCCCTCCGGGGCTTTTCTCCGAAGCCGCCGCCGCTTCCCCGAACCGGGCGGGAAATGCGGGCGGGGGAGGGGAAGGGCGAGGATGAAAAAAGACAAAATTCGAACGCAAAAAGGGGGTGCGGCAGCTGGCGGCACCCCAACACCCGCCCCGGCCCCTCGCCGCCTTTTGGGGTGGGGGAATTTTGGGGCTCCGAAATCTCCCGAGGGGAGGGGTTCATGCAAATGCACCAAAACCCCCCAAAAATACCCAAATTTGTGCTCAGGTTTGGGTTTTCTGTCACGCTCCAGGTGTGGGGTTTTCCCCCGGGATGTTGGGGGGCAGAGATTTCCCTTTTTTTGGGGGGCGGGGGGTGGCACTGCCCTGTCCCCCCCATTTATGGGGCAAGGGGGATCTTTGGGGGAACCCTGGGGATTTGGGGACCCCACCCCAGGACAGAGATGCTTTTTGGGGAGAGGGGCTGCCTGGAGCCCCCCCCCGTGACCCGGGGGTTTTTGGGGTGCGGGGACCCCCCCAGCCGGCCGGGATTGTCCCTGCGGGGGGAGGAGCGGGGGTGGGGGTGGGTGACTCATTTGGGCTGAGATGACGAAGATTTGGGGTATTTGGGGCTGGGTTTTGAGGAGTGGGCGGGTGGCGCCGCAGTGGGGGGGGTGGGGTCCCATCCTGACCTCACCCCCCCCCCCCCCCCCAGAGGGGTTTTGTGTCCCCCCCCCCCCCCAGTTCTTTTTCCAGGAATTCGGGTGCACCCCAAAATCCCCTTCCCTGCCTGCCGAGCCTGGCACTGAGCTCCATGAAGGCTCCTCCTCATCATCATCATCATCATCATCATCATCATCCTCCTGCTTTTCTCCTTCTCTTCCTCCTCCTCTTCCTCCCCCTTCTCCTCTTCCTCCTCCTCATCCCCCTCCTCCTTTTCCCCTTCTCTTCCTCCTCCTCTTCCTCCCCCTTCTCCTTTTCCCCTTCTCTTCCTCCTCCTCTTCTTCTTCTCCTCCTCTTCCTCCTCCTCTCCCGGACTCCCAGCCCCCCCTGGCCTGAGGGTTATGGGGGCACAGGGGGTGTTTGGGGGGATTTGGGGGGATTTTGGGGTTATGGGGGCACAGGGGTGTGCGGGCAGCGGGCGGGGGTCCGTGGGTGCGGGGCAGTACCGGGGCAGTGCCGGGGCAGTGCCGGGGCAGTACCGGGGCAGTGCCGGGGCAGTACCGGGGCAGTACCGGGGCAGTACCGGGGCAGTACCGGGGCAGTGGGTGCGGGGCAGTACCGGGGCAGTGCCGGGGCAGTGGGTGCGGGGCAGTACCGGGGCAGTGCCGGGGCAGTACCGGGGCAGTGGGTGCGGGGCAGTACCGGGGCAGTGACGGGGCAGTGCCGGGGCAGTGGGTGCGGGGCAGTGCCGGGGCAGTACCGGGGCAGTGCCGGGGCAGTGCCCGAGCAGTACCGGGGCAGTACCGGGGCAGTACCGGGGCAGTACCGGGGCAGTACCGGGGCAGTGCCGGGGCAGTGGGTGCGGGGCAGTACCGGGGCAGTGCCGGGGCAGTGGGTGCGGGGCAGTACCGGGGCAGTACCGGGGCAGTGCCCGAGCAGTACCGGGGCAGTACCGGGGCAGTACCGGGGCAGTACCGGGGCAGTGCCGGGGCAGTGGGTGCGGGGCAGTACCGGGGCAGTGCCGGGGCAGTGGGTGCGGGGCAGTACCGGGGCAGTGCCGGGGCAGTACCGGGGCAGTGGGTGCGGGGCAGTACCGGGGCAGTACCGGGGCAGTGCCGGGGCAGTGGGTGCGGGGCAGTACCGGGCAGAGGCGGCGGTGACTCACGCAGGAATGTGCTGGCAGTACTCGGTGTTCCTGTGCCGGTGCCACCGCCCGGGCACTGCCCCGCACTCACTGACCCCGCGGGCACAGCCCCGCACCCACTGCCCCGGTACTGCCCCGGTACTGCTCCGGTACTGCCCCGCACCCACTGCCCCGGTACTGCCCCGGTACTGCTCCGGTACTGCCCCGCACCCACTGCCCCGCACCCACTGCCCCGGTACTGCCCCGGCACTGCCCCGCACCCACTGCCCCGGCACTGCCCGGTACTGCCCCGGCACTGCCCCGCACCCGCTGCTCCCAGTGAGCTCCCAGTGCACCAAAGGCGGTACCGGAGGCGGTACCGGGGTCCCGGACCACAGTCGGTACCGGGGGATCCCGGACCAGAGGCGGTACCAGAGGCGGTACCGGGGGATCCCGGACCACAGGCGGTACCAGAGGCGGTACCGGGGGATCCCGGACCACAGGCGGTACCAGAGGCGGTACCGGGGGATCCCGGACCACAGGCGGTACCAGAGGCGGTACCGGGGGATCCCGGACCACAGGCGGTACCAGAGGCGGTACCGGGGTCCCAGACCAGAGGCGGTACCACAGGCGGTACCGGGGGATCCCGGACCACAGACGGTACCAGAGGCGGTACCAGAGGCGGTACCACAGGCGGTACCACAGGCGGTACCACAGGCGGTACCACAGGCGGTACCACAGGCGGTACCACAGGCGGTACCAGAGGCGGTACCGGGGTCCCGGACCGGGCCGGCCCCGCCCCGCACACGGCGCTGCCGCCGCCCCGTGGCCAAAGGCCGGTACTGCACCTCGGGCTCCGCACATGCGCAGTGGCGCTGCCGCTGCCCGCCGGTACCGGCACCGAGGGGCTGAGAGGCCCCGGGAGCTGCCGCCGGTACCGGCACCGAGGGCTGAGGGCCCCCGGGAGCTGCCGCCGGTACCGGCACCGAGGGGCTGAGGGGCCCCGGGAGCTGCCGCCGGTACCGGCACCGAGGGCTGAGGGCCCCGGGAGCTGCCGCCGGGGCTGCCCCGCCCGGAGCCCGGAGCGCGGAGCGGCAGCGCCGGTGCCGCCCTCGCTGCTGCTGCCGCCTCGTGGTGGGAGCGCGGTACTGCAGGAGCCGCGGCGGAGACCCCCGGGGTGGGGAGGGGGCGCCCCCAGACCCCTCATCCTGCACCCAGACCCCTCATCCTGCCCCAAACCCCTCATCCTGCCCCAGCCCCCTCATCCTGCACCCAAACACCTCCTCCTGCCCCAAACCCCTCATCCTGCACCCAAACACCTCATCCTGCCCCAAACCCCTCATTCTGCCCCAAACCCCTCATCCTGCACCCAAACACCTCCTCCTGCCCCTGGGATGGGGAGAGCTGTTCCTCCAGACGCCTCATCCTGCCCCAGACCCCCCATCCTGCCCCAGACCCCTCATTCTGCCCCCAGACCCCTCATCCTGCCCCAAACACCTCATCCTGCCCCCAGCCCCCTCATCCTGCCCCCACCCCCCTCATCCTGCCCCCAGCCCCCTCATCCTGCCCCAGGCCCCTCATCCTGCCCCCGGGTTGGGGGCACCCTCAGCCCCCTCATCTGCCCCCAGCCCCCTCCTCCTGCACCCAGACCCCTCATCCTGCCCCAGCCCCCTCCTCCTGCCCCCTCCCCCTCCTCCTGCCCCCCCGATCCAGCAGTGCCCCCAGCCCCCCTCATTTCCCTGCTCAAACCCTCGCACATTTCCCTCGGAGCCTCCCCCGCTCTCCCTTCCCGCCCTCCCCGGCTGCGGCCGCAGCGGACCGGGGCGTTCCTGCTCTGCAAAAGAAACTTCGGGACTTTCTGCGGGGTTTTTTTGTTTTGCTCGTTCCTCTTTCAGGACACAGAGCTCGGTTCCCTCAGCGGGGGCGGCTCCCTGCGAGCAGGGACAGGACCCCGGCGATCCTGGAGCCGTGGCAGGGATTTTGGGCTGGATTTTCGGGGAAAGGTTCCCCAGGGGATGGGCACAGCCCCGGGGCTGCCGGAGCTCCGGGAGGGTTTGGACGATGCTGCCAGGGTGGGATTTTGGGGGGTCGGTGCAGGGCTGGGTGATCCCTGTGGGTCCCTTCCAACTCTGTGACTCTCCCAGCCTCTGGATCCTCAGTGACCCCGCAGCCCCAGGGGACCCCCGTCCCCCTCCCCAAACTCCACACCTCAGGGTTCCCTTGGCTCCTGCCGAGCCTCCCAGGAGCTGCCCTCCTCCTCCTCCTCTTCCTCCTCCTCCTCACGCCCAGGACACCATTCCCACAGGAACCCGTGTCTAGAAATTCACTTTATTTGGTTGAAGACAAGTCAGTGATGGAGCACTCGGAGCCAGCAGGGCCCCAGATCCCCGTGAGAGCCCCGAGGAGCCCCGGGCCGTGCCCAGGAGCAGCACCTGGGCTGGAGCAGCCCCACGGGGACACACCTGAGCTCGAGCAGCTGCTGGGAGCGGCACCGGGTGTCCCCGGTGTCCCGGCAGGAACGGGGATGGGCTGGGAGCAGGAGCGGGGCTGGAGCCGGCCCTGGAGGCGGCACCGGGCCTGGGGCAGCAGTGGTTGTGTCCCTTGGGAGAGGAGGAGGAGGAGAAAAGGAGGAGGAGGAGGAAGAGGAGGAGGAGGAGAAGATGAAGGAAGAGAAGGAGAAAAGGAGGACGAATAGGAAGAGGAGAAGGAGAAGAGGAGGAAGATAAGGAGAAGAAGAAGAGGAGAAGAGGAGAAAAGGAGGAGGAATAGGAGAAAAGGGGGAGGAGGAGAAGAGGAGGAGGAGAAGAGGAGGAGGAAGAGGGGAAAAGGAGGAGGAGAAGAAGAAGAAAAAGAAGAAGAGGAGGAAGATAAGGAGAAAAGGAGGAGGAATAGGAAGAGGCAGAGGAGAAGAAGAAGAGGAAGAGGAGAAAAGGAGGAGAAGAAGGAGAAGAGGAGGGAGGAGGAAGAGAAGAAGAAAAAGAGGAGGAGGAGAAGAAGAGGAGGAAGAGAAGGAGAAAAGGAGGAGGAATAGGAAGAGGGGAAGAAGAGAAGAAGAGAAGGAGAAAAGGAGGAGGAAGAGGAGAAAAGGGGGAGGAGGAGAAGAAGAAGAGGGGGAAGAGAAGGAGAAAAGGAGGAAGAGGAAGAGAAGGAGAAAAGGAGGAAGAGGAGGATGATTTTCCCGACCAAACTCCCCCCGTTGCTTCCCTTTGCTGTATGGATCAGGAAAAATCCGGGCAGGGAGTGCAGGAGCGGCGGTGGGGAGGGGTGAGGTGGCACCGGCAAGGGTCCCCCAGGTCCCTCGGGGGGCAGAGGGGACGCGGAGGGGGCGGCAGCAGCCACGGCCACTCCCGGGCAGGGACTCCGGGAATCCCGGGAGCGGGAGGATCCGGGAGCGGGAGGACCCGGGGGTGGGAGGATCCAGGAGCAGGAGGATCCCGGGGAGGATCCGGGGAGGATCCGGGGAGGACCCGGGGAGGATCCGGGATGGGAGGATCCGGGGAGGATCCGGGATGGGAGGATCCGGGATGGGAGGATCCGGGGAGGATCCCGGGGGTCTCGGGGCCGGCCCCCTCAGTTGATGGGCTCGTACTCGGAGTAGCGCCGCCTCTGAGCCAGCAGCAGCCCGCAGCTGCCCAGCAGCAGCACGGCCAGCGGGGTGCCCAGCGCCACGGCCGTGATGGAGATCACCAGCGGCGAGAAGGTGTCCCGGGGGGGCTCCCCAAAGCCCAGCAGCACCGACCTGCGGGGGCACGGACAGGGCTGGGCTCTGAACCGGGACAGGGCTCTGAACCGGGACAGGGCTGGGCTCTGAACCCGGGACAGGGCTCTGAACCCGGGACAGGGGCTCTGAACCCGGGACGGGGCTGGGCTCTGAACCGGGACAGGGCTCTGAACCGGGACAGGGCTCTGAACCGGGACAGGGCTGGGCTCTGAACCGGGACAGGGCTCTGAACCGGGACAGGGCTCTGAACCGGGACAGGGCTGGGCTCTGAACCCGGGACAGGACAGGGCTCTGAACCCGGGACAGGGCTCTGAACCCAGGACAGGGCTCTGAAGCCGGGACAGGGCTGGCTCTGAACCCGGGACAGGGCTCTGAACCCGGGACAGGGCTCTGAACCCGGGACAGGGCTCTGAACCCGGGACAGGGCTCTGAACCCGGGACAGGGGCTCTGAACCGGGACAGGGCTGGGCTCTGAACCCGGGACAGAGCTCTGAACCCGGGACAGGGCTCTGAACCCAGGACAGGGCTCTGAACCGGGACAGGGCTGGGCTCTGAACCTGGGACAGAGCTCTGAACCCGGGACAGGGGCTCTGAACCGGGACAGGGCTGGGCTCTGAACCCGGGACAGAGCTCTGAACCCGGGACAGGGCTCTGAACCCGGGACAGGGCTCTGAACCCGGGACAGGGCTCTGAACCGGGACAGGGCTCTGAACCCGGGCCAGGGCCGGCTCTGAAGCGCCCCGAGGGGCACAGGGGATGAGGCTGCTCAGGCACTGCGGGGGCTGCGCTGCAGGATTGCAGGGAAACCCTGACTTTGGAATGGAGACTCGACAGGGAAACCCTGCGACCTGCCAGGCCCCTCTGCACATTGTGAGTGACCAGGAACATCCTTCCAGACCCCTCTGCCCATCGTGAGTGACCAGCAGAACCTTCCAGACCTTCCAGACCCCTCTGCCCATCATGAGTGACCAGCAGCATCCTCCCAGACCCCTCTGCACCAGCAGCAACCCCTGAGACCCCCAAGAGCCCCCTCACTGACCAGTGACCAGACCCCCCCTCACTGACCAGACTCCGTCACTGACCAGTGACCAGAGGATGACCAGACCCCCCCCTCACTGACCAGCTGAGGACCCCCAGCCCCCCTCACTGACCCCAGCCCCCCTCACTGACCACCAGCCCCCCCCTCACTGACCAGCTAAGGTACCCCCAGCCCCCCTCACTGACCCCAGCCCCCCTCACTGACCCCCAGCCCCCCTCAGCCCCCACTGACTGACCCCAGCCCCCCTCACTGACCCCAGCCCTCCCTCACTGACCAGCTGAGGTACCCCCAGCCCCACTCACTGACCCCAGCCCCCCTGACTGACCCCAGCCCCACTCACTGACCCCAGCCCCCCTCACTGACCTCCAGCCCCCCTCAGCCTCCCTCACTGACCCCAGCCCCCCTGACTGACCCCCAGCCCCCCCCCCAGCCCCCATCCCCCCCAGCCCCCAGCCCCACTCACCAGCTCAGGTACCTCCTCTCCTGGTACACGTGTCCCTCCTCGCCGCCGAAGGTGACGTTGAGCAGGCTGGCGCTGGCGCCGCCCAGGCCGGCCCCGAAGAAGGCCCGGAGCAGGGGGGCGGCGGGGGGGGTCCCGCGGGCCGGGCGCAGCCCCCCGGCCCGGCAGCGGATCCCGTCCTCCCGCCGCGGGCGGGGCGCGCCGTAGGCGGCCGCCTTCCACTGCAGGAACGAGAGCGGGGAGCTGCCGTTGGGGGGCTCTGCCTGCAGGGACAGCACCTGGGGATGGACAGACGGACAGATGGACAGACCGTCAGCTGCTGTTGGGGGGCTCTGCCTGCAGGGACAGCACCGGGGGACAGACGGACAGACAGACAGTCAGACAGACAGTCAGCTGCTGTTGGGGGGCTCGGCCTGCAGGGACAGCACCTGTGGGATGGACAGACGGACAGACAGACGGTCAGTCAGCTGCTGTTGGGGGGCTCTGCCTGCAGGGACAGCACCTGGGGACAGACAGACAGACGGACAGACAGACAGACAGTCAGCTGCTGTTGGGGGGCTCTGCCTGCAGGGACAGCACCTGGGGATGGACAGACGGACAGACACACGGACAGAGGGGTCAGCTGGGCAGCTGAACAGAGATCAGGGGGCTCTGCCTGCAGGGACAGCACCTGTGGGATGGACAGACACACAGACAGACGGTCAGTCTGGGCAGCTGAACAGGGATTGGGGGGCTCTGCCTGCAGGGACAGCACCTGCGGACAGACAGACACACGGACAGAGGGGTCAGCTGCTGTTGGGGGGCTCTGCCTGCAGGGACAGCACCTGTGGGACAGACAGACAGACGGACAGTGGGGTCAGCTGCTGTTGGGGGGCTCGGCCTGCAGGGACAGCACCTGGGGATGGACAGACAGACACACAGACAGACAGACAGTCAGCTGCTGTTGGGGGGCTCTGCCTGCAGGGACAGCACCTGTGGGACAGACACACAGACAGACACACGGACAGCGGGGTCACCGGGGCAGCAGCACAGGATTCCTGTCTGTTCTGTTAACGGGCATTGAGCTGGCTCATGGACTGATATTACATTAATAGCAATTCCATTAATAGAAATTGATCTAGCTAATAGATTGATATTAGATTAATATCAATTAATAGAATTTATATGGATCTAATAGATTGATATTAGATTAATATCAATTAATAGAATTTATATGGATCTAATAGATTGATATTAGATTAATATCAATTCGATAGTGTAATTTACTTATATTAATAAAATATATTAATAACTTATATTAATAAAATAACATATTAATCTATGTAATATATTGATATGAGAATCTATGTGATAGATTGATATTAGAAAGATTAATATTAGCTAAATTAATATCAATTCTATTAATTGATATTCTCAGTCCCTTTGGGGACACTCTCAATCCCTCTGGGGACATCTCAGTCCTGTTGGGGACATTCTCAATCCCTTTGGGGACATCTCAGTCCTGTTGGGGACATTCTCAGTCCTGCTGGGGACACTCTCCATCCCTCTGGGGACATCTCAGTCCTGTTGGGGACACTCTCAATCCCTTTGGGGACATCTCAGTCCCTTTCGGGACACTCTCTGTCCCTTTCGGGACACTCTCAGTCCTGCTGGGGACACTCTCCATCCCTTTGGGGACACTCTCAATGCCTTTGGGGACATCTCAGTCCTGTTGGGGACACTCTCAATCCTGCTGGGGACACTCTCAGTCCTGTTTGGGACATTTTCGCTCCTATTGGGGACACTCTCAATCCCTCTGGGGACATCTCAGTCCTGCTGGGGACACTCAGTCCTGTTGGGGACACTCTCTGTCCCTTTGGGGACACTCTCAGTCCCGCTGGGGACACTCTCAGTCCCGCTGGGGACACTCTCTGTCCCGCTGGGGACACTCTCTGTCCCACTGGGGACACTCTCCATCCCTTTGGGGACATCTCAGTCCCTTTGGGGACACTCTCAATCCTGCTGGAGACACTCTCAATCCCTCTGGGGACATCTCAGTCCCTTTGGGGACACTCTCAATGCCTTTGGGGACACTCTCCGTCCCTTTGGGGACATCTTAGTCCTGCTGGGGACACTCTCTCTATTAATTGACATTAACTCACCACCTCTGTACCTGACCGATCAATACCCTAATTGCCCCGTTAATTGCCCGGTTAATTGCCCGGTTAATTGCCCCGTTAATTGCCCCGTTAATTGCCCCGTTAATTGCCCCGTTAATTGCCCCGGCTCACCTGGAAGATGCTGGGGATGGAGCTGGCCCGATCAATACCCGCAGCAGCCCCGTTAATTGCCCCGGTTAATTGCCCCGGCTCACCTGGAAGACGCTGGGTGTGTACTCATCATCGATGGAGCTGCGGGACTGATCAATACCCGCAGCAGCCCCGTTAATTGCCCCATTAATTGCCCCGTTAATTGCCCCGGCTCACCTGGAAGATGCTGGGTGTGTACTCATCATCGATGGAGCTGCCAATCAACACCCGCAGCAGCCCCGTTAATTGCCCCGTTAATTGCCCCGTTAATTGCCCCGTTAATTGCCCCGGCTCACCTGGAAGATGCTGGGCGTGTACTCATCATCGATGGAGCTGCGGGCCCGATCAATACCCGCAGCAGCCCCGTTAATTGCCCCGTTAATTGCCCGGTTAATTGCCCCGGCTCACCTGGAAGATGCTGGGTGTGTACTCGTCGTCGATGGAGCTGCGGGCCCGCAGGTGCCGCGCCGCCCCCGGCGGCTCCACCGCCGCCAGCTGCAGCCGCCAGCGGGAGCCGTTGCCGCGGGGCGCCACCCCCGCCAGCAGCAGCTCCAGCTGCGAGCTGTCCGCCGTGTGCAGCAGGCTGGGCAGCGCCCGCGCACGGCCGCTCGACTCGTAGGCTGTCACCTGGGGGCGCGGGGACAGAGGGACAGCGAGGGACAGCGAGGGACAGGGGAACAGCGGGGGACAGTGAGGGACAGCAGGGACAGTGAGGGACAGTGGGGACAGAGAGACAGGGGGACGGGGACGGGGACAGCGAGGGACAGCAGGGACAGTGAGGGACAGCGGGGACAGCGAGGGACAGTGAGGGACAGCGAGGGACAGAGGGACAGCGAGGGACAGTGAGGGACAGGGGGACAGTGGGGGACAGTGAGGGACAGGGGGCACAGGGACAGTGAGGGATACGGGGACAGCGAGGGACAGTGAGGGACAGGGGCACAGGGACAGTGGGGGACAGAGGGACAGTGAGGGACAGAGAGGGACAGCGAGGGACAGCGGGACACGGGGCACAGGGACAGCAAGGGACAGTGATGGACAGCAGGGGTCAGGGACAGCAAGGGACAGTGAGGGACACAGGGACAGAGAGAGACAGTGAGGGACAGCGGGACAGCAAGGGACATGGGGCACAGGGACAGCGAGGGACAGCAGGGGTCAGGGGGACAGTGAGGGACATGGGGCAGAGGGACAGGGGGCAGAGGGACAGACAGGGACAGCAAGGGACAGGGGGACAGGGAGGGACAGCAGGAGTCAGGGGGACAGCAGGGGACAGCAGGGAACAGTGAGGGACAGGAGGGGACACGGGGATAGGGACAGCAAGGGACATGGGACACAGGAACAGCGAGGATAGAAGACAGCAAGGGACATAGGTCAGAGGGACAGTGCCTGCCACCTGGACATGTCCCCTGCCCCCTGGACATGTCCCCTGCCCATGTCCCCTGGCCCCTAGACATGTCCCCTGGCCGTGTCCCCTGGCCCCTAGACATGTCCCCTGGCCGTGTCCCCTGGCCCCTAGACATGTCCCCTGGGCCCTGGACATGTCCCCTGCCTGTGTTCCCTGCTCCTGCCCATGTCCCCTGTCCATGCCCGTGTCCCCTGCCCCCTGGACATGCCCAGTGCCCCCCAGACATGTCCCCTGGATGTGCCCCATGACCCTTGGACAAGTTCTCTTCCTCCAGGACATGCTCTCTGCCCCCCGCCAGTGTCCCCTGCCCCCTGGACATGTCCCGTCCCCTGCCCATGCCTCCTGCCCCTGTCCGTGTCCCCAGCCCATGTCCCCTGCCCGTGCCCCTGCCCGTGTCCCCTGCCCCCTGGACATGTCCCCTGCCCGTGCGCCCTGCCCGTGTCCCCTGCCCGTGTCCCCTGCCCGTGTCCCCTGCCCCTACCGTGTCCCCTGCCCCCTGCCCGTGCCCCCTGCCCCTGCCCGTGCCCCCTGCCCCTTGGACATGTCCCCTGCCCGTATCCCCTGCCCCCTGCCCGTGCCCCCTGCCCCTTGGACATGTCCCCTGCCCGTATCCCCTGCCCCCTGCCCGTGTCCCCTGCCCCCTGCCCGTGTCCCCTGCCCGTGCCCGTGCCCCCTGCCCATGTCCCCTGCCCGTGCCCCCTGCCCGTGCCCGTGTCCCCTGCCCGTGTCCCCTACCCGTGCCCCCTGTCCCGTGCCCCCTGCCCGTGCCCCCTGCCCCTGCCGTGTCCCGTGTCCCCTGCCCGTGTCCCCTGCCCGTGCCCCCTGCCCCCTGCCCCGGCCGTACCCGCAGTGCCAGGCTGCCGTTGGAGAAGGCCCCGCCGGGGTCGGTGGCCGGGACGCCCCTGAGCTCGGCCGTCAGCGCCGTGCGGTTCAGGGTGTGGTTGAGGCTGTCCCAGGAGAACTCGGACAGGTCGTAGGTGGGGTAGAAGAGCTCTCCCGAAGGTTCGGCCTCGCTGAACTCGAAGAGCTGCAGGGAAAGGAGGGGAGATTGTGCCACTGCCTCAGTCAAGCAGCTCAGACGCTTCCCTGGATGGGAAGGGGAACGGAGGGGGTTTCCCTGGAGCTGGAAGCTGCCCCGGCAGCCCCAGCACCCCCAGCTGTCCCAGAGCAGCCCCTTGCCAGCAGCACCTTGGTGAAGACCACGGCCGTGGAATAGACCACGCTGTCGGGAGGGTCGATCCAGACGGCCCCAGCGGGGTTGGGTGACAGCAGCTGGGTCCAGTTGACCCTCAGGGCACTGCTGGGGCTCCGGGTGGCCACCAGGAGCACAGACGGGGCCCCGATGCTGCTCCACACGTAGTGCAGGCTGTCCTCGGGCCCCACCGCCCGCACGTGCAGCAGGTTCACCGAGGAGCTGTTCCAGCCAGGGTTGTACTCCATGGACACCTGCGGGACAGGGACAGGGACAGGGACAGGGCTGGGGGTGGCTCTGAGCCCTGCAGGACAACCCCAGCGTGCCGGGAGCATGGGGCAGGGCTGCTGCCTGGGCTCCCGTGACTCTGCAGCCCCGGTGTTGCTCAACACGCTCGGTCAGCATTTCACAGCTTTGAGCAGCTTCCCGTCCTAATGGCCTTTCCCTTCCACAGCCCCTTCCCTTCCTACAAATCCTTCCCCATCCCACAGCCCCTTCCCCATCCCACAGCCCCTTCCCCATCCCACAGCCCCTTCCCATCCCACAGCCCCTTCCCTTCCTACAGTCCCTTCCCATCCCACAGCCCCTTCCCTTCCACAGCCCCTTCCCCATCCCAGAGCCCCTTCCCCATCCCAGAGCCCCTTCCCCATCCCACAGCCCCTCCCCATCCCACAGCCCCTTCCCGTCCTAATGGCCTTTCCCTTCCACAGCCCCTTCCCTTCCACAGCCCTTTCCCTTCCTAATGGCCTTTCCCTTCCACAGCCCCTTCCCTTCCTACAGACCCTTCCTCATCCCACAGCCCCTTCCCTTCCACAGCCTTTTCCCATCCCACAGCCCCTCCTTTCCCACCCCACAGCCCCATCCCATCCCATCCCCTCCCATCCCATCCCACGGCCATGCTGGTTCCCCTGGATTAGGACAAAGGGGAGACGAGGGACAGGTATGGGTGGCCCTGGCACATGTCACCGCCAGACAGGGGTGGCAGGGGGGGTCACCCAGGACACAGGGAGGGCTGGTTCAGCTCCAGCTCCACGTGGGAGCCCCTTCTCCCCCCAAACCCCGCAAGGCTGGGCCCCAGCGGGTGCAGCCCAGCCCCTGCTCCGGACAGAATCCCCCGAGAACACAAACTATCCCAAAAATTTCTATCCCACAAACTATCCCAAAAGTTTCTATCCCACAAGTTTCCCTTGTGGGACGGCAAGCAAGAACTTCCCCAAGCAAGAACTTCTGAACGCCGAGGGTGGCAGAGCTGCCCTGGGGGAGCGGAGCGTCCCACCCAAACCCGCCTGGATGTCCCTGGGTGGGTGACCCCGGTGTCCCGGGATTCCGTGATCCCCAGGAGGGGACACGGGGGGGTCTCAGCCACCGCCGCAACGCGGGACGAGCTCCGAGCCCCGCACCCGGCCCCCCCAGCCCCGGTAGCCCCGGTAGCCCCGCTCACCTTTCGGTCCCGCTCGGCCCCGGCCGCCGCCAGCAGCGCCAGCAGCGCCAGCCCCGCAGCGGCGGCCATGGCGCCACCGGCCCCGGCCACGGCACCGCCCCGGAACCGCCTGCGAACCGCCCCGGTACGGCCCCGGAACCGCCCGGGAACCGCCCAGGGACCGCCCAGGGACCGCCCAGGGACTGCCTCGGGACCGCCCCGGTACGGCCCCGGAACCGCCTGCGAACCGCCCAGGGACCGCCCCGGTACGGCCCTAGAACCGCTCGCGAACCGCCCCGGAACTGCCCAGGGACCGCCTCGGGACCGCCCCGGTACGGCCCTGGAACCGCTCAGGGACCGCCTGCGAACCGCCCCGGGACCGCCCCGGTACAGCCCCGGAACCGCCCCGGTACAGCCCGGGAACCGCCTCGGGACCGCCCAGGTACGGCCCCGGAACCGCCCGGGGACCTCCCCGGTACTGCCGTAGGACCGCCCGGGGACGGCCCCGGAACCGCCCGCGGGCCGCCTCGGTACCGCCCGGTGCCGCCCCGCGCGATGAAGGAGCTCTTGGCAGCGCCGCTGGGTGCGGGATGCGGATGGAGCCGGGAACCGCTCGGGGTTCGCCGCTCTGCTTCTGCCCCGTGTGCGCTGAGCTCCAGGGCGGCAGAGACCCCCGAGTCCATCCTGCTGTGGAGTGGAGACCCCCAGTCCTTCATCACCCCATCCAGCAGAGACCCCCATGCCGTGGAGTGGAGACCCCCACTCCATCACCCCATCCAGCAGAGACCCTCATCTCCCTGCCCCCGGGCACCTGAGACCCCCATCCCGTGGAGTGGAGACCCCCAGTCCTCATCACCCCATCCGAGACCCCCATCCCGTGGAGTGGAGACCCCCAGTCCTCATCACCCCATCCGAGACCCCCATCCCGTGGAGTGGAGACCCCCACTCCTCATCACCCCATCCAGCAGAGACCCCCATCTCTCTGCCCCCGGGCACCTGGAGACCCCCATCCCGTGGAGTGGAGTCTCCCCCATTCTCTGTCAGGGCAGTGGGGACCCCCTCCCCATTGCCCCATCCAGCAGAGACCCCCCAATCTCTGTCAGGGCAGTGGGGACCCCTTCCCCATCACCCCATCCAGCAGAGACCCCCCAGTCTCTGTCAGGGCAGTGGGGACCCCTTCCCCATCGCCCCATCCAGCAGAGACCCCCAGATGGATCCAGCAGCACAAGGCAGACCCCACTTCATTCACCTCGAGGAGCTTCTGGGGGTCTCTGAGGTCTCACCCTCGGCCTCTGGAGCACCCCATACTCTGGAGACCCTCAGAGACCCCCACCCTCAGCAGAGACCCCCGTTTCCATCCCTCAGGAGGGCAGTGGAGACCCCCCCTCTTTCACAGTCCCATACAGTGGAAACTCCCTTTCCCCCTCCCCACCATTCCCCAGGGCTCCAGAGACCCCCCCATGACCACCCCAACATCCAGAGACCCCCCCACCTTCACTGCCCCATACTTTGGAGACCCCCAAATCCCAGAGAGACCCCACCTCCATCCCCCAGGACACCAGAGACCCCCACCCACCCATATTTTTGTTGCCCTCTGAAGTGCAGCCCCCGTCCTCGGGCTCCCCAAAGCTCCTGGTGTTGGCAAAGACCCCTCAGAGCCCCCAGCCCGGGGGTTTTGTACCCCCCACCATCAACAATCAGCCAAAAATGATAAATTTATTTAAAGTATAAACCTGAACCCCAAACCCTTGAGAAATAAACCTGAACCCTAAACCCTGTGAGCTCCTGGGGGAGCACCTGCTGGATCCCTGGGTGCTCAGAGCCCCCACCATGAACAATCAGCCAAAAATGATAAATTTATTTAGGAATAAACCTAAACCCCAAACTCTTTACAGATAAACCTGAACCCCAAACCCTGGGAGCTCCTGGGGGTGCCCAACTCCTCCTCCCCCCTGATCCCTGGGTGTTCAGAGCCCCTAGCCCGGGGGGTTTTGTACTCTCCACCATGAACAATCAGCCAAAAATGATAAATTTATTTAAAGTATAAACCTGAACCCCAAACCCTTGAGAAATAAACCTGAACCCCAAATCCTGGGAGTTCCTGGGGGTGCCCAACTCCTCCTCCACCCTGATCCCTGCTGGATCCCTGGGTGCTCAGAGCCCCCACCATGAACAATCAGCCAAAAATGATAAATTTATTTAAAGTATAAACCTGAACCCCAAACCCTGGGAGCTCCTGGGGGTGCCCAACTCCTCCTCCCCCCGATCCCTGCTGGATCCAGGGTGGCTCTGGGAAGCCACAAGGGTGACAAAAAACCCCTCAAGGATCAGGGGCACAAAGTGTCCCCTGGTGTCACAGCCCCTGTTTGGGGGGAAGCAGAGGTGTCCAACCTGAATTAAACCCATAAATCCCAGGTTTTCTTGCCTGTGGGGCAGGAGGAACAGAACTCCAGGGAAAGGAGGTTCCAGGGGAGATTCCCACCATTTTTTTGTTGATTTTAGGGATGGCAGGGGAACATCCCAGAGTTTTTCTCAGTTCTAGGGTTGTCAAGCAAGCATCCCATTGTTTTTGTTGGGTTTAGGGTTGCCATGGGAGAATTCCACCCTTTTTATTGGTTCTAGGATTTCCAGAGCAGCATTCCATCATTTCTAGGGTTGCCATGGGATCATCCACTGTTCCTCTTGGTTCTAGGCTTGCCAGGGGGAGTATTTAATTTTTTTTATTTATTTTTTTTTTAATTCTAGGATTGGCATGGTAGAATTCCAGTTCTTTTATGCCAGTTCTGGAGTTGCCAAAGGGGAATTCCACCATTTTTTTGTCAGTTCTAGGATTTCCAGAGGAGCATTCCACCATTTCTAGGGTTGCCATGGGATCATCCCACTGGTTTTATTTGTTTCTAGGGTTGCCATGGCAGAATTCCACCCTTTTTGCCAGTTCTGGAGTTGCCAGGGGAGAATTCCACCCTTTTTATTGGTTCTAGGATTTCCAGGGGAGAATTCTACCCTTTTTATTGGTTCTAGAGATACCAGAGGAGAATTCCACCATTTTTGTCGGCTCTAGAATTTCCAGAGGAGCATTCCACCATTTCTAGGGTTGCCATGGCAGAATTCCACCCTTTTTGCCAGTTCTGGAGTTGCCAGGGGAGAATTCCATCCTTTTTATTGCTTCTAGGATTTCCAGGGGACCATTCCACTTTTTTTTGTTGCTTCTAGAGATACCAGAGGAGAATTCCACCCTTTTTATGTCAGTTCTAGGATTTCCAGAGGAGCATTCCACCATTTCTAGGGTTGCCATGGTAGAATTCCACCCTTTTTGCCAGTTCTGGAGTTGCCAGGGGAGAATTCCACCCTTTTTATTGCTTCTAGGATTTCCAGAGGAGCATTCCACCATTTCTCTGGATTCCAAGGTCACCACAGGATTATTCCACCATTTTTGTTGGCTCTAGGATTTCCAAAGAACATTCCACCATTTCTAGGGTTGCCATGGGATCATCCCACTGGTTTTATTTGTTTCTAGGGTTGCCATGGTAGAATTCCACCCTTTTTGCCAGTTCTGGAGTTGCCAGGGGAGAATTCCACCCTTTTTATTGCTTCTAGGATTTCCAGAGGAGCATTCCACTTTTTTTTTTATTGGTTCTAGAGATACCAGAGGAGAATTCCACCCTTTTTATTGCTTCTAGGATTTCCAGGGGACCATTCCACTTTTTTTGTTGGTTCTAGAGATTCCAGAGGAGAATTCCACCATTTTTCTGTCAGTTCTAGGATTTCCAGAGGAGCATTCCACCATTTCTGTGGGTTCCAGGGTCACCACAGGATTATTCCACCATTCTTGTCAGTTCTAGGATTTCCAGAGGAGCATTCCACCATTTCTAGGGTTGCCATGGCAGAATTCCACCCTTTTTGTGAGTTCTGGAGTTGCCAGGGGAGAATTCCACCCTTTTTATTGGTTCTAGGATTTCCAGGGGACCATTCCACTTTTTTTTGTTGCTTCTAGAGATACCAGAGGAGAATTCCACCCTTTTTTTGTCAGTTCTAGGATTTCCAGAGGAGCATTCCACCATTTCTCTGGGTTCCAGGGTCACCACAGGACCATTCCACCATTCTTGTTGGCTGTAGGATTTCCAGAGGAACATTCCACCATTTCTAGGGTTGCCATGGGATCATCCCACTGGTTTTATTTGTTTCTAGGGTTGCCATGGCAGAATTCCACCCTTTTTGCCAGTTCTGGAGTTGCCAGGGGAGAATTCCACCCTTTTTATTGGTTCTAGGATTTCCAGGGGACCATTCCACTTTTTTTGTTGGTTCTAGAGATTCCAGAGGAGAATTCCACCATTTTTATTTGTTCTAGGATTTCCAGAGGAGCATTCCACCATTTCTGTGGGTTCCAGGGTCACCACAGGATTATTCCACCATTTTTGTTGGCTCTAGGATTTCCAAAGAACATTCCACCATTTCTAGGGTTGCCATGGGATCATCCCACTGGTTTTATTTGTTTCTAGGGTTGCCATGGCAGAATTCCACCCTTTTTGCCAGTTCTGGAGTTGCCAGGGGAGAATTCCACCCTTTTTATTGGTTCTAGGATTTCCAGTGGAGCATTCCACCATTTCTCTGGATTCCAAGGTCACCACAGGATTATTCCACCATTTTTTTGTCAGTTCTAGGATTTCCAGGGGACCATTCCACTTTTTTTTTTGTTGCTTCTAGAGATACCAGAGGAGAATTCCACCCTTTTTATTTCTTCTAGGATTTCCAGGGGACCATTCCACTTTTTTTGTTGGTTCTAGAGATTCCAGAGGAGAATTCCACCCTTTTTTTGTCAGTTCTAGGATTTCCAGAGGAGCATTCCACCATTTCTCTGGATTCCAAGGTCACCACAGGATTATTCCACCATTTTTGTTGGCTGTAGGATTTCCAAAGAACATTCCACCATTTCTAGGGTTGCCATGGGATCATCCCACTGGTTTTATTTGTTTCTAGGGTTGCCATGGTAGAATTCCACCCTTTTTATTGCTTGTAGGATTTCCAGAGGAGCATTCCACCATTTCTGTTGGTTCCAGGGTCACCACAGGACCATTCCACCATTTTTGTTGTCTCTAGGATTTCTAGAGGAACATTCCACCATTTCTAGGGTTGCCATGGTAGAATTCCACCCTTTTTATTGCTTCTAGGATTTCCAGGGGACCATTCCACTTTTTTTTGTTGCTTCTAGAGATACCAGAGGAGAATTCCACCCTTTTTATGTCAGTTCTAGGATTTCCAGAGGAACATTCCACCATTTCTAGGGTTGCCACGGTAGAATTCCACCCTTTTTGCCAGTTCTGGAGTTGCCAGGGGAGAATTCCACCCTTTTTATTTGTTCTAGGATTTCCAGGGGACCATTCCACTTTTTTTTTTTGTTGGTTCTAGAGATTCCAGAGGATAATTCCACCATTTTTGTGTCAGTTCCAGGATTTCCAGAGGAACATTCCACCATTTCTCTGGGTTCCAGGGTCACCACAGGACCATTCCACCATTTTTTTTGTCAGCTCTAGGATTTCCAGAGGAGCATTCCACCATTTCTCTGGATTCCAAGGTCACCACAGGATCATTCCACCATTCTTGTTGGCTCTAGGATTTCCAAAGAACATTCCACCATTTCTAGGGTTGCCATGGGATCATCCCACTGGTTTTATTTGTTTCTAGGGTTGCCATGGCAGAATTCCACCCTTTTTGCCAGTTCTGGAGTTGCCAGAGGGACATCCCACCATTTTTTGTCAGTTCTAGGATTTCCAGTGGAGCATTTCACCATTTCTCTTGGTTCTAGGATTTCCAGGGGAGAATTCTACCCTTTTTATTGGTTCTAGAGATACCAGAGGAGAATTCCACCATTTTTGTCGGCTCTAGAATTTCCAGAGGAACATTCCACAATTTCTAGGGCTGCCATGGTAGAATTCCACCCTTTTTATTGCTTCTAGGATTTCCAGGGGACCATTCCACTTTTTTTTTGTTGCTTCTAGAGATACCAGAGGAGAATTCCACCTTTTTTATGTCAGTTCTAGGATTTCCAGAGGAGCATTCCACCATTTCTAGGGTTGCCATGGCAGAATTACAACCTTTTTGCCAGTTCTGGAGTTGCCAGGGGAGAATTCCACCCTTTTTTTGTCAGTTCTAGGATTTCCAGAGGAACATTCCACCATTTCTCTGGATTCCAGGGTCACCACAGGACCATTCCACCATTCTTGTTGGCTCTAGGATTTCCAAAGAACATTCCACCATTTCTAGGGTTGCCATGGTAGAATTCCACCCTTTTTGCGAGTTCTGGAGTTGCCAGGGGAGAATTCCACCCTTTTTATTTGTTCTAGGATTTCCAGAGAAGCATTCCACCATTTCTGTGGGTTCCAGGGTCACCACAGGACCATTCCACCATTCTTGTTGGCTCTAGGATTTCCAGTGGAGCATTCCACCATTTCTAGGGTTGCCATGTAGAATTCCACCCTTTTTGCCAGTTCTAGGATTTCCAGAGGAGCATTCCACCATTTCTGTGGGTTCCAGGGTCACCACAGGATTATTCCACCATTTTTGTTGGCTCTAGGATTTCCAGAGGAACATTTCTCCAGTCCCACCCCTACCATGGCAGGGTCACTTTCCACCATCCCAAGCCCCATCCAACCTGGCTTTGGACCCTTCCAGGGATGGGACACCCATGGAATCAGCTGTGCCAGGGCCTCCCCACCCTGACAAGGAACAATTTCTTCCCACTATCCCATCTAACCCTGCCCTCTGGCAGTTTAAAACCATTTCAGAGTACAAAGGTGCAGGTGGGGAGCACTGAGTTACCCAAACTGACCAAGGTGGACACTCAGATCAGGGACCTACATTTCTTTTTCACAAATGTGAAAAAATGACCCCATTTATGACAGGAAATGCCACCAGGAGGTTCTGACCCGTTTCCCTCCAGCTGGGCCCTACTGGAAAGCACAGAGCACCCAAAAATGGGACATTTCTGGGGGTTAAAATGCCTGCTTGGAGGAGAAACCAAAGGGAACAAGGGAATGGGGAGGTGATGGAGGAGAAATGCCTGGAAAAGGGAGCACAGGGATGTTACACCCATCAGCTCTGCCAGGAAAAGTAATTCCCTCCCCATCCAAACCCTCAGGGGTGTTATAAAAGTAAGGGATCGGGACCTGGGAGGGAAATGTCCCTAAAAGAAAAGAGACACCTGCCTGGAGATCCTGGAGATCATCTGTGAGGAGAAATGTCCCTAAAAGAAATGGGACACCTGCCTGGAGATCCTGGAGATCATCTGTGAGGGGAAATGGCACTAAAAGAAAAGAGACACCTGCCTGGAGATGATGTCTGAGGGAAATGTCCCTAAAAGAAAAGAGACACCTGCCTGGAGATCCTGGAGATCATCTGTGAGGAGAAATGCCCCTAAAAGAAAAGAGACACCTGCCTGGAGATCCTGGAGATCATCTGTGAGGAGAAATGGCACTAAAAGACAAGAGACACCTGCCTGGAGATCATCTGTGAGGGGAATGTCCCTAAAAGAAATGGGACACCTGCCTGGAGATCATGTCTGGGGGTAAATGTCCCTAAAAGACAAGAGACACCTGCCTGGAGATCCTGGAGATCATCTGTGAGGAGAAATGTCCCTAAAAGAAAAGAGACACATGCATGGAGATCATCTGTGAGGAGAAATGGCACTAAAATAAAAGAGACACCTGCCTGGAGATGATGTCTGAGGGAAATGTCCCTAAAAGAAAAGAGACACCTGCCTGGAGATCCTGGAGATCATCTGTGAGGGGAAATGTCCCTAAAAGAAAAGAGACACCTGCCTGGAGATCCTGGAGATCATCTGTGAGGGGAAATGTCACTAAAAGAAAGGAGACACCTGCCTGGAGATCATCTGTGAGGAGAAATGTCCCTAAAAGAAAAGAGACACCTGCCTGAAGATCATCTGTGAGGGGAATGTCCCTAAGAGACAAGGGACACCTGCGTGGAGATCATGTCTGGGGGTAAATGTCCCTAAAAGACAAGAGACACCTGCCTGGAGATCATCTGTGAGGAGAAATGGCACTAAAATAAAAGAGACACCTGCCTGGAGATGATGTCTGAGGGAAATGTCCCTAAAAGAAAAGAGACACCTGCTTGGAGATCCTGGAGATCATCTGTGAGGAGAAATGTCCTAAAAGAAAAGATACACCTGCCTGGAGATCCTGGAGATCATCTGTGAGGGGAATGTCCCTAAGAGACAAGGGACACCTGCGTGGAGATCCTGGAGATCATGTCTGGGGGGAAATGTCCCTAAAAGAAAAGAGACACTTGCTTGGAGATCCTGGAGATCATCTGTGAGGAGAAATGTCCTAAAAGAAAAGAGACACATGCCTGGAGATCCTGGAGATCATCTGTGAGGGGAAATGTCCTTAAAAGACAAGAGACACCTGCCTGGAGATCATCTGTGAGGGGAATGTCCCTAAAAGAAAAGAGACACCTGCCTGGAGATCATCTGTGAGGAGAAATGTCCCTAAAAGACAAGAGACACCTGCCTGGAGATCCTGGAGATCATCTGTGAGGAGAAATGTCCCTAAAAGAAATGGGACACCTGCCTGGAGATCCTGGAGATCATGTCTGGGGGGAAATGTCCCTAAAAGAAAAGAGACACCTGCCTGGAGATCATCTCTGCCGGGACTCGAACCCGGAACCTCTGGATTAGAAGTCCAGCGCGCTCGTCCATTGCGCCACAGAGACCTCACCGTGAGGGGAGCGTCGGCTCCAGAACTGAAAAATCCACAGCGCCCGCAGGGTCCGGTGCCCATCGACACCTCCCTGGCACAGCAGCACCTCCAGAGCCCCCTCCCTGCTCAGGGACAGGCAGGAATAATCCCAGGGATGATCCATATCTCGCTCGGCAGCAGGGATGCAGCAAAAAGCTGGATGCAGGCTGGTATCCGCCTCTCTGGCAACCTTTCCACAGCATCCCCGGCGCTCTGGGCAGAGCTAAATCCTGGAGCAGAGTTCCTCGCTGCGTCTCAGCAGCATCACAGCATCCTCCTCACTGCAGAAGCCGAGGGATAAAGATGAAAGAGGATTTAGCTCGGTGGCGAGGGGAGCTTGGCGTGTCGGGGTGAAAAAGCGGCGAGAACCCGAGGTTTGAGCGGAGGAATGAAAGGGAAAGCGGCTGCCGTGGGTTTCCTTTCAGCCAGCTGTCAATCAGGGGTTTAATGAAGAACCATTTGTGCCTCTTCTGTAGGGAAAAAAAAATGAAGACAGATGTCAAAACAACAGGAAAGGTCCATTTACAGCCACTGACCTATTAACAATGGATCAAACTCTGGCACGGAGTCCTCGCTGGGAATTTGGAATCCCTGAAAGGAACAAATTTCAGGCTGGGAACAGCACATTTGGAATGCCTGAATGGAACAGATTTCAGGCTGTTGTTCTCTCCCAAACACACCCTGGATCCCTTGAAAGGGCAGATGTGAAGTGCAATCCAAGAGGAGGAATTCCTTGAGACAAGGAGCTTTTCCCTCGAGGTCAGTGTGGTCTGAAGCTCAGGCAGCTCTTCCTGGCAGAGAACAGCCCAGAGCAGGAATAAAGAAAAGATACACCCCCCTCAGAATTGAGGATAAACCCCCCCAGTTTCCATGAAAAGGGAGATGTTAAGTGCAATCCAAGAGGAGGAATTCCCTGAGACAGAGAGCTTTTGCCTCCAGTTTAGTGTGGTCTGAAGGTCCAAGCTCAGGCAGCTCTTCCTGGCAGAGAACCCAGAACAGGAATAAAAAGGAGATTCATCTTCCCTCAAAACTGAGGATAACCCCCCCAGTTTCCATGAAAAGGGAGATGTGAAGTGCAATCCCAGAGGAGGAATTCCCTGACACAGAGAGCTTTTGCCATGAGGTCAGTGTGGTCTGAAGCTCAGGCAGCTCTTCCTGGCAGAGAACAGCCCAGAGCAGGAACAAAGAGGAGATTCCCCCCCCTCAGAATTGAGGATAAACCCCCCCAATTCCTGTGAAAAGGGAGATGTTCAGTGCAATCCAGAGGAGGAATTTCCTGACTCAGGGAGCTTTTGCCTCGAGGTCAGTGTAGTCTGAAGCTCAGGCAGCTCTTCCTGGGAGAGAACAATCCAGAGCAGGAATAAAAAGGAGATTAATCTTCCCTCAAAACTGAGGAGAAACCCCCCCAGTTTCCATGAAAAGGGAGATGTGAAGTGCAATCCAAGAGGAGGAATTCCCTGACACAGAGAGCTTTTTCCTTGAGGTCAGTGTGGTCTGAAGCTCAGGCAGCTCTTCCTGGCAGAGAACAACCCAGAGCAGGAATAAAAGGGAAATTCACCCCCCTCAAAACTGAGGATAAACCCCCCCCAATTCCTGTGAAAAGAGAGATGTTAAATGAAATCCAAGAGGAGGAATTCCCTGAGACAAGGAGCTTTTCCCTCGAGATCAGTGTGGTCTGAAGGTCCAAGCTCAGGCAGCTCTTCCTGGCAGAGAACAACCCAGAGCAGGAATAAAGAAAAGATACACCCCCCTCAGAATTGAGGATAAACCCCCCCAATTCCTGTGAAAAGGGAGATGTTCAGTGCAATCCAGAGGAGGAATTTCCTGACTCAGGGAGCTTTTGCCTCGAGGTCAGTGTAGTCTGAAGGTCCAAGCTCAGGCAGCTCTTCCTGGCAGAGAACAGGAATAAAAAGGAGATTCATCTTCCCTCAAAACTGAGGATAACCCCCCCCAGTTTCCATGAAAAGGGAGATGTGAAGTGCAATCCCAGAAGAGGAATTCCCTGAGACAAGGAGCTTTTCCCTTGAGGTCAGTGTGACCTGAAGCTCAGGCAGCTCTTCCTGGCAGAGAATAACCCAGAGCAGGAATAAAAAGGAGATTCACCCCCCTCAAAACTGAGGAGAAACCTCCCCAGTTTCCATGAAAAGGGCAGATGTGAAGTGCAATCCCAGAGGAGGAATTCCCTGAGACAGAGAGCTTTTCCCTCGAGGTCAGTGTGACCTGAAGCTCAGGCAGCTCTTCCTGGTGTAGAACAACCCAGAGCAGGAATAAAGAGGAGATTCCCCACCCCAGTAGAACCAGAATGTCAGAATTGAGGACAAACCCCCCCAACCAGCCGTGTTTAGATGGTGAAGATCACACCAGGTGTGTTCCACCTCCTGCTGCATCCCTGCTTTCCTCAGTGCCTCAGGCTGGGGCACTTCTGTGCTCAGGGCTAAAATCCCATTTTGTGCCAAATCCCTGCCTCCCTCCAGGGCTGGCAAAGTCCTGACTTCTGCCCAAAGTGAGTTGTGTGGTGCTGAAGAGAAGAGGCACAGCACTGACAACCTCAGTACACTAATGCAAACCCAAAGGATTTGGTGATCCTTTTACTCATGGAAAGTTCCATGGTGGTGTTGATAAGTAAAATCCACCTTGGAATGGTGGGAAAGTAGGCAGGGGTTGAAATTCTATCAGAAAAAATAATTAAAAAAACCCTTTCCTGCTGCAAAAGATAACCCAGTGAATTGATAATCCTTGAAATAAATCCCTCTGTGAACCAACTGTGATCACACTGGAGAAAACTCAAAAGTCTGGAAAACACCCATCTGCAGGGTGACCAAAGGCTGTGTTTAAAAATGTCACAGAAAAAAAAACCAAAAAAACACCAAAAAAAATCTTAGACAAAGGCAAAAAAGCTCTGAAGGATGAGCAAAATTTCCCAGAGCCCTGGGAGGCTGTGTGCTCCTCCTGGGGGATGAAGACACCAGCTTTCAAAATCATTCTGGGAGGCTGCACCTCAAGAGTGGCAGCTTTGAAGTCAGCAGCAAGCAGAAAATCTGGGGATGATTAATGAACCAGCAGAAACTCTCAGAAGAATGACTGTGGCTCTCTGGGCAGCCACATCCTCTGGAATCAGAGGGTTGAAGGAATTCCTCCAAACCCAGCAAAGGAGCAGGAGTTGGAGCTGATGAAAATGTCACATTTCTGTCAGGAGAGCAGCACCAGAACCTCATCCTCAGAGATGTGACAAACTTGGGCCAAAAATCCACTTACACCTGTGAGATGGTGCAGGCTCCTCCAAAAAAACCTTACAATAGGTATATTCTTATTTTTTCCTACATTTCTAATGAGCCACGAGCAAGGATTGAGTGGCCCAGGGTGACCCCAGAGAATTTTCCACCTCATAAACAGCTGGGAAAGGCCTTTGGGAAGACAAAACTCTGAGCAGTTTGGTGACTGATGGAGCTTTCAGATGCAGGGCAGCATCAGCAGTGCTGGGAGATCCAGAAATCCTGTGTACACTGAAAGAAACAGCAAGAGAAAATCCCTACAGAAAGTCCCTACAGAAAATCCCTACAGAAATTCCCTACAGAAAATTCCTACAGAAAATTCCTACAGAAAGTCCCTACAGAAAATTCCTACAGAAATCCCTACAGAAAATCCCTACAGAAAATCCCTACAGAAAATTCCAACAGAAAATCCCTACAGAAAATCCCTACAGAAAGTCCCTACAGAAAGTCCCTACAGAGCTGGGACTGCTTTGTGGTATCCACAGAAAGGTTTTACAGTAAATATAAATATATAAATATATTTTAAGTATAAATAAATATTTATATATTACAATTATATATTATTATATAAACTATAAATGCAACCACCCAATTCCCCAATTAAACCTATTCCAAGAGCCACCAAGCTGTGTGACTTGAGGCCAAAAATCCACTTACACCTGCGAGATAGTGCAGGCTCTTCCAAAAACCCTTAAAATTGCTATATTCTTATTTTTTCCTACATTTCTAATGCCTTTCCACCATCCCAGGTTGCTCTAAACCCCATCCAGCTCGGCCTGGACGCTTCCAGAGATGAGGAACCCCTGGAATAACCCGTGCCAAGCTCTCTCCGCCCTCACAGGGAGGAATTTCTTCCCAAAATCCCAAAACAGGGAGGAATTTCTTCCCAAAATCCCAAAACCGGGAGGAATTTCTTCCAGTTTAAACCCATCCCCTTCGTCCCACACCCTTTTCCAAACTCCCTCTCCAGCGCTCTCGGATCCCCTTAAAGCACTGGAAAAAATTCCCCTTCCCACCTCCGCCACCTCCTCCCCTCAGCACTTCAGCATTTTTGTGAGAAAAACCTTCAACTTTTTTCAGCTTTCGAATGTTTTCCTCACAAAATTCCCCTCACTCGGCCGCTTTTTCCCGTCCCCTCACGGCCCGTCCCGCGTGGAATAACCCGTGCCAAGCCCTCTCCTCCCTCACAGGGAGGAATTTCTTCCCAAAATCCCAAAACCGGGAGGAATTTCTTCCTAAAATCCCAAATCAGGGAGGAATTTCTTCCCAAAATCCCAAAACCGGGAGGAATTTCTTCCCAAAAATCCCAAAACAGGGAGGAATTTCTTCCAGTTTAAACCGGTCCCCTTCGTCCCACACCCCGCTCCCTTTTCCAAACTCCCTCTCCAGCGCTCTTGGATCCCCTTCCCACCTCCGCCACCTCCTCCCCTCAGCATTTCAGCATTTTTGTGAGGAAAACCTTCAACTTTTTTCAGTTTTCGAATGTTTTCCTCACAAAATTCCCCTCACTCGGCCGCTTTTTTCCGTCCCCTCACGGCCCGTCCCGCGTGGAATAACCCGTGCCAAGCCCTCTCCTCCCTCACAGGGAGGAATTTCTTCCTAAATCCCAAAACAGGGAGGAATTTCTTCCTAAATCCCAAAACCGGGAGGAATTTCTTCCTAAAATCCCAAAACCGGGAGGAATTTCTTCCCAAAATCCCAAAACAGGGAGGAATTTCTTCCAGTTTAAACCGGTCCCCTTCGTCCCACACCCCACTCCCTTTTCCAAACTCCCTCTCCAGCGCTCTTGGATCCCCTTCCCACCTCCGCCACCTCCTTCCCTCAGCATTTCAGCATTTTTGTGAGGAAAACCTTCAACTTTTTTCAGCTTTTGAATGTTTTCCTCACAAAATTCCCCTCACTCGGCCGCTTTTTTCCGTCCCCTCACGGCCCGTCCCGCGCAGGCCGCGCCTCACCCTCAGGGCTCGCTGCTGGGCCCGCGCCGCTCCGGCCGCTGCTCCCCGGCCTTGGTTCCTGGTGTTCCCGGTGCTTTCCGGTATTTTCCGGTGTTTCCCGGTGTTCCCGGTGCTTCCCGGGCTTGGTTGACTGCGTTCCCCGGTGTTGTAGCCGGTGCTTCCTGGTGTTCCCCGGGCTTGGTTCTCGGTGTTCCCGGTGTTCTCAGGGGTTGTTTCCCGGTGTTCCCGGTGTTCTCAGGGGTTGTTTCCCGGTGTTTCTCGGTGCTCCCCGGTGTTGTTTCCCGGTGTTCCCGTGGTTGTTACCCGGGGTTCTCGGTGTTCCCCGGGGTTGTTCCCCGGTGCTTCACGGTGTTGGCGTGGTTGTTACCCGGGGTCCTCGGTGTTCCCCGGTCCCCTGGGTTGTTTCCCGGTGTTCCCGGGGCTTCCTGGAGTTGTTTCCCGGTGTTCCCGGGGCTTCCTGGAGTTGTTTCCCGGTGTTTCCCCATATTCCCGTTGTTCCCGGAGCAGCTCCCGACGTAGTTCCCCGCTGCTCCCGGAGCAGCTCCCGGTGTTATTCCCCGGAGCAGTTCCCGGTGCAGTTCCCGGTGTTATTCAGCGGTCCCCCGGTCAGTTCCCGGTGCAGCTCCCGATGCTGCTCCCGGAGCAGTTCCCGGTAGAGTTCCCCGGTGCAGTTCCCCGGTGCAGTTCCCGGTAGAGTTCCCCGGTCAGTTCTCGGTGCAATCCCCGGTGCAGCTCCCGGAGCAGTTCCCCGGTCAGTTCCCGGTGCAATCCCCGGTGTTACCCCCGGTGCCGTTCCCGGTGCAGTTCCCGGTCAGTTCCCGGTGTTATTCAGCAGTCCCCGGTGTTATCCCCGGTGTTATCCCCGGTGTTATCCCCGGCCCGGGGCTCGCAGCGGCCGCAGGCCCGGCCGTGCCCCGTCCCCGTCCCCGTCCCCGTCCCGGTCCCGCCCCGCTCCTTTGTGCCGCCGTCCGGCCCTTTCCGCCGGGCCCGGCCGGGTTTCCATGGGGACGGGGCCGGCCCGGACAAAGGGCCGGGGCAGCGGGGCCGGCAGCGGGGAACGGGGCCCTGCCCGGTGAGGAGCGGCGGGGACCCGCCGGGACCCGCTGGGGACACTGGGATCCACTGGGACCTGCTGGGGGACACTGGGATCCACTGGGACCTGCTGGGGGACACTGGGATCCGCTGGGGGATACTGGGGGACGCTGGGACCTGCTGGGGGGATACTGGGATCCGCCGGGATCCGCTGGGGGGATACTGGGATCCACTAGAACCTGCTGGGAGACACTGGGATCCGCTGGGGGATACTGGGATCCGCTGGGATGTGCTGGGATCCGCTGGGACGCACTGCGGGGACACTGGGATCCACTGGGATCCGCGGGGGGATACTGGGATCCACTGGGGGGTACTGGGATCAATTGGGATCTGCTGGGATCCACTGGGGGGTGCTGGGATGCACTGAGGGGATACTGGGACCTGCTGGGATCCACTGGGAGACACTGGGATCCATTGGGATGCGCTGGGGGGTGCTGGGATCGGCTATGGGATACTGAGATCCACAGGGACCCACTGGGGGGATACTGGGATCCGCTGGGATCCACTGGGGGGATACTGGGATCCGCTGGGATCCACTGGGGAATACTGGGAGCTGCTGGGGGATACTGGGATCCATTGGGATCCACTGGGACCCGCTGGGGGGGATACTGGGATCCATTGGGGGGATACTGGGATCTGCTGGGGGATGCTGGGACCTGCTGGGGGGGATACTGGGATCTGTTGGGGGGATACTGGGATCTGCTGGGGGGATACTGGGATCCATTGGGATGCACTGGGGGATACTGGGTTCCACTGGGTGGATACTGGGATCCATTGTGATCCGCTGGGATCTGCTGGGGGATGCTGGGACGTGCTGGGGGGGATACTGGTATCCGTTGGGGGGATACTGGGATCCACTGGGATCCGCTGGGACCTGCTGGGGGGTACTGGGATCTGCTGGGACCTGCTGGGAGACGCTGGGATATGCTGGGGGGATACTGGGATCCACTGGGATCCGCTGGGGGATACTGGAAGCTGCTGGGGGATGCTGGGATCCACTGGGATCCACTGGGATCCACTGGGGGGGGATGCTGGGATCCACTGAGGGGATACTGGGATCTGCTGGGGGGATACTGGGATCCATTGGGATGCACTGGGGGATACTGGGCTCCATTGGGATCTGCTGGGACCCGCTGGGGGATATTGGGACCCACTGGGGGGATACTGGGATCCACAGGGATGCACTGGGGGATACTGGGACCTGCTGGGGGGATACTGGGATCCATTGGGATCCGCTGGGGCTATGTATATGTAATGTATAATATATAAGATACAAGATATATTATATTATATTATATTATATTATATTATATTATATTATATTATATTATATTATATTATATTATATTATATTATATTATATCATATTATATGGAATATATTATATTGAAGGGAATATATTATATATAATATAAGGGAATATATTATATTCCCTTATATATAATATATTCCTTTATATAATATATAAGGGAATATATCTTCCCTAATATATAATATATAATACAAGGGGATATAAACCAGGCTGGGACAAAACTGCATTTAATAACGAGATTTCTGCATTTCTCACCTGCTCACCCCCGAGCTCTGTGCCAAGTCAATATTTACTCCTGCTCTGCAAACTCAGGGAGTTTGGGGTGCTCTGGGTGTGCCAAGCCTTGCTGACAGCTCAATTTATCACAGAGCAGCTTCTGGAGTCTGGGCTGGGCAGAATTTCCTCCTTCCCCCCCTCCCTCGCCGCTGGTTTGTGTTTTATTCCCGCTGAAAAATCTCCCTGGAAATTCCCAGCGACAGCAGAATTCCCTTTGCATTCCTGCTGCACACTCAGGCAGCCAAGCAAGGCTGTAAATAATTGAGAACTCATCATTTTCCCTCACCAGAACCAGCCTGCTTTGCTCCCAACAGCAAATATTTAGTGAGGTAATCAATCCAAGGGAAAAAAAAAATAAATAAAATTTAAAAAATCTTAATTTGGATAAGAAAATTCAATGTTTTTTTTTTCCCCCCAGATCTTCTGTCTGATTATCTCTGGCATCCATCCTGCTGTTCTCAGGGTAGGTGCTGTAGCAGGAGATAATTATGAGGATCCCAATTAACTGCAGCTAATGCTTCTTATTAGCATTTTGCTGGGGCTTGTGGAGTTTTTCAGCTGAAACAGATAAACAAGCTCAAACATCCTCACAGGAAAGCTCAGACAAAAACAGAAACAAAGAGCCACGGAGGGAAAACCCAGAGCAGCTCTGGCTGGAAATCTCACAGTTCACAGCTCCAAATTGAACATTTTGGGGGTTTTTGGGGGTTATTTGGGGAGCTGCAGGGTGGGAAGGTGCCAGAAGTCACTCCCAGTTTGGGGACAGATTCCAACTCAGGAATTCCTGTCCTTGGGCTCACCTGGCTCAGGTGTGCTCCAACAGGAACCTGGCAGTTCACAGCTCTGAATTTGGAATTTTTGCTCCATATTTGGATTTTTTGGTGGTATTTTGGTCCATATTTGGATTTTTTGGTGGTTTTTTGGTCCATATTTGGATTTTTTGGTGGTATTTTGGTCCATATTTGGATTTTTTGGTGGGTGTTTGTGGACAAATTCCATCTCAGGAGCTCCTGTCCTTGGGCTCACCTGGCTCAGGTGTGCTCCAACAGGAACCAGGCAGTTCACGGCTCTGAATTTGGATTTTTTGCTCCATATTTGGATTTTTAAATGGATATTTGGGGAGCAGCAGGGTGGGAAGATGCCAATTTGTGGACAAATTCCAACTCAGGAATTCCTGTCCTTGGCCTCACCTGCCCCAGGTGTGCCCCAGCAGGAACCAGGCAGTTCAGAGCTCTGAATTTGGATTTTTTTGGTCCATATTTGGATTTTTTGGTGGTATTTTGGTCCATATTTGGATTTTTTTGGTGGATATTTGTGGACAAATTCAATCTCAGGACCTCCTGTCCTTGGCCTCACCTGCCCCAGGTGTGCCCCAGCAGGAACGAGGCAGTTCACACCTCCAAATTTGGATTTTTTTGGTCCATATTTGGATTTTTTGGTGGTATTTTGGTCCATATTTGGATTTTTTGGTGGGTATTTGTGGACAAATTCCATTTCAGGAATTCCTGTCCCTGGCCTCACCTGCCCCAGGTGTGCTCCAACAGGAACCAGACAGTTCAGAGTTCTGAATTTGGATTTTTTGGTCCATATTTGGATTTTTTGGTGGTATTTTGGTCCATATTTGGATTTTCTTGGTGGGTATCTGGGGAGCAGAAGAGTGGGAAGATGCCAATTTGTGAACAAATTCCATTTCAGGAATTCCTGTCCTTGGCCTCACCTGGCTCAGGTGTGCTCCAACAGGAACCAGGCAGTTCACAGCTCTGAATTTGGATTTTTTGGTCCATATTTGGATTTTTTGGTGGTATTTTGGTCCATATTTGGATTTTTTGGTGGTATTTTGGTCCATATTTGGATTTTTTGGTGGATATTTGTGGACAAATTCAATCTCAGGAGCTCCTGTCCTTGGGCTTACCTGCCCCAGGTGTGCTCCAACAGGAACCAGGCAGTTCACAGCTCCAAATTTTGATTTTTTTTTCTCCATATTTGGATTTTTAAATGGATATTTGGGGAGCAGCAGGGTGGGAAGATGCCAATTTGTGGACAAATTCCAATTCAGGAATTCCTGTCCTTGGCCTCACCTGCCCCAGGTGTGCTCCAACAGGAACCAGGCAGTTCACACCTCCAAATTTGGATTTTTGCTTTATATTTGGATTTTTTTTGTGGATATTTGTGGACAAATTCCATCTCAGGAGCTCCTGTCCTTGGGCTCACCTGGCTCAGGTG